>NC_138380.1:56975417-57030362 GCF_054177405.1 Leptonychotes weddellii
TGACAGGCAATTATTGAGTGTTGTTACACACTGGAAAATAAAAATGGAATGCTGAGCATTAATTATATCTTTTGCAGTTTTGTCTTTATGCCAGTGCCTAATTTATATCTTTTAACAATTTAATAGGTTGAATTTTATTTGAGAGCTGTTTTCTGGAATATGCTATTGGAAGATCAGACATAAAAGTTTCATATTTGCTTACTTAGTAATACAATATGAATCAGCCTGAAGTCATACATGTTAACCCTCACTAATGCCATAATCTTCCAACAGATAAAATGGAAAGAAAGACTATCCATTTATCTGTTACTTTGTGAAGTAGTGACATGAATGATCCTGTGATTCTACTTTCAAGTATGAGTACTAAATAACAAAAGGTTAAAAGTTTACTTTTGTCGTCATTTTGAAGGTGGGAAAATGCAATTCTTCTAGAAATATTTCAATAATTTATTGCCTTTGTAACAAAAGATAAAGAAGGCACTATATCATAATAAAGGAGATAATCCAAAAAGAAAATCTAACAATTGTAAATATTTATGCACCCAATATGGGAGCACCCAAATATAAGGAATTTATTGATAATAAAACAATAACAGTAGGGGACTTTAAGACCCACTTACATCAATGGACAGATCATCTAAACAGAAAATAAACAAGAAAACAATGGCTTTGAATGACACACTGGACCAGATGGACTTAACAGATTTAATCAGAACATTCCATCCTAAAACAGCAGAATACACATTCTTTTCAAGTGCACATTGAAGCATTCTCCAGAATAGATCACATACTCATTCACAAAGCAGGCCTCAACAAGTACAAAAAGATTGAAGTCATACCATGCACCTTTTCTGACCACAATGCTATGAAACTAAAAATCAACCACAAGAAAAAATCTGGAAAGAACACAAATACATGGAGGTTAAACAACATACTAGTAAACAATGAATGGGCCAACCAGGAAACCAAAGAAGAAATTAAAAAAAACAAAACAAAACATAGAAACAAATGAAAATGAAAACACAATGGTCTAAAACCTTTGGGATGCAGCAAAAGTGGTCCTAATAAGGAGGTATATAGCAATACAGGCCTACCTTAAGAAGCAAGAAAAATCTCAAATAAACAACCTGAACTTATACTTAAAGGAGCTAGAAAAAGAACAACACATGAAGCCTAAATCCAACAGAAAGAAGGAAATAATAAGGATTAGAACAGAAATAAATGATATAGAAATTAAAAAAAATAATAGAACAGATCAATGACACCAGGAGCTGATTCTTTGAAAAAAATTACAAAGGCTGATACACCTGTAGCCAGACTTACCAAAAAGAAAAGAGAAAGGACTCAAATAAAATCACAAACGAGAGAGAACGAACAACCAATACCACAGAAGTACAGTTATAACAGAATATTATGAAAAACTATATGCCAGCAAATTGGACAATCTGGAAGAAATGGATGAATTCCTAGATATAAACTACCAAAACTGAAACAGAAGAAATAGAAAACCTGAACAGACCAATAACCAGCAAAAAAAAAAAATTGAATCAGTAATCAAAAACTCCCAACAAACAAAATCCAGGACCAGCTGGCTTCTTCTACCAAACATTTAAAGAAGAGTTAATACCTACTCTTCTCAAACTATTCCAAAAAATAGAAAAGGAAGGAAAACTTCCAACTCATTCTGTGAGGCCAGCATTACCCTGATACCCAAACCAGATAAAGACTCCACTAAAAGAGAGAACTATAGGCCAATATCACTGATGAACATGGATGCCAAAATTCTCAGTAAAATACTAGCAAACTGAGTCCAGCAATACATAAAAAAAAAATCATTCACCACAATCAAGTGGGATTTATTCCTGGGATGCAAGGGTGGTTCAGTATTCGCAGATCAATGTAATACACTGCATTAATAAAAGAAAGGATAAGAACTATATGATCCTCTCGATAGATGCAGAAAAAGCATTTGACAAAGTACCAACATCCATTCATGATAAAAAAAAAAAAAAAACCTCAACAAAGTAGGGATAGAGGGAACACACTTCAGCATAATAAAGGCCATATATGAAAAACCCACAGTTTAATACCATCCTCAGTGGAGAAAAACAGAGCTTTCCCTCTATGGTCAGAAACAAGATAGGGATGTCCACTCTCACCACTGTTATTTAACATAGTACTGGAAGTCCTAGCCTCAGCAACCAGACAACAAAAAGAACTAAAAGACATCCACATTGGCAAGGCATAAGTCAAACTTTCACTATTTGCAGATGACATGGTACTCTATATAGAAAACCCGAAACTTCACCAAAAATTGCTAGAACTGATAAACAAATTGAGTAATGTTGCAGGATACAAAAGCAACATACAGAAATCTATTGCATTTCTATACACCAATAATGAAGCAGCAGAAAGAGAAATTAAGGAATTGATCCCATTTACAATTGCATGAAAAACCATAAGATACTAGGAATAAATCTAACCAAAGAGGCAAAAGACATGTACTCTGAAAACTATAAAACACTGATGAAAGAAACTGAAGATGACAAAAAGAAATGGAAAGACATTCCCTGCTTATGGATTGGAAGAACAAATATTATTAAAATGTCTATACTTCCCAAAGCAGTCTACACATTTAATGCAATGCCTATAGTATTGCATTACCAATACCAATAGTATTTTTCACAGAACAAGAACAGACAATCCTAAAATGTGTATGGAACCACAAAAGATCCTGAATAGCCAAAGCAATCTTGAAAAAGAAAAGAAAAGCTGGAGGTATCACAATTCTGGACCTCAAGTTATATTGCACAGCTGTAGTGATCAAAACAATATGGTACTGGCACAAAAAATAGACACATAGATCAATGGAACAGAATAGAAAACCCAGAAACGAACCCACAAGTGTATGGTCAATTAATCTTTGACAAAGCAGGAAAGAATGAATGAATAGTCTTCAACAACATGCAACTATATGGATGAACCTCACACCACATTGTAGAATGAAAGAAAGCTTGCATATATGGATATACACAGTATGATTCCATTTATATAAAGTTTTTAAAACAGTTCGGCATTGTGAGAAATCAGGATGGTGGTTGCACATGTGGGAAGGGATAGTGATTGGAAGAGGGCACAAAGAGGGCTCTGGATTCATGTGTGTGTTCAGCAAACTTCGTACTTATGAAATTGTACCAAAAAATGCATTTTTGTGTTTGGAGACTAAGTTTAAAACAGCTGATATATATCTGACAAAAACATAAAATATATATAAAAATATGCTACAGATCTACTTCTTATCCAGATTCTACTGATTCTGCCTGTGTCTTATAGCAGCATTCCCTACTTTCTGTCCTACACACTCATCCATGCATAAATGGGTACACATTTGACTGGTGAACTTGAATATTCAAGCTCAGTGGGTTATATCAATCTCAGTATCTTGGTTGAAATTGTACTATAGTTACTATTATAAGAAACTGAGTAAGTAGACAAGGGATCTCGCTATATTATTTCTTGCAATTGTATGTGAATACACAATTACCTTGATAAAAAAATTTCAATATAAAAGAGGGAGTGCTGAATAAACACAACATATTAAATTTCCAAAAGTGAGACCCTATCCCAAGTGAACTGTATCATAATGTTTGGGGTTGCTGGAAGCCTGGACTTTTAGCATGTGTTCCAGGAAATTTATGATAAGGCAAGGCTGGGAAATACTGTGTAATAACTGGCTGGCTCTTTAACACTGTCTCAATCCAGGACACTGTGGTCACAAGCTTCTGGATTAAATTTGTCATAATGGTTTTTAGGTGGTCTTGTTTCACTATAATAAAAGAAATCAGTGTTTGTTGGTTCTCTTTTAAATCTACCTACAATAAAAAGAATGAAATACTTGGGAATAGATTTAACGAAAGAAGTACAAGATGTGTACACAAAAACTGCACAACATCATTGAAAGGAATTAAGGACCTAAATAAATGGAAAGAAATCCCATGTATCTGGGTTGTTAAAATGGCAATACTCCCAAATTGATCAAGCTATTCAACACAATTCCTATCAAAATCTTAGCTGCCTTTGTGGACAGAGATTGACAAGCTGATTCCAAGATGCATATGGAAATGTAAGGGACCCAAAAAAGCCAAAACTATCTTGAAAAGTAAGAACAAAGTAGGAGGACTCACGCATCCTGACTTCGAAACTTACTACAAAGTTACAGCAATCAAGATGGTGTGGTATTGGCATAGAGATCAATGGAATGACATTTAGAATCTAGACATAAACCCTTACATTTATGGTCAGTTAATTTTCAACAAAATAATTCAATGTAGAAAAAAAATAGTCTTTTCAACAAATAGACCTGGAATAGCTTGATAATCACATACAAAAGAATGAAGTTAGACCCCCTACACCTTTTAGCATACACAAAAATTAAGTGAATTATATACCTAAATATGAGAGCTAAAACTGTATAACTCTTAGAAGAAAACATAGATGTAAATCTTAATTACTTTGGGTTAGGTAATAATTTTCTAGATGTGACATCAGAGCTCAAGCAACCAAAGAAAAAATAGGTAAATTAGCCTCACTGACAGTTAAAATTTTGTTCTTCAAAGGACACTAAAATAAAAAAGACAAGTTTTGACAAATGTAGAAATTGGAACACTTATACCTTGCTAGTGGTATTGTAAAATGGTGTGCTTTAGAAAACAGTTTGGCACTTCCTCAAAAAGTTAAATATAGAGTTACAATATGACCAGCAATTCCACTCTTAGATATATACCCACAAGAATTAAAAACATGTTCACACAGAAACTGATACAAAAACATTCACAGCAGCATTATTCATAATACACAAATTAGGGAAAGAACTAAAATATCCATCTGCTGATGAGTGGATAAACAAAATATGATCTATCCATACAATGGAACACTACTCAGTCATAAAAAGGAGTGAAGTACTAACACATGCTATAACATAGATGAACCCTGAAAACATTATACTAAGTGAAATAAGCCAATCAAAAAAGACCACAGAATGTTTGCTTTCATTCTATGAAATGTCCAGAACAGGTGAATTCTTAGGAACAGAAAGTGGATGAGTTGTTGCCAGATGATGGGGGAGGGGAAAACGGGAGGTGACTGCTAATGGGTATAGAGTTTGTTTTTGTGGCGATGAACATGTTCTAAAATTAGATAGTGGTGATGATTGTATGACTCAGTGAATATATTAAAAACCAAAACATGAGCTAACTTTTACAGTGTATGAATTATTTCTCAATAAAAAAAAATTGTAAACCAACCTAGAGTTCCCTAGTACAAGTTGTTTATATTATTACCATTTTCAAAATCAGATCCTTGATGCTAATCTAAAATGGTACAAGAGCAAACCCTCTGCACATCAGAGTGTTACCCAGAACAACCATGCATTTGACTCTTGACCAAAGGAAATTTTGCTTTTTCCACATATTTGCCTGGAGAATACTAGTGATGAATTGATATTGTGAAATGCCAAATTGGTAATAAGGGACTGTTCCAGGAAAATGCACCCATTTCTCAAATCACATCTGTAGACTATTAAGTTAATTGACTGTGTGATTTGATGGAATGAGTACTGGACTAGACCCCATCTCTTACTATGTGATCCTGCACTTGTCAATTATCTTTCCGCATTTGTTTTCCTATCTGTCCAGTAGAATATCAATACCTGCCCAATACATTTAGAAGATTTTCAAGAGAACACAATGAATGCAAGATGTGAAATTGTTTTGAAATTGACAGCACTAAAAACTATGAGACATTATTTAACATCCTTCATTTTTCTTCTCCAGATTTGATTTTCAAAGGGGAAACATAAGGTGCTAAGTTAAAGGGTTCCTTTTGGATGTTGATTGAGAGGGTCTGGCTCTCTTCTTGAGGAAGAATATTGCATGGACTCAAACACTTCGGCTTGTGTGACATTAACACAGTGAATTTTATAGAAAGCTGTTATAATTTTTTTTAATGTATCATTCTGACAGCCTGAGAACGATATAGCAGCCGACAGGTTATTGTCAATTAAACATGAGCTGTCAGAAAGTCAGAAATGTTGAAATATGGTGAGCATGAATCCTAAACAGATCATATGGCCACTGCTCAGCTGTTATTTTAACAGAGTCGCTGTACGTACGTGTCATTTTCCTGCAGAATTTAATTTGAGTTCCTCACAATGCAGACATATTTGCATTTGCATGTTGCTGTCAAGTCAAACTTGGACCTTCTAAATGAGCTAGAATGGTGGGTGGTAGTGGGCAGGTCACATGTGGAGAAGAGGACTCTCATCTGGCTTGTTTCCACTCAGGTTACATTGAAGAGGCTTGCATCATCCCCTGTCCCTCTGACTGCAAGCTCAGCGAGTGGTCCAACTGGTCTCGCTGCAGTAAGTCCTGTGGGAGTGGCGTCAAGGTTCGGTCTAAATGGTTGCGTGAAAAACCCTATAATGGAGGGAGGCCTTGCCCCAAACTGGACCATGTCAACCAGGTATTTTCTACCATTGATTCTAATACTGAGAATATTAACATGTTATTTAGATTCACAATGATCTATTTTTTTCCTCCAAAATGGAGAAGAATAAACAATAGCCCTGAATAAGAAATTTGACCTATTTTATCCTTAGAATGCCTGAGTAAATATATGTGTGTTCTTATAATCCCAAATCAGATACATTATCTTTGCATTAGGAGATTTAGTACCTTGCATGTATATGCATATGAAAAATGGAAATGGAAATTAAAATGACACCTACCTTTAAAATAATATCATAAAATTGTATCTAGCTGTGTGCTGAGAGCAAGACTGTCTCATTATTATAGTTCCCCTAGACTCTCAGAAAAGACATCTCAATTACCAACTACTTAAAATGAAAGAGAGTATTTGGATTTGGATCTAAAACTAGGAGATCTCTCTCTCTCTCTCTCTCTCCCTCTCCCCCCTCCCTCCCCCCCATCCTACTCCCTCTCTAAAAAGAAGGTTGGGGGGGTCCTCCTGAGTGGCTCAGTTGGTTGAATGTCTTTGTATCAGCTCAGGTCAGGATCTCAGGGTTGTGAGATTGAGCTCCTCGTCTGGCTTGTGCTGGGTGTGGAGACGGCTTAAGATTCTCTCTCCCTCTCTCTCTGCCCCTCATACTCTCTCTCTCCATCCCTCTCTAAAAAAATCAAAAAATATGGGGCGCCTGGGTGGCTCAGTTGGTTAAGCGACTGCCTTCGGCTCAGGTCATGATCCTGGAGTCCCGCATCGGGCTACCTGCTCAGCAGGGAGTCTGCTTCTCCCTCTCCCGCTCCCCCCTCTTGTGCTCTCTCTCTCTCTCTCACTCTCTCTCTCTCAAATAAATAAAATCTTTAAAAAAAAATCAAAAAATAAAACTAGGAAATATGAATTTGTTCATTTAAATTTGTTTGATACAAAATATGTTAAAAAAGATATAAAGATGACTTCAAAGTCAGTGTAACTATGTTCTCTACCAATTTAGTCTTTGACCTTTTGAATTTTATTTGGAACCTTATTTGATTTTTGTATGTTCATTTCATTAGCTGCTGTTAATAGTTGTTACTTGTGTTCTATTGGAGATATAAAATAAAAAGACTGATAGAGGGAATTGTGACTAATTCAAATGTAATATAAGATATAGGCAATTATTATCATGTTTGACCTACATGTGAATTAACAAAAAATAAACTTAATATAGTATGTGTAGATGTTAAGATATGTATTTATAGTGTCACAATCAAATGAGCCAAATCATATATATGAACCAACTTTAAATATGCAGATAGGTTTCATGCACACATAGATTAATTTTAATCTCCAAACACACTGCTTACCAGTACACATACTTTACTTCCCACATTAACTTAAATTGTTAATGATAATAAAGATATACTGTAGGGTGCTCCCCTCCACCTGCTAAATGGGATGCCGCCGAATTCATGAATCACATGGGAAAGCCAATTAGATCTTCAAAAATAATAAGGTAAAATAAAAGTACAGTCTAGAGAAAATAAAAATAAATTTTGAATAAAGAAATTAAGGACAAAGAAAGTGGAGAATTAAATGCCGTAGGAAGTACTACTCTGAAAAAATCTTGATTTTTTTTTTTCCCTGAATGAAGTTGCTGAATGTGCCCTTCAAGGCAACCATCGGTGACTAATACGCAGTACTGCTGCCATCTACTGGTCAATGAGTTTTCCTGCCAGAGTGAATATTTGCAAAGAAGAAAATTCAGTTAACATAACCCTAATTAAACACAATAACTGAAATGTAAGCTTTATAATGCAAAGGAATATTCTTCTACAAATTTTGAAATCTTAAATTTCCATAGGTAAACTTAACTTATAATAACTTCTGCTCCATGGTCCTAATAAAGAGAAATTCTACATAAATGTATAGGCTCAGTGTGTGTGTGTGTGTGTGTGTGTGTGTGTGTGTGTGTGTGTGTGTGTGTGTGTGTGTGTGTGTGTACAGCCAATGAGCCTTTCAATTAAAATAAGCTGTGTTTGCCTCAGCATTTTTTTTACTAGCGAATTTTCAAAGGTTCAGGACCTTCTGCCAAGTTGTTTTTGCTATGAAAAGTCTTTTACCTAAGCCATTTTTCTGTCACTCTCCAACTCTGGTAAAATTTAATGCAGAGTTTGATGGGGACATTTAGGTACTTGTTAATCATCTTACTGGTGGTATATTAAGTCATTAACAACTAAAAATTAAAGCTAAAACAAGAAATGGTAGATTCCTGACTCTGAGTACAGATGTTCTACATTTAAAAATAGAAATTTCTAGGACCTTATCAGTAAAATATTAGGAAAGAACATACAAAGGTTTGTGTTAACTTTGAAAATTGTAAATCACATGGATTTTTTTTATCACAATTATATATTCCTCAATAACATAATCAGTGGTCCATTGACTTGGTAATGGTCTTTGAAGTACCATTTTCTGATTGAGGAAGCAAATTCTCATCCCAAGAAATGTAGGTGGATGGATGGATTAAAATCAATAGATTAATCAATCAGTCTATGGATAGATTTCACTCACAATTTATCTATCCCCCATGATATATGTATTTTTTTTAAAAGATTTTATTTATTTATTTGAGACAGAGAGCATGAGAGGGAGGAGGGTCAGAGGGAGAAGCAGACTCCCTGCCGAGCAGGGAGCCCGATGCGGGACTCGATCCCAGGACTCCAGGATCATGACCTGAGCCGAAGGCAGTCGCTTAACCAACTGAGCCACCCAGGCGCCCATGATATATGTATTTTAAGGTCTACTCAGTTTTTTAAGATTTCTTCATCCTGCCCATCTAATCTTTTCCTTGGCTGTGTTGTTTATAATACTCCTTTGTATATCTTCACTTTAAACAATAATGAGTTGCTTTTTCTCTCCCAAGGCTTAATGAAGATATTGTAATCATTTACAAAAAAAAAAAAAGTTGGCTTTTATGTGTAGGTAAAATAATATTTTAACTTAGAACATGAATTTTTTCATCCAGTATACTGACGTTTTTCCTTATCTTTTTCCTCTCCCTTTTCTTCATTCCTGTTGAACACTACACCAGGCCCAGGTAAGAACTTCTAAACCTCCTGGTTCATGGAAGAATACTGCTTGCTTTCTTTTTCACTCCCGACTTCAGAGAATGTATTTCTTTTCCTGCTATTGTCTTTTATCTTTTACAGGGAGAAAATACCACATTTTCCATAGAATTTTTGTTCTGCAGCTGTTTCCCTCCACCCACCCCCGCCCCAGCATGCTACCTGTGTTTTCTCACTTCAGTATCAGGGCTGAGGTGCAGGGGTGGGGAGAACAAGCTTCACTTCACCAGCCTTGAAAAGGCAGTGACATCTCTTGTTAATGCTGTCATGCTTCTCGGAGGGGGGGGAGGGTAAAGGTGCAGGTGGGCTGAAGGTGGGTGGCAGGAAGTTGCTCTGAACTGATTTGTATTCAGTCCAGTGTAGGAGATTAGAATGAAAGCCATTGAAAGATTAGGGAAAATGGCATTTCTCCTTCAGTTTTTCCCTTCCGCACAAGTTGTAGGGTAATGTTTTACTCCGTAGTACTTAGTACGATTTTAATGCAGTACCCAATGTGGAGGTGATAATTTATAACAATAATGATAGGTTCTTATTCCAACGGTGCATAGTCTTTATTCTTACTATTCCATTCTTACTTCTTGAATAGGTCAACTTTATTTACTCACTAAAATTTGCACAAAATAGCTCCAAAGGGCTATTTATATCTATATTTTCTGGAATTATATAGTTACACAAAACATACATATACTAGTGTGTGTTGTGTGTGAAATAGGCAATAATGTTGAATTACCATAGATTTTGAAATTATTTTAAAAGACATTTTTCTTTAATGGTTGAGTCAGCTGTGTTGCAGTGGATTACAGTTTATTTCCTTGGCTTAGTCATTCTTCTCACTGAGAAAAAAGCATAATTGGTTCATTGTTCTAAAATCCTGAAACCAAACACACCAGCCTAACTGTGGGGCTTTCAGGCTTTGTGGACAGGAGCAAGACAATTGGCTTTGTGTCATGTGGACCCTCCCTGATTTGGGCTGTAACTGGGTAATACGAGGCCAATTTCAGACCTTGTTTCCAAGCCCTAAATGCTTAAGGGTTAGTTTTAAAATGGTTTTATTTCTTATTATTTATCGTTTAATTTAGTTGCACATAGAGAATGCAAAAAATATATAAATTCTTATTGCTATGTACATTCGTTTGGAAAACAGGACAAGTTATATTCCTTTGAAAACAGCTACTTTTATATGCTTATTTAATTCATTCATTCATTTATTCATTCATTCATCTATTCAACAAATCTCTATAGAATGCCTAACATAGGAGCACTCTGGCCTAAGTGTTGAAGACCCACAACACCGTGAACAAGACAGATGGCCCATGAAATTACAATACTGTGCAGTGGGGGGCAGTACGGGGCAGTGTGTGAGGTGTCCCGGGTGCTTCGTCAGGTCACATGTGCAACTGTAATGTGATAGATGATCAAGGATCAAGAGAATACAACACAGCTAGCCCTGCCCATTACTGCTGGAATTCCCAAGAGGTTTTCTATAGTCCTGTCTTAGAATAATGAGCCTGTCGTAAAGGAGAGGAATGAAAACAGCTAAACAGGAATACAGTGTTTGTCATGGAGGTGAAGGGCTCCCAGTTGCGCTCATCGGGTTCCCTGCGGAGAAATCCCTGAGAACGGTGTGTGTTTCAGGTGTATGAGGTGGTCCCTTGCCACAGTGACTGCAGCCAGTATATATGGGTCCCAGAGCCGTGGAGCATCTGCAAAGTGACCTTTGTCAACATGCGGGATAACTGTGGAGAAGGCGTGCAGACCCGAAAAGTGAGGTAAGGCCCTTACTCCTCCCCAGTTTCCTGCATCAAACTGTCTTCAGCTTTATTTCTAGGGAATCTGCGTTCGTGGAATGCTCCAAGGGGATCTGCTTCAAGCAGCAGGTTGTTACACGGGGCCTCTGACAGGAAGCCTCACTTCAAGGTGCTCCTGAAAAGAAAGATCCACATATTGAATGCAAGCTGAACTAATTCAGTTTTTCCAACCCCAATGACTTTGTTCTTAAAAGCCAAAAGTATTTCCGACTGCTTTTTAGTGATAAACTGTTGTAAACTCTTGCTCCTTTGTATCCTCAAACTGGCAAACTTGTGACTACTCTCAACTCCTCCAGGAAGCCTTCCCTAATACCTAGTGCTGCTCATTTGTTCTGTGGGCGCACTGCCCAGTAGGGTAACCACTAGCCACGAGGGGCTATTTCATTTTAAATTTAAACTAGTTAAAGTTAAATTAAAAATACATTTCCTCAGCCACACTAGACACATTTCAAGTGTTCCATAGCCACAGGTGGCTAATTCTGTCAGACACCAGAGGTATAGAGCTTCTCCATCAGCACAGAAAGTTTGTTGAGTAGTGTTGCTCCATAGTACCCCATGTACCCCTCATTGTTTTGGAAAGATCCATTTACTGTCTGTCGTTTTTGTTAAACTCTATAGCTTTCTCCAAACCGAGACCCTGTCATAGTCATAGAAATTCCCTAACACCTAATACAGTTTGGATACTCATTAAATTTTCCCTGCGGTATCTGCATATGGCTCTTAAGGGTTCTGGAACCCTACGAAACAAGTGTATGAGGTTTTATTATCTCCACTTTATAGAATAGATTCAGAAGTACTAAGTAATTTACCAAGAGCACCCATCTAGTAAAGCAACAGATTTGTCACTCTTTATACCAGTTTCTTCTAACCCTGCTGAGTGACACACAGTTAAGACAAATGTCAAAACATCCAAAACTCGACAGTTCATGTTGTGAACAAGCTCTGACCTAACTTTCCATGAATTTAAGATTTGTATTTCTCAATAGAAAAGTAGAGCGAATTAACATTTGTATTGTAAAACTTTGGCACAATCTGTATAACTTTGTTTCCAATAAAAATAATCTCTATTTCTTTTTTCACAAGCCCTCTGAACTCTCAAGCTATTTTTCTGAGGAACTTAATAAAGGTGGATGAGGGGTTGGAAGGTAATAAGTTGGTAGGGAAATGTAAGGAAAAGACAGAGATTCCATTTTCCACCCTTCCCTTCCAAATTTAAATTTTCTCCTTCAAATTTAAAAATATTTTCCCCATAAAAAGATTTTGATCAATTTGGTTTTTTGTAAGAAAAATTATAATAAAGAACTGTTCTTTTAGCTTTCCCTTCAATGATCTTTGTAGATGTTGCTTTTTCTTGCTTTATAAATAGATACTCTCAACATTTCCTGCTACATCTTAAGCAAAGTAACTTTTGAGATCAATTTATTTTTTCAGTAAACATCTTTAATGTCAATAGAGAAAAGAGAAGGTCAGTATCAATTGTGATCTCTGATCATGTAATAATGTTCCTATTTGTTACAGGTTGAGTAGTAAACTTTTCCAACCTTATCCTCTGCTAATTAAGGTCAAAATGTCCTGCTTATATGCAAGCATTGGATGACATTTCAGGATAGATGAGTCTATAAGAGAGCAGGTACCAATTTATCCAATGTCATTCTTTCTCTTTCAGGATGGTATGTACATCAAAGGCTGGTGGCAGAAGTGATTTTCCCTGGTGGGAAGGGATATTTTTCACAGACATTTTTTTTTTAGAATTTCTAGCACCTGGTGATAATAAAAAAGAGATAATAAAAAGCAACAGATTTGGTTATTTTTACTGTTGCTTTTGAATTCTCTGCAGACGGTGTACCTCCTTATTGTCATACCTGTGGCTGGCCTCTGTCCCACCCTTTGCCTCCAGCTCGGTTCTGCACTATGTATTTCTAACACAGTTCAGTTTTCTCACAGCATAATTCCCTGTCCTATGGAAAGGGAAAAGGCCAAGAATTTAAAGAAAGCAAATGAACTTAAGGTGCCTTCCTTTGTGCTTAAAACTTGATCCAAATATTTATTCTGTTTTCTAGAGTAATTTTAAAAACTGATTAATACCAAATAAAGTAAATAAAACATAAATAATCTGAATGTCAACAATAAGGACATTTTTAACAGTTGCGGCACGTTGAAATGATGTCATTCAAATATAGTCATTAAAAATTATATCTTAGTTGGGGCGCCCAGGTGGTACAGTCTGTTAAGCATCTGACCCTTGGTTTCAGCTCTCAAGCTCCTGAAATCAAACCCCGCGTTGGCTCTGTGCTGAGGGAAGAATTGGCTTGGGTTCTCTCTCTCTGCCCCTCCCCCGCTCAAATAAAGAAATCTTTAAAAAAAATTATACCTTAGAAAAATTGTTAATGATATGAAGAGATGTTCATAATGTATTATTGATTTTTTTTTAAAGATTTTATTTATTTATTTGAGAGAGAGAGAATGAGAGAGAGCACATGAGAGGGGGGAGGGTCAGAGGGAGAAGCAGACCCCCTGCCGAGCAGGGAGCCCGATGCGGGACTCGATCCCGGGACTCCAGGATCACGACCTGAGCCGAAGGCAGTCGCTTAATCGACTGAGCCACCCAGGCGCCCCTGTATTATTGATTTTTTAAACAGTACAAATAGTAGGTAAAATTTGCTCTATTTAATGAAGTAAAATATATGCTTACATAGAGAGATTCTATCTCAGTCAGAGATAGAATCGTGTGACTTTTTTTGTTTCTTCTGATTTTCCTAAACTGAATAAATGAGCTGTATAATAAAGAATTAAAGGAGAAAAGCCTGTAAAAATGTAGTTTTATGTACATAACTACTTAATAGAGTATTGAACGTCTGTCTTTAACTCTGGATCAATAGGTAATTTTGCAAGTTAATCCTTGTACACTGTGTCAGTGCCTACCATGAATACAATCTTGCCTTAGCAGCAATCCCAACTTTTGAGCATTAAACCCTGTTCCATGTCATCTCAAAGCTGCTCCATGTCCTCTCAAAGTTGCTGTCAACAAGATATTTTTAAAATGCCATCAAAGATAGAACTTTTTCCTGGAAAACTAAAATTCTCCCAAAGAAATTTATAATTTTTTCTTCAGCAATGAAATCAAATAAATATCTACCTGTGCATATTTTTGTGGTTGCTCTTTTCTATTTTTATCCAATACATGCCACACACAAAAAAATGCAGAGGTAGGTATTCGTAGAGGTATTTTTTCAGACTACAAACCCAATTAAGGCATGACCAACAGCACAGTTTTCCCGTCATTAAATGTATCCCACAGGAAAACGACATTTCTCTTAAGTTGGGCAGCACTGTAGAGAAAGGAATTCTGTAGAGTAGATTTGTGAAAATGCAATGTCCCCACTGATTGTAAATCCCTGGGAAAAGGTGAGATTCCAGGTATAACTGATAATGTAATTTAACCGACAGTTTAAAACATTGCTATGGCTTTGAGAGGCTTAAGAACACAAGCCTGCCTTTTTAGCTCCAACAATGTACTCTCTTCCCAAACCCATTACTTTGGTAGACCTTCTCTGAGTTATAGATGAGGGATAAAGTTTTTCTCTTCCACTAGAAAAGTGCCTGGAGAGATTATTAACTACACTGAGAGTGAAGTCTGGTACTAGCCACGTTAATTAGATCCCCTAGAGATGAGTAAACAAGACTTCCATGACTGCTTACAAAAGAATGAAACATAATAAGATGTTTGAATTTGTTCTGTTAGAAAGAAAACTAACAATAAAAAAAGATCAAGATAGAGGAAGATTCAAACAACCACATTTAGAGCATTTGTGCTATTGCTACTATAATTGTGTTTTCACTTCTGGCTTTCTTTTAAGTTATCAGCATACAGGAGGCTAAAATTACTTTTTAAATGACAAAACAACTTGATAAATGCCATCAGTTACTTTTGAAAATACTTAATGAAACCTCTCACTAAAAAAGTTCAGTGTGCCTCATCTTCCATCAGGTACGAATCTACTTTCTCTGTGGAATCTGCCATTTCCTTCTGAAGAAAAAAGTGCATTGTATTCCAAAATTCCAAAAATAAGTTCCTCAATGAATCTCTGTGGACCAGTCCTCATTAGTTGGTGCATCATATATGAGTGTAAAAGTCCCTCTTCTTTCAGAGGAAGACATACAGAGTTTATAATCCACATGGGCTATAATTTTAAAAGAGTATGATGATACAAGGAAGTGTACATTTTATATCATGCTGAAGCTCTGCAAGTATTTATGGGAGGCAGAGATCCTTTTATGTCTTCATGTTTGGAGAATTTTATTTATCAAATGCAAACCTTGCCACCTCCCAACCCCATAATGATGTCTTAAAAAGAACCATCTATCGAATGGGTTGGCCATTGTTCTAAGTGTCCTGGTTCCTTCACTGAATAGGTATGTTTTCTTCTAGATGCATGCAGAACACAGCGGATGGTCCTTCTGACCATGTAGAAGATTACCTCTGTGATCCAGAAGAGATGCCCCTGGGCTCTAGAGAGTGCAAATTACCGTGTCCCGAGGATTGCGTGATATCTGAATGGGGTCCGTGGACCCGATGCACTTTGGTGAGATGATTAACCATTTATCAAGAGCGTTTACTTAATTCCTTACCACTAAAGCTTTAAAGCTTTAATGCTCTAATTGCTAAATTAGTTACCAAATTAGTTACCAAGGCAAGGGTGTTTTCTTGGCTACCTCATTCTGTGACTGTGCCATTTAAAGTCGGCTGTGTTTTGGCGTACGCTAGAACAGCTCAACCTCTTGCAAGCTTTATGCTCCTCCATCCTCCTCCTGGACCCGCACAAAATGCCTTCAGATTGGCTTATAAATACACAGCATGTTAAAAACTGCACTGGTGATAATGAATCCCTCCAGGTAAAGGGAAAAAGAATGAAGCTCTAGTAAAAGTACTTTAATGGTGTCGGGTTATTGTCATCCCTTGCTTTTTGCCCAATCCATATTATTTAAATTGTGGGAATAATCTTTCACACTGTGGGTATACTGCAGCCGGAGTATTAACACTAAAACGCAAAAGATCTGGCAAAAAAGGGAATCGAAAGAAGAAAGCTGTGTGTCAGTGAATCTCTTTCCACACACAGACTCTGTGTCTCTGTGGGCCTGCAAAGCCAGCTGAGAGTTTCAAATCACACAAAGCTTCTAGATTTCAACAGCCCTTAGGGGCTCTTCCGTGGGACCCTGGGAAGAGTCATTTGAAACAGAACATGCTGTTTAGGATTTAGGAAATTTGGCTTGGCCCGGGGAACCTTTGTAAAGCTGCACATTTCAAAATGGCATCAAAAAGCCCAGGAAGAATACATCCAATGTGGAATTGATTTGCTGAAATACAATATAAGACAGTTTCAAAGAATTTATGATGCATGTTTTCAAGGCAAAATTCATTTTCTATCTCAGTGTTAACATTATTAAAGGTGCTGATTAGCAGCCAACTGATAGAGCAGGAGCAAAACAGAGCTGCCAGTTGACTTGGATACAGGTTAAATAGCAACAGGGAGTCAACTGTTTCACAAGGGTATGCAGATGATCTTCTGTTCTAATTCTATAGTCTCGGATTTGAAGTTCCTGTTCTTAGAAACCAGATGTTTTCAGAACAAGACCGTGCCAGTAGCAGAATGGCAAGCTAGTCTTTTTCAACTGCTGAATTGTGTTCCTGTGCATGGGGATGTGCCCATTAGGAAAATCAAAGTCACTGAACGCTAGTTATTTAAAGTCACCCTTAAAATGGTTTTTCAGGTCCAAGAATCTAAATTCGATAGATTGATTGATTTTTAATTCTATAATCACTAATTATATATTAATATAATTATAGTTATCATTACTATCATTAATTCATAATGAATATATAGTTATATTAATTATAAATATAATTAATCACATAATATGATCAGATGCATGCATTTGCATATATGTGATGTGGTGTATCTATTAGTATTTGACACACGGACTCTTAAGCATCTTATAGCTAGATGGGACATCAGAAACTCATCTAACACCTCGATTTTATAGATGATGAAACTGAGGTGTAATGAGATTGTTCAAGTTAGCCAGTGGCCCCAACAGTCTCACTCCAGCTCCAGTGCTCTCCCTAATATATTAGCTCTCGTGTGGCTGAGTATTCACCTTCCTGAGGAGCTGTATTTTTCTTTGTCAGCCTTGCAATCAAAGCAATTTCCGGCAAAGGTCAGCTGATCCCATCAGACAACCTGCTGATGAAGGAAGAGCCTGCCCTAATGCTGTTGAGAAGGAACCTTGTAACCTAAACAAAAACTGCTTCCACTATGATTATAATGTAACAGGTACGTGCATAGTCACCTCATCACCGAGACAAAAGCCAAATCCCATGTTTCAGCTCAGCAGCATTCCTGTAAGTACTGTTCATCTCCATCTATGTCCCTCTTGGACATGCTGCTTACTTTCCCAGAGACAATTCTTTATATAATGACAGAAATAGTTACCTGTTTTTAATAAACATCAAGATATAGAGAATGAAAGTATCACACAAACATTGAGTCCTTAAGGTAGATTGTGAATGGTCTAAGACATTCTCCCACTTTGGGAAGGTGCAAGTAAAAGATACATCTTTCCCATAATTATCAGGTTTATTGAAAGATAAACATCTTCAGAAAATGTTTAATTGCTGTGACATACCGGGACAATTCTTTGTGTGGGGGCAGTTTATAAGCACAATTAGTCTTATGTAAAAATGTTGGCAATTTTAAGCTACCAAAAAGTATATGAAGAAGATACTAATATTCCTGTATTATCAAAGGTACAGATGAAAAAGGGTAAGTGGGTTGTTGGTTTTTTCTGAAAAAAAGGTTTATTATGAATTCCATTTTTTTCCATAACTCTCATCTCCATACCATCAAGGCACATACTCTAGGAAAAAAGAGAATGTGTTAGTTTATATGATGCGGGGCAACCCCGAAGCTTATTTTGGAATTTTTCCCAAGTCATTCCCCCACTAAAATAAACTCCAAACCTTATACAAAACACACAGCCATCAGATTGGCCTTTTGTTCCCTTAGGTTTTTCTCTTCAGTTTCCTTTGATGATACAAAGGAAGTCACAATTCTCCGGGACATGCTATGCTACCCTGGAGAGAAAGATGAAAGGATTATTTTTGCAAAAGACATGAAATGAAAGAATTAAATAGATATGGCCAAAGTGATTTTGAAATAAATAAGTGTATATTTTAAAACATTCTAAGTATGGACAGTAAGTGAAATAGTATTTTATTTGAGTGTAATGACACAGTTAAAGTGCCACCCGTTAAAAATTATGACTGTTTGGCTAAAATAAAAATAATGTTAAGTTTTAAATTTCTCCTTTTATTAGGAAAACAAATTTTTAAGTGACATTTGATCTGCAGGCCAAAGCCAGTTTCACGATATCACCAAATGGCTAGCTGTCAAGATGGTCAAGAAGACATCTGCCTCAAGAATAATCCCTGTAGCTATGTGCAACCCCAGCAAGTCCATTTGACTCTTGATATGTTCAAAGCTGGGACCCATATGTTCTGCATGTGGGATGATTGATTGTGCGGCTTAGGAAGCAGTTGTGAATTAAATATGGGATTCAGGTCATCAGAGTTTCATTTGAAATCTGTTTCCTACATAGCCTTCTGTTCTGATGGGCTCCCTTTCCTTTCAGACTGGAGTACGTGCCAGTTGAGTGAGAAGGCAGTTTGTGGAAATGGCATTAAAACAAGGATGTTGGATTGTGTCCGAAGTGACGGCAAGTCGGTTGACCTGAAATATTGTGAAGAGGTGAGGGGATACTGTGTTATATCTCTGCGAGTAAAGTCTTCCCTAATAATTTCGATTCATGCTGAGCCAAGTGACCTGTGCTCAATGCAGCTCATTGCCAACAGATGTTTTTCTGCACTATTCAGAGGCTGCTAAGCACCCTCTTGAAAAGAAACACTGTCCAACTACTGATTTCTACACATAATTTCCTGTGTTTTGTTCTGCTTGGAGCCCAAAGGTATGCTAATTAGCCTATTTTGAAAGAAATGCTTGGGGAACAATAAGTAATCAAGGTGAATAAAGGCAATAAATCTTAATCAGACTACTCATCATCTTTTGTAATTTCATGTGAATTTTGTGTTGCCTGGGACACCTGCCAAGAGCCATCATTTATTCTCTCTGTTGCTAAACATTGATCGCATGTGGTTTGGTAGCAGATTTTGATATTAGGATCTAATATCCAGCTGTGAGAGTCTAAGTACTCAGGTCTGGATGAGAGCTTGAAATTCAAACAAAGGAATGAAGTCTTCCATTATATCTTTGAGGTACAGAGAATTGTAACTATTAATTCTCCAATTT
Organism: Leptonychotes weddellii; assembly: GCF_054177405.1. Lineage (NCBI taxonomy): Eukaryota > Metazoa > Chordata > Mammalia > Carnivora > Phocidae > Leptonychotes > Leptonychotes weddellii. The sequence goes on from NC_138380.1 coordinate 56,995,209, forward strand.
ATAAAAGTAATGTCATTTCTAAGTATGACCTTATGAAATGTGAGGAAACATAGTTGTTGGCTTTTCTTAGCTTTCATGAGGCTACACTTCATGTTGTAATGATTTTGTCTGACTTCCATACCAAATGGGTACTCACATTCCTGACAGGTTTTAACTCCTCCTGCATCTAAGCCCCACTGGGTTAAACATGAACCAAGATAAGCAGGAGCCTCCATAGATCTTGAACACATAGAGAGGAGCTTATGACCTCATTAGGGTTCCGTAGACATGGTGACCATAACTTCTATCTAAACATCCCAGAGGTTATATAAGCCCATGGTAAATTGTTCCAACTCCTGAGAAAACTCGAGATGGAAATATCTTAATCCATTTGATACCTTTATCATATGGCCCTAACAACTTCGTTATATCTGTCCATGGGAACGGAGCTCCCGAGTGTGCTGAAAACGAGTTGTTTACTTAATAAATTCCACTCACCACCATCTTATAACATAATTTAGTGAATTCGTACTTTAATTATAAATTTTACACCTGAATTAATTTGCTTTTGAAACTAGTAACATCAAAGTAATGTAACCATTATGAAAAGAACATTAGTATTACTGAACATTATTATAGTCATATATTGGCTGGAGAGCTTTGATCTACTTCTAGTTGATTAATATATCTCCTTTTTTGCAAGTGTACATATAAATGTCCTCATGGATCAGAATGAAATCTACCATGAATAGCTGAGAGCTTTGTGAAAGCTAAACCCAAATCATACAAAACCAATTTAAAAACATGACTATAGAACAGAGGTATAAATAGAGTCCTTAATTTCTTAAATGAAATGTGAGTAAAACCCTGAGAAATAACTAATTTCAGTTATCCAGGAGCCTAGATGAATTTACTCTTATGCATTAATATTATGTTTGAATACTGTGGTGACAATTAGGGATTCAAATCATAACATTCTAGTAAATACTGTCTTTAGGGAGAATAGAGCTCTCTCTGCAGGAATTGGAATAAACAACTCATATCCCATTTTATCCATCCCCATGGATGCAGTAGTATTAAATAATAGCCCTGAGAAAAGCTAGCTATCTTTTTAATAATGGATTGATTGCCTACCTACCAATACATGTGCAAACCCTGCATTCAGCCCAACAGCAGTAGCTAACGCTTGCTGTGTTCCTAACAGCCAAAAAGAAAAATGCCATTCCTACCCAACAAAGAGGACAGTTAGGGTTAAACCCATCTAGCATTTATATAGCATTTTTTTCTTTGATGTTTTTCTTTATTCACTCAATACCTAGTAATTGGTTTCTCCTTTCCTATTCTTTGATCCCTGAACAGATTTCTTTTCATTTACTTAGACACATATGTTTACACAGATGAGAGAGCAAGAGAGGGGGGAAAAAAGGACACAGTAAATGTTTAAGAAAAAAAGTAGCAGAGGGTTAAGTGTCTTACTCCTCGATGCCCAGAAGATCTATACAGAGACATCCTTTTCAATTCTATAGTGAAATGAGTCAGTAGGAGTTCACTTTTGTGATTCAAACCCTCTCTCCACAAAACTATTGTCTACCTTAAATGTTACACATCTTTTTTAGCATGTAATCACCTTAAGTGTCCTTTCTGCAACTTCCCATGACTTTAAGTGACTTTATGAGACTTTGATATGGTAAAAATGGTAAAAAAAATTTTGTGCCAAAAATTTGTCAAGTATTACTGGTTGAGAATACAATGGGAGTACCTGCAGAGGTATGTAGCCTGCAGCCATTGACCTGATCCTCTCTCAGTGGATAACTTAGAGCCAAGAGCTATACTTGAACCTTTTTATTCTATTATGCATCTTGCTTTTTCTTCCTCTCCTCTCCACTACTCTTCTTCTCTTCCTCCCACCCTCCTTCTACCGCTACACTGAGCCAAGCTTCCAGGTCAATACAAACACATCTACCTCTCTCCTTTCAGCTTGGCCTGGAGAAGAACTGGCCGATGAACACATCGTGCATGGTGGAATGCCCTGTCAACTGTCAGCTTTCCGACTGGTCTCCTTGGTCAGATTGTTCTCAAACATGTGGCCTCACAGGTTGGTTTGTACCTTCATTAACATTAGACTCCTGGTCAAGGAACAGGAAATAAGATACCCCTCTTGCTTTAAGTCTTACCAGATAATCTTCAGAAAAGTTGAATCAGTGTCTTTCTCTTCAAAATGTCTGAGCCTTACTCGTTCCTCAGGTCTCCTCAGCAGAAGTATCTGATGCCCTCTCTCAAGATAGACGCTCACACAAATATGTCACTAGAGTTGCATCCCCTTGTATCTCTTTAAGGAAAAATGATCCGAAGGCGCACCATGACCCAGCCCTTTCAGGGTGATGGACGGCCATGCCCTGCCCTGATGGAACAGTCCAAGCCTTGCCCAGTGAAGCCCTGTTACCAGTGGCAATATGGCCAGTGGTCTCTATGCCAAGTGCAGGTAATCAGATCTCAAGAGGTCGTATGGAAATGTGTGTTTTTTTAATCTGTAGAGACTTGTTTTCAGAAATATTTTTCAGAGCTGACAGCATGTTTCCCCCTAAAGATTTTAGGTAGCTTGCCATTTTGTAACTGTTTAATTAGTTTTGATAACAAGCAGTCCTGTCCTGTGTTTTTAAAATCATTTGGAGACTGATTCATTTTAATGAAAATTTATTTGCCTGTCTTTGGCTAGAAAACAAATGAATTGTTCATTGTGTACTTTACCGCTAGTGTCCTATAGGACTTCTTCCCTAGGGTTGCAAATGCTTCTTTAACTGCCCATAAATCAAAATCAGTCGTGCAGAGATGACTGTAAGTGATGAGCTCGCTAATGAATTATTTTTCTTTTCCTAATTAGTTACTTCTTCCTGTATTCCAGGATGCCCAGTGTGGTGAAGGGACCAGAACAAGGAACATTTCCTGTGTAGTGAGTGATGGGTCAGCTGATGATTTCAGCAAAGTGGTGGATGAAGAATTCTGTACTGACATTGAACCCATCATAGATGGTAATAAAAAAATGATTCTCGAGGAGACCTGCACCCAGCCTTGCCCAGGTAACAATACCAAAACAGAACATACTCCTTCTCAACTCTGGTGCTAGTAAGAAATGACCAAACTATGAATTCTAAGTTACATGTATAGTCTAAGTTAAGGCACGTCAGCAAGTCTCATTCAGTAGTATCTATGCCAATAACTGGATACTGTAGTGTGGATGAAGGGGGTCTTGCCTTGTCACTGCCAACGAAGGGTGAAGTCTGGGTCTCCTATGTGGCCTCTGCTGACACCCACTCACCTGGAGTTTTAACACCTGCAGGGGATGGCAGTAAGGCCGTAGGTTCATGCTTGACAGGGCAAGTATGAAAGAGAATTTGCACCTATTTAGGATTTCCAGGAGAGAGAGAAGCAGGGTCTAAACACATAATGGCTAAAGAAAGACTTAAGTCCTTATAATGAAGGCTTACTCTGGGTCCTGAATAGAGTCAACAACAAATTTACATGTAGGCATATTGTACTTAAAACATAAAATGTAGAAAAATAACTAGTAACACACCAAGAAAAAAAAAAAAGATTACCTGCAACTGAAGACAATTAAAATTAGAATTCTTCTTAGTTACAATGAAAGCCAAAAGACAATGGAATATATGCAAAGTGTGATGGAAAATGGCCATGAACCTAAAATGCTATCCCCAGCTACACCATTCAAGAGTGAGAAAAAACAGTATGGAAGAAAATATTGAAATTATTCCAATTCAAAGTTAGATACAACAGGTTCATGCAGTAAAATGTGGAAAGCAAATATTATATATCAAGTAGTTTAGAAATAATTGGCAGACAGTGATAAACTAATATTTAGGAATTTGGACTTGATGCAGAGAACTTTAGGGTAGACAGAAGATCAAAATAAGTTCAATGTCAGGTAGGAGCCTAAGGCTTTGACAAAGATGGGGGCAACAGTTTATTATTAGTAGACCAGAAAAGAATAAGATTGGAAGTAAATTGCCTATACTTCACCCTCAGTGAAAAGTTTTTGTTCTCCCAATTTGCCTATAAGAAAAATATCAATCTCTTTCAGGAATGTGTTATTTCAAACAAGATCCCCCCAAAATAAAAAGGCAAACAAATAGTGGAGACAAAAATAAATCATACCTTTTTTATTTGGGTATTTAAAATTTTAAAGATGGAGAACATATTTTCAAAAGTTTATTTTAATGGAATTAAGTCTTTAAACACTGTAAAAAGCTGACAATACGGGTTGCTCATTCATTCTCATTAATTTACTCATTCTTAAGTAAATTATTTGCGGTGATAATATTGGCAGTTTCTGTAGTTTATCAAGATGAACTGAATAAAATTAAACAGAGCAGTAGATAAAACAACCCGATACTTTTAACTAAGTGCTAGACTTTAAGATCATCCCTCACTGTGCATATTCAACTGTAACAACAATCTTTGTGTATACAGATAGTGTCATCTACTTCAAATGAAGAAAGATCTTTTTAAAAAATCTTTAAAAATTACTTTCTAGACCTAGGCTAAGTGTTGCTTCTTAGACATTCCCACACCTGCTAATAATAACCTATTCCCGATCCAGCAATTCCCCTCTTCATTTCCTGCCCCCCCCCCCCGATTTCCTGGCCTGATTTCAGTCTAGATATCACACACAATTGAACTTAATAAAATCATTTTTCTCCACAACAGACTGAGGTTGAGACTGTGGCAGCAGAGCCCAGGACTGAAACTTCGGGCTCCGATGTGCCAAATGGCCACATAGTCAATGAAAGGTGACCAAAGCTAAAAGTTGGGAAGGCCTATCTCTTCTAAAGCCAAATCTCCAGTGCCACTAATGGGATTGTTGTGATACCCACAACACGGAGCAGCACTGGTCTCCTTGCCAGGCAATAGGGTCTACTTCCCTGTGGAGTTTCTCCTACTTGTTTTCATTATACTTCCTGCAGCACGATGGCCCCTTCATTTGACTATTATTATCAAGCGTTACTGGAGGCTGGGCCCCGGGCTCAAGATTGGAGATACACTGAGAGACAATTATAGCCTGTCCCCATTGCGTTTACCTTCTAATGGAAAAGACAGTTGCTAATCTAATAGTAACTTAAGTGAACACAAGATTGAAATATGTCCTAAGTGACCCGAAGGAAAGGAAGATCTCATAATAACATCAAACAGGGCAAACACACCATTCTAATTAAAGTAATTATAAACCCAGGAGGAGGCTGCTCTTCTTTTATAAATTACAATCTATGCATCTCTGTTCCTCTCTTGCCCGTTTTCTCCAGTAATGGGTTTTAAAAGTTAGCAATATAGGAGCTACTGAGCTTTAAAGAGCAAAATACTAAAGTAGGGATGTGCATTTCATACACTTGTCCTGTCTTTTGCAGGCATAGTATAGTTTATTATTACAATGGTTGGATGGTCAAAATATAAAAGTATGTTTAGTACAAGCTAATGTCGTACTCTCATTTGCTGCTATTAAATCTTTGAAGCCTGACCTGGATTCTTTGGAGGTGAGGATTATATAATTCACGGACAACTATTAAAAGATTAAGCTCTGTTGTAAAATACACTATGTCAAGTGTTATAAGCACAGAAATAGAGCCTACTAGTACAAAAGGTATATTTCCATGTAGTCTGCAATTGCTGAGGTACAGTTATATTACCTTTATCTTAAGAGGACTGTTTAAAATTCTAATAGTTTCTCCTGCATAATTAAAAACTAAGTAACCCAAAAGTATTTAAACATGCTTCCTAGTTTTTCTTTAACACTTGTAAAATTTACTAGAATTTTCTGAACTTCAGAATGACACTGAATGAATATTAACAACATACTATAATAAAGGTCTACAAAAATCATTCCACTTCACTATTATACATCTATTAGTCAATAATTCATGTTTGACGAAGATTTCTTAATTATAGCATAAGACATGTTTTCATTAATCAGATCTCCAGGCAACTTTGTGCTATTAGACATCTTCAGCATAATGTAAGGCAATATGAATTATGCATGTGGTATGGCTAGAATAATTAAAATAAGAATCCATATGGATTTGTGTCTATCATAATTTATTGTATCCTCTGAACAGTATCACCAGTCAGTCCTGAAGAATGGATGGGCATATGGGAAAGATATTTCATTAATTCTTCCCTATTCTCATAATGGTTGAAGATGTTGAGCACATGATACACCAGGGTCCTAGGTATTCACCCAATAGAAATGCACATAAGTTCAAAGACTCATACTAAAATGTTCACAACAACAGTATTCATAATAGAAAAAATTTACAACTCTCCACATGCCCATCACTAGAATGGATATCTAAATTGTGATACCTTCATATAGTGGAATAAAGTACAGCACTAAGAATGATCAAAGTGGAACTACATAAATACATGTGGATCTTGCAAACATAATTGAGTGAAATATTTTTTAAAGATATGTATGGTATAATTCCATATATAACACAAGAACGGTTTCTGAAATTCTGAGAATGCCCTGTTGCTTGATGTGAATATTGGTTGCATGGTTATATAATCAGATTGTGAAAATTCCAACATTTGTAATTTTTCATGTATATTATTCAATAAGTAATTGAAAAAAAAAGTTGATTGAAGCCGTAGATCAGATAAAATTACAAGCATTATTACCCCTACTCCAGTTGCTCAGTTGGCTGTCTCACCTCCACACCCCTGGCTAGAAATAGAAGGAAAAAAAAAAAAAAGTATAAATGCCAGTTTTCTCAGTCTTGGAGTTCAAGTTCTTTTGCAATTATGTATAGCTACAAGATAAATTTTATGTATATTTAGATTTTCATTGATACTACCAAGAATTTAATAAATCCTTTTATAATAATGACAAGAGTGGTGGTAGGTTTTAATCAACTATTTTGTCTTTTAAGAGGAGGTGAATTACAAGGAACAAGCTCCTTCCAGCCATAGTCAATACCCAATAACATCCACTCCAAAAATAACATTCATACACACTTAAAAACTACATATAAACTTGCAAATATTAAATACTTATCTTATAAATATGTTTTTTTTGGTATGCTAGTCCTACCTTTCCCAGTGAGGTTAAGAAATAAAATTACTATATGGCTGGCTACTGCTTATGGGTATGTACAAACTACACACCTGTGTTTTGCAGGTGACTGTTATCTGAAGGACTGGTCTTCATGGAGTCTTTGTCAGCTAACCTGTGTGAATGGTGAAGACCTAGGCTTTGGTGGAATACAGGTCCGTTCCAGGGCTGTGATTATACAGGAACTAGAAAATCAACATCTGTGCCCAGAGCAAGTGTTAGAAACGAAATCATGTAATGGTGAGTGCTACAATTCATGAAATCTTTTCAATTTAGTTTTATGTTGATAGAAAAGAAGATATAGAATTTTCTGTTCAATAAGTCATTTGCTAAGATCTCGCTTAAGACTGAGAATTGAGTAGGATTCTGAATTTTAAAAAATTTACAGGAAGAAAAATCTTCACCCTTCCTCAATTAGATTAGAAATGTAAAAAATGTTTGTTTTATGAGCTACAGAAGATTGAGCTAACTAAGAGCACATTATGTGTACACCCAGGACAAAATCTAACAATAGCCTTTATTTAAATCAAAGGAAACAAAAATCCACAGCCAAGTGAGAGGTTTTACTATATTCTTAGAAATTGATAAATCAAAATATTGGTGAGAATTTGACCTAGGTGTTATGAACATCCGTGTTTACAGGTTTGTGTGTGTACATACATGCACATATAGAGCCACCCAATACATGACATTTCCAAGAACCACAGAGCATCAAAAATAGTTTGGGAACACAGAGGCAGTCTAACTGAAAATGAAAGAATTTATAGGGTCAACAAACAATCTTCTCCTTCCTGCTTGTGTTTTGAAACAATTAGGGAGTAGGACATTTAATAGCAAATAGGAGTCAAAATATTACTATTATTACTGAAAAGTTGGAGGAGAGAGCTCAGAATGTGAAGGAAGAATGCTTAAAGTAAAAGCCAAATGGGCTGGATGACTTAAGAAATAGGTAGAACTATCTGCCTTGTCAGTTCAATCTTCCCAAATTTACCAAGCAGATAAATGATTTCATAATGTCCTAGGACAGTGTACGTAATGAAAATGAAATAAATCCCAAGGAAAGGTTTGTTCAACCCAAAATGACAAAATTAGAAATAAACAACAATTAAAAAGAAATCTCCCCATGCACAGACATCAGTCAAAACTAAAAACCATACTTCTAGGGCATTACATATCAGCACAAAAGTACTTAGGAGAGAACTTAAAGCCTTAAATGCCTAAATAGGAGGGAGAAACGTTGAAAATGAGCTAAGCAGTAAACTCAAGAGATTTTTTTTTAAAAAGATAAAGTAGAATGTAACTAATACAGATAAATATAAATTAATGATTAGAAAAGATAATCAACAACCAATAGTGGACCAAAACTAAATAGACCACCTCATGGCAAAAATGGAGGAGAAAAAAAAAAAAAGCAATACTACAACAAATAGAGTTTGAAAATATATTTTTGAATATATTTTGCTAATAAATATAAACACTTCAAGATAATCTAGATTATTATAATTTATACCAAGAGTAATTGAGAATCTACACTATGGATTCTATAACTGTTAAAAACTCAAATTTATCAAATATTTACTTACACATGAAACAAACTAGAACCTAAATGGCTTTGAGCTTTACCAAAATTTAAAGAAACAAAAACTCCCTTTTATGTGAAATCTTAAAAAATCAAGTTGAGTGGGAAAAAAAGATGAGGAAAATCCCTCCAGCTCTATGAAAGTATAACCCTGACAGTAAAATCAGCCAATAAAGTCACCAATGAAAATAGATGTCAAAATCATTAAAGATTATCTAACCAAATAATTAATATCATGACTAATTATATTTTTAGAAGTACAAAGATGCCTAAATATTAGAAAAAATAATGTAAGTCATTACAGTAATAGAAAAAAAGGCATATGATTTTAAAATATGTTAAAAAGATGTTTATAGAATGCAACTCTAAAAAACTTCCCAACACAACTTGAACTAGAAGGAAATCACTTTACCTGATAAATGATATCTACCTAAACAAACAGCATACATCATAATATTAGGGGAAACATAAGACACATTCCCTTGCAATCAGTAACAAAGCAAGGATGCTCATTGGGGCTACTTCTTTTCAACCTAGTAAAGAAGGTTCTAGCCAAAGTATAATCAGAAGCTTAATAGTTGAAAACAAAGAAATAATCATTCACATTACTATATGATGTTCACATTAAAAATTTTAACAAACAAAATAGATAAAAATCATGATAAGCTCAATAGATACTGAAAGGAATTTGACAAAATATCCATTCGTGATAAAAACTCACCAGGTGGGTCTCAACATAGCAAAGGCCATCTTTGACAAACCCACAGCTAACATTATTATACTCCGTGGACAAGCTCATAATTGTTCATCATTAAGAAGAGAAGTGCCAGAAGGATATTATCCTCCCTCACCACTTTCAGTCAATGTACTACTGGAAATCCTAGCCATAGCAATCAGACAATAAAAAGAAATGAAAAGCATCCAAGTTGGTAAGGAAGATTAAAACTATCACTGCTTACAGATGATGTGATATTATACACAGAAAACCCTCCCCCAAAAAACTATTAGAATAAATGAACTATGTTAAGTTGCAGGATACAACTGATATATAGAAACATATTTCTATACACTAATAACAAAATAGCAGAAAGAAAAAGAAACTCCATTTACACTTGTACCAAGAATAATAAAATACCTAGAAATAAATTTAACCAAGGAAGTGAAAGACTATACACTGAAAACGATAAGGCATTGAGAAGCGAAATTAAAGGCTACATAAGAAATGAAAAGATAGATCATGTTCATGGATTGGAAGAATATTAAAATGTTTATACTACCCAAAGTAATCTATTGATTAAATATAACCCCTACTGAAGTATCAATAATATTAATCCTAAGATTTATATGGAATCACAAAAGACTGAACAGCCAAAGCAATCTTTTTTTTTTTTTTTAAAGATTTTATTTATTTGAGAGAGAGAGAATGAGAGACAGAGAGCATGAGAGGGAGGAGGGTCAGAGGGAGAAGCAGACTCCCTGCCGAGCAGGGAGCCCGATGCGGGACTCGATCCCGGGACTCCAGGATCATGACCTGAGCCGAAGGCAGTCATTTAACCAACTGAGCCACCCAGGCGCCCCAGCCAAAGCAATCTTAAGAAAGAGCAACAAACTGGAAGTAGCACAATCTCAGATGTCAAACTCTACTACAAAACTTATAGTAATCAAAATAGTATGGAATTGGCACAAAAATATACACCTAGATCAGTAGAACAGAATATAGAGCCCAGAAACAAACCCACACTTACATGATTAATCCACCACAAGAGAGGCAAGAAGATACAATAGGGGAAAGACAGTCTCTTCAATAAATGGTACTGGGAAGACTGGACAGTTACAGTGAAAGATAAAACTGGACTGCTTTCTTATGCCACACAAAAAAATAAGCTCAAAATGGACTAAGACCTACATATAATACCTGAAACCATAAAACTCCTAGAAGAAAACATAGGCGGGTGCCCAAGTGGCTCAGTTGGTCAAGCGTCTGCTTTCGGCTCAGGTCATGATCCCAGGGTCCTGGGATCAAGTTCCGTGTCAGGCTCCTTGCTCAGCGGGAAGCCTGCTTTTCCCTCTGTCTGCCACTCCCCCCCTCCCCCACACTTATGCTCTTCTTCTCACTGACAAATAAATAAAATCTTTAAAAAAAAAAAAAAAAAAACCCAACATAGGCAGTAATTTCTTTGACATTGGCCTTAGCAACATTTTTCTAGATATGGCTTCTCAGGCAAGAGAAACAAAAGCAGAAATAAAACTATCGGGACTATACCAACATAAAAAGCTTTTGCAGGAAGGAAACCAACAACAAGGTAACCTATTGAATGGGAGCAGATATTTGCAAATGATATATCCAATAATGGGTTAATATCCAGAATATATAAAGAACTTACACAACTCAGTACACACAAAGTCTAATGAAAAAATGGGCAGAGTACCTGTATAGACATTTTTCCAAGGAAGGTAACAGATTGCCAAAAAACACATGAAAAGATGCTCAAAATCACTAATCATCAGGGAAATGCAAGTCAAAACCACAATGAGAATTTCCTCACACCAGTCAGGATGGTTAATTTCAAAAAGACAAAGTGCTGGCAAAGATGTGGAGAATGGGAACCCATGTGAATTCTTGGCAGGAACCTAAATTGGTACAGCCACTGTGGTGAACAGTATGGAGGTTCCTCAAAGAATTAAAACTACCATATGACCCAGTAATTCCACTTCTGGGTATTTACCCAAGTAAAAGAAAAAAAAAACACTAATTCAAAAAAATATGCACCCCATGTTTATTACAGCATTATTTACAATAGCCAAGATATAGAAGTTAAATGTCCACCAATAAATGAATGGATAAAAATGTGGTATATGTATACATATATACCATATTCCATTCCTCAGCCATACAAAAGAATGTCATCATCTTGCCATTTGAGACAACATGGATGAACCTAGAGGGTATTATAAGTGAAGTAAGTCAGACAAAGACAAATACCATATGATTTCCCTCATATGTGGAACCTAAAAAACAAAATGAACAAAATAAAAACAGAAACAGACTCATAAGTACAACTAGCGGTTGCCAGAGTGGGGGATAAGTGAAATTGATGAAGGGGATCAAGAGGTACAAATTTCCAATTAACAGTGTAAATAAGTCACAGGGATGAAAAGTATATCACGGGGAATGTAGTCAGTAAGATTGTAATAACTTTGTATGGTGACAGATGGTAACTACGCTTATTATGGTGAGCGTTTTGTAATATTTGTAATTGTTGAAACACTATGTTATATATCTGGAAATAATACTTTGTCAGCTATACTTGAATAAAAAATAAAAAATCTTTAAGACTCAATTATAAAATTTAATTAGAAAAAAATTGAATCAAAATAAAACTACAAGTAGAAATATATTTAACAGAAATATATGTAAGATATGTATAGAAAATAAATGATGAAATCTTATTTAAGCATATAACTAACTAAAACATTAGTAAAATAGGCATGTTCATGGATAAGCCTCAATATCATTACATCTCAATTTTATACCAATTTATATAAATTCCATGTAATTTGAACCGATTTTTAAGTGATCTGAGAAATTGATCCTAAAATTCATATGGAGAGGTTGAAGACCAAGAAGATCACAGAATTATTTATTAAAGCTCAGAATTTCAAGAAGAAAAAAATGGGAGAGGAGGTCAAGGGACTTACATGGCTTTATTCAAGATTTACTCTACAGCATTAATAATTTAAGAAGAGTGACCGGTCAACAATAAAGCAATTAGACTAATGAAACAAAGAATCTCAGGAACAAATTCTTATACGTACATAACAGAAGTGAAAGTCAGTAGGGTAATGGGTGGGTAAATAATGTTGCAATAATTTGTTATCCATATAATGTTTTTAAGATTATCTTGTGGCTCACACCATACACAAAACTGATAATAAACTAAATTATAGAGCCAAAGGTGAAGAGCATAACTGTAAAACATTTAAAGAAAATATAGGAGAATATCATTATGAACTCAAGAAGAATTTCCAAAATATGACATGAAAAGCACAAAAATGAGAAAGATGAAAAATTAAATCTTCTACATAGTAATAGATCATAAACAAGGTTAACAGAGAAGCCAAAGCCTTAGAAAAGATATTTGTGAAGTCAATTAATTTCCAAGGATTAGTATTCTACAACAACAATTAGTATCTAGGACAATTTTAAAACTCCAAGAGTATAAAATTGATCCAATTTTATTTTTATTTTATTTATTTGACAGACAGAGAGAGCACAAGTAGGCAGAGCAGCAAGCAGGGAGTCACATTCGGGGCTGGATCCCAGGACCCTGCCTGGGATCTTGACCTGAGCCAAAGGCAGATGCTTAACCAACTGAGCCACCCAGGCACCCCTAAAATTGATTCAATTTTATATTCTTAAAATTGAGGACCCAAAATTTTCTTTTGTGAGTTATATATACATAAAAATTTATATTAAAAAGATAAAGAATAACCACAAGCCAATTTTATGTAATAATAACAGTACTTCCTGAAAAATAACTTTGAAAACAAAACCAATAACTTTGACAAGCACGTCCTGTTTTACATTTTTGCAAATCTATAATATCTGCCTTAAAGGAAGACAGCTGGATTCTGTTTCTGCACTCAATCTCTTGCAATCTTAGTTTAGTTGACGTATATGAAGAAAATCCAGCTCTACTCACACAGATGTGTAGTTGAAATACACACACACACACACAATCTGAAAGATGTCAAAGTCTCCCAGGTTCTCTGGACCATACTTTGAGAACTGCTATTCTAGAGTAAATAATTCCCACAATTCAATAAGAAAAGGCATAGATTTCAGTAGGATAAAAAATGGCCACTAGATATAAAGAAGCAACACTCATAAGAGGAAGTCTAAATGCCCCAAAACATTTGTTACTCTTTAATAGCATTAATAGAGAACTACAATTTAAAATGACGATATAGCTTCCACACCCACCAAAATAACCAAAAATTTTAAATCTGGCAATTATAAATGTTCGTGAAGGCTTAAGCAATGATGATCCTTATTCACTGCTGGTGGATATGCAGATTGTCACTTTTTGGAGGGAAAAAAAAGTTATTTAGTATAGTTTCAGCCATCCCTATGGAGATACCCGGTAGTTTGTCTTCTAGATATTTACCTTAAAGAAGCATGAAGAGACTTGCACAAGGTTGACCACGGAGACATTGCTCTTACAACAAAAATTGAAAACAACCTAAAAGGCCATCCAGAGAAGAAATACCAAAAAAAAAAGTTGTCGAGTTTAGTACAGTGGAATTCTATATAGCAGTTAAAATAAATGTACTATAGCTACATTTAGAAAAAACCACATAGAAATATTTCATCTGTATAATATTTACATTTCAGAATGATACATAGACTATGCTACTTTTTAAAATTTTTAATAATATGGTTGACCCTTGAACAACAGAGGTTTGAATTGCCCAGGTCCACTTACAGGAGAGTTTTTTTTTTTTAAATAAATACAGTACAGGGATGCCTGGGTGGCTCAGTCAGTTAAGCATCTGCCTTTGGCTCATGTCATGATCCCAGGGTGCTGGGATGGAGTCCTGCATTGGGTTCCTTGCTCAGCGGGGAGCCTCCTTCTCCCTCTGCCCCTCCCCCTGCTCATGCTCTCTCTGACAAATAAAATCTTTAAAAAATAATAATATGAATACAGTGCAAAATATTTTCTCCTCCTTATGGTTTTTTTTTTTTTTTTAAGATTTTTATTTATTTGACACAGAGAGACACAGCGAGAGAGGGAATACAAGCAGAGGGAGTGGGAGAGGGAGAAGCAGGCTTCCCGCTGAGCAGAGAGCCCGATGTGGGGTGCGATCCCAGGACCCTGGGATCATGACCTGAGCCGAAGGCAGACGCTTAATGACTGAGCCACCCAGGCGCCCCCTTATGGTTTTCTTAGTAACATTTTTTCTAGCTTACTTTATTATAAGTCTATAGTATGTAACATATATTTTGTGTTATCAAGTAAGGCTTCTGGTCAACAGTAAGATGTTAGTAGTTAAGTTTTGGGAGAGTCAAAAGGTATATACAGATTTTAGACTGCATAGGGGTACATGCCCCTAATCCCCATGTTGTTCAGGGTTCAACTGTACTGTATTATCATTAAAAGAATAAAAACCATGGCAAAGAAATGGGATTTAGGAATAGATCAGGAATTTTATAACATTTATATGGCAATTTCAGGACAATAAATTAACATTTGTATCATTTTTGAGATGGACTTACCACTTTGACAATTGTTTATAAATATTTTCTTAATATTCTTTCCCCATGATTGTCCTTCTAGACAGCAGAATGCTTCTGTTCATGTTTATTGTGTCCCTGCAGATGGACAGTGTTATGAGTATAAATGGATGGCCAGTGCTTGGAAGGGTTCTTCCCGAACAGTCTGGTGTCAAAGGTCAGATGGTATAAATGTAACAGGTAAACTTCCAATTTCTCTTTTTGGTTTTTTTGTTTTGTTTTGTTTTGTTTTGTTTTTTTGCAAGTCTTCCTGTACTACACATGCAGTTGGTTAAAGCAAATAATTAAGAAAACAAAGATACTCTTTCAGTACTCAGCACATGGTTGGGACTCAGTACCTAGGCTGTATAACTGTAACCAATGACTATTTTATTTTTTATTATTTCGATTAAATTCTCAAATTCTCCCTCATCCAGCCATTTTAGACAATGTTGCTAGAATCTAGTTAAAATATTACCTAATTCCAATAAATTATAATTTTCAGATTGTCTTCCCTAGAAATTTTATATGTGAATAACTCACCACATGCTTAAAAAAAAAATCAGTATTTTGTGGACTATATCTGTTTCTGTACCTTAAAAATAATATACACTAAGACCAAAAATATTACCAAGTAAATATAATTATACAAATCCAAATATCTTGCTTGAATTCAGAAATCTATGATTCAGTTTTTTATTAATTAATAGGTAAGATCTATTGGCAAATCTCAAGCCCAGAACATCTGGGCAGCTAACCTACTCTGTCCCCACTCAAAAATTATATATTCAAAGAAGAAATCCAAATGAAAAACTTTTCTAAAATGTCCTTTGACCCAAATATACCAAAGAGCTTCTCTAATCTGTGATTACTAAAAGTTTCCTTATCTGAACCCAGTAAATGCAAGGGTTCAAGGACCCTATGAAGTGGAGAGAAACTTGGCTCCAGATATGTACCTTGCAAATTTCCTAGAAAGAAACCAAGGTCAGAACCAGAACCTAAACCTTAAACATATGACCCAAAGATCTAATGTCTCTCCTTTAACATTTTTATAGATCTAATCTATAGGAATCTTCGTAGTGTATCAGTAACATGAGTTTTGAGAGTTAGCTACTCCGGGGGACCTGCTGATTTACTGCCATTGTTTTGCCCTCTGGCAGAGATAAAAAGTAATGTGCATTTGGGTGCCTATTAGTAATGTCCATTTATAAATTTAGCTGTAATATATACAGTAAGATAACAGGAACAGAGATCAATATGCTTTTTGGAAAGCATCAATTTTTATATTAAATTTTAAATTACCTGGATTTATTTAAACCTAATTACTTATTTCCTCCCTATGAAAGCTGGAACAGGATATCAAATTATATTCTTGTGAAGGTAAGATTTTATACATGAGAAATCTGTATCAAGAAACCATTGATAATAGCAACTCCCAGTGGACACAGATATAACAAAGAAGAGACACCTACCAGGAAACCCTTTGCTCTCTCACAGTATTATCTACTGGGGTGGGGGGGGTGGGGGGGGGGAATCTATTCCAACCACACCACTGTAAGAGGCCTAAGGAGAGAAAGAGCCTTATGAAGGGAAGCATACATTTTCTGAATTTGAAGGCACTTATAGAGATGGTCCATTCAACTCAAGTGTTGAAAATGAAGGTCTACATTCTTCTTGAAACTCTTCAGAGGGAACGTTGCAGTTTCCCCAGAGGGTCCTGTTATTTTCAGGTTTCTTTTTCCTCCCCAAATATGGATGCCAGTAATATTTGTCTGCCATTTCTTCTATATGTTAAAATCTCTTTTCCCACTAAAATTAGGGGTATTCCCCAATGCAAAGGTAAGTCGAATTTTAAAAGGCTTACCTGTAGAAATCATGTGTTCACCTTCTTTTTAATCCATTAAAGTACCCAATGTATTTCTTTCTTTCTAATACTTTCTCTGATACCAAAAAGGCCAATGTGTAAATGATTTGTGATAAACTCTATATGCATTCTTCTTCTATCTTTTAGGAGAGACGAGACTCTTTATGAGAAATAGACAAGCATGTAAAGTATATTACCTATCTTGATCGATTGCTTTAATTTTATGAAGTTGTCCTTATTAGAAATCAAGATGTTTTTCTTTTTCATCATGTGTTTCATGATAATAACCTCAATATGGCCTTTTAACTGCAATTGGCTTGCAATGACTAACTGCTTTCCCATCATAATTTTTTGATGAATAGTTTATATTATTGAGAAATAAGGCAAAGAATTAACAAGAGGATCTTTGATTAAATTCCAGAGGATCATCAATTCCATAAATAGAGGAAAAACTTTGCTTTCCTAAAATCCTATTCAACTGAGCAAGTATGGTTTGAAACTCTAAGTTCCCTGCGCATCACCAGTATTGTTTCTCTAGGACATCTATTCTCATCTTAAAACCTCACTTGTAACAACTTAGGTACACTTGGTACTAGACCTGAAAAGAAGAGAAAGAAGAAAAACCAGAGAGCTGCAATGTCAAGTTAAACAATAATGCAAATACATCACTTAGCAGCTACAAAAATCCTGAATTGGCAGGAATAGGGATTTTCTCCAAGAACTATGTATGCATTATTTTTTTAAAAAGTACATTTATGTGGTAGTCACATAAATTAAAGAAACATCTCAAGGGACATAAGAACTGTTTCTTTGGCCAAGAAAAAAATTTAACTTCCAAGGAAAATTCAATCTGCTTTTTAATGTTGGACTGGGCCAATAGCGGGGGCCGGGGACCATGACAGAAACGGCCCGTGTGCAGTTAGTGTTTTCAAAGTGGCAGCTATACAAATACTGCTTGTGGAGCAGCTGCTGAGTGCCAGGCACTCTGCTATCTCCTCTGAATAAGAGGGGCCTCAAGTTCCGGTATGCAGTGGTCAAGGTTAACCAAGTATTTCACAATCAGTCGCCCTCGGAAAAATCCATGGGGGTTCCCGGAGTAGTTCAGGATTCAAAGACATGTCTATCCAACACGGTATTTCTATCATTGCAAGAGATGCTACTTGTCAATATATGATTTTCTGTTCTGCAGGGGGCTGCTTGGTGGTGCACCAGCCTGATGCTGACAGGTCTTGTAACCCACCGTGTAGTCAACCCCACTCGTACTGTAGTGAGGTATGTGTGACTTCATTAGGAAAGACAAGCCAGCTGCATTGTCACCCACCACCTCTTAAAAAGTCCACTCCCTCCCCCCTTCCCCCCCTGCAGAAAAAGCATGTCTTGTGGCCTAAAGATTTCTAGACCTCTCCTTTTATCGATATAGACAATTCTGAATGCACTTATTTCTACTGTTAAAATAATTTGTGAACAGTACAAAAAGTGTGTTTTTTTATGTAGCTAAGACAAATTACATGTAGTAAATTCCGAAAACAGTACTTCCTTAAAGCCTTCTCTTCAAGTCAGATCTTTTATGCTCTCATCACCTTCTATGTATAGTAGAAATCCTCTTGTTCTCCCGCAGATGAGGACATGCAGTTGTGAAGAAGGGTACACTGAAGTCATGTCTTCTAACGGTACTCTTGAGCAGTGCACACTTATCCCCGTGGTGGTGATACCCACTGTGGAGGACAAAAGAGGAGATGTGAAAACCAGTCGGGCAGTACATCCAACCCAATCCTCCAGTAACGCAACAGGACGGGGAAGGACCTGGTTTCTACAGCCATTTGGGCCAGGTGAAGTGACTAGACAGTGTTGATGTAGAATCCTTTAGTTATACATTTAAGCAATGTCAAAGGGTTAAAAAAAATGAGCAAGCATTTTCACATGAGTCATCTGTACTTATTTATTCTGATATTGCCACATAGCATGTTTTTACTATTATGAAAAAAGCACTCATGCTCAAAGTTCAGAGAAATGAAATTAATTTCCTCTTAGAAAAAAAATTAGGATATTAGTTATTTTGATCTCAGACCTAAATTTACAAGTATAATTATGCTTACATTGAACAAAGAAATCTAACCATGAAATATTAATTAGGAAAAAAGTATATGGTCATTCAGAACTGAAACAAAACTCTAAAGACATTCAAGAATTTTTCGTTTGACCATAGACTGGTAATAATTTAAACCTAAAATAGGAACATCAGTAATGCAGTGCTGTGCTGGGGGTACTCGGTAGCCAGCCCAATTTCTATCGGCCCCTAGATTTGATAAACTCAAATAATAAGAATCTGTACTAGCACCAGATACAGAAGGGCAAGTATGGAGCCTTCCTGTCTAGATGGGATGATTTAAATTTGGAGACTGACCAGACCCTTGTCATATTAAGCAGACATCCTTAATGTGTCTAGTAATGGACTTGAAGCCAACAGAGGCAAAAGCTTGAAGGCCTAATACAATGCTGTCCCTACCCCACACATGTTCTCTCCCCAGATGGAATAAACTGTATGCTTATTTCTGGAACTAAAGCTGGTGTTTAAAATTGTGCTGCAAGGGCTTTAAGGTAGCTAAGATCATGGTGGTTTTTCTCACACCAACAGAGATTACTAGTTAATGACCAAAGGAAATCTCTAGGCAAAGCCAGACATAGTCTACTTTACAGTTGTTAGAAATAGGAGAAAAGAAGGAGTCTGCACAGCACATTTCTATTTCTAATGCTTTAAGTCAAAACACGTTCCCTTACTGGAGAATCACTATTAGGATTTTAAGTATTTTCAGTATTTAGATGATTTAACCCAAATATTGAGATTTAACCACATTATCCCTGCCTTCATAAGGTTGTTAGCTGAAAATACAATTTATTTTGCAAAGCTGACTTGTCCGTGCAAACCTGGGAAACTCTTCTCTCGGTGTTTAAGATAGTGGACCTGCAAATGGCCATTAGCAATCTTGACCTTGACTAAGAATCCAAGCAGAACTTCTCACATCAAAACTGGTTTTTAAAAAGAGAACATTGTCATTTTATATATATACCTTCCCTAAAATGAATATTTTAATATATTAAAAAGTTTTATGTTCTTAAAAAGTGTATTTAGACTCTGTTCTTGGTTTTTGAAAAACTCCAAGAATATTTGTTGAAGAACTCTCAGGGCAGATGAACCCAACAGGGGTTGATTTTAAACCCAGTCTCTAATTTTTAAAATCTTTAGAATTGAAAAGAAGTATATTTAGAATATTAACAGTTTAGTTCCAACAAATGGACCCCTAAGTTGATCTAGCTCTAAGTAGAAAAACTTTCACAGTACTGATTTGTTTTTGATGGCTTCCAAATATTGAATAAACCAGAGTGTCTATGGAGTCAATTTGCCCAATCTATAATTTTAGCACTAATATGTTTAATTGTATGTATGCAACAGAAAATACGTGTTGATGTAATGATCAAGTTAGGCAAATTTATTAATACTATCATCTAGTTGAAGTTTATTGTGAACAGAAAACTAAGAAGCTCAAAGGAAATGAGACCAGAAAACCAAATTAGAAAAGTTTCTATCCTGCCTAATTCCATATAATAAAAAGTTAGAAAAATGTTATTTATAGTTAGAAAGTTCTTTATATGTTATAATCAAACTTGGCTATTTTTACAAAGGATATTGTCTATTGAGCTTTAAAGTACAGTGTAAGTGTAAATTAGATAAAAGATTAATTCCCCCAAAAAATGTTAAGCATATTCACTTTCAATTCATCATAAAAAAAAGTTAAAATGACAAAATTTATGTTCAAATACCTGTCTGCATTAACCCTAAGCTGTAGGACTTTATTGAAATTGCATTACTTTTCTTCTTTCCTTATAATTGCCATTCTCAGAATAAAAATAAGAAAATGTTTATTTAGCATTATGCATATATTGGATTTGAAGTAAAATTTACATAAGCAGCTGCAAAAATTTAGGCATATGAACCTGAAATCTGAACGCAATTTGAATTGAAAAAATTATTTTTCCATTTAGTTCTCACTGATAATTTATCTTTAATGAAGCAGCATCTAACTCATAATAGCAGCTTTGCATTAATCATTAACTGTGCCTAAGCAATAATTCACTTTGTTTTGAAAGGATTTGGTCATATGTCACTGGTCATTGGTCATAGTTAAAGACTGTCATATATATATTTATATATATATATATATACACACACACACACCAGACTAATGTAAATTAATAACTAATATCCATTCTTCTTAGATGGGAGACTAAAGACCTGGGTTTACGGTGTAGCAGCTGGGGCATTTGTGTTACTCATCTTTATTGTCTCCATGATTTATCTAGCTTGGTGAGTGATTAAATATTTCAAAATATAAGGGGATACAGATCAATTTCAGCAAAAACACTGTCAGTTGACTATAATACAGAAACAGCAATTTGTATCAAATAAGTATTCTACATTTATTTAGTGTTCATCTGAAATTAGAAACAAAAATAGCTTTAGTCATAGATATTCTAAAAACTACCAAATCAGCCATTTAATATCTGAAGATGAGCCAGAGCTGCTCCAGGTCATCTCAAGTATGTTCCCCTTGGTTATACAAGATAATATTGCTTTGTATGCTTATCGTGAACTACAGAGTTTGATACTGAATTACGACTGGAGAAAGATATTATGGTGATACCTAATTTTATTCAACTATCTTTTTAAACATGTATTATAAATTGTGTATTTATAAAGATTTCTGGTCAAATACTAAAGGATTATACTATAGTATTATTTCCATTGTTAGTGAGAAATTTCATTTGGTAATTCTCTTACAGGATAATAAAATATTTGAGGGGTTCTATTTCAAGGTTATTCAGAGCATTAAATAAGAAAATCAAAGATATCAGAATATCAAACTTGAGGTTGAAATTAGGTCATTAGGCAGTTAGGCAACTTTATCAATATATTTTGAATTTTTTCATTTAAGATAGTAAAATTTATGATTAAAGATGGATTTTCCTTCTCCAGTTATTATTTTTTTTATTATTTACAGCAAAAAGCCAAAGAAACCCCAAAGAAGGCAAAACAACCGACTGAAACCTTTAACCTTAGCCTACGATGGAGATGCAGACATGTAAAATAGAACTTACCCAGGCAACAACCAGTTTCAGCTTTCTGACTTTGCAGTAGACAGCCAGCAGCCACAAAGCTCTTCATACTGTGTGAATTCAAATGCATTATAACTTTTTAAAAGAGCATCATAGAGTGAAAATCAGTGCCATTGGAGAGATCAAGACAGTACCACTTACATAAAATTAAAAAAAAAAAATCAGCCCTGAGAATTCTAGATTTAGTTGAATATAGGCTGCATTCTGAGAGTTTTTTGTGATCTTTTCTGAAATCACCAACTGACCATTCACTTTCATCTCTAAAATACAGTTGTGGAATTGGTCAGTTAGGACACCTGATGCAAGCCTCTGGGCAGTGTTAGCCCATAGTAACATTTTAGCATGAGGAGTTTATACCAAGATCTCTACAATACTATAGTCAAGCATAACAACATGTATACTCAATGGAATGACACACATTACTATGTCAGACTATGTACTTGTTAATAAGCAATTTTAATGGTGAATAAGAGATAAGCTCTAAGCTGAGCAGGAAACCCATTGAATAAATTCAGCATCTTGGTGGTTGATGGTAGCTCTCATTAACCTGCATTTCAGAGGCAAAGACTCTTTTATAAGACTTAATTCTTGTCTTTCTCCAAAGTACGAATGCTGGACATGTACTAGTATCTTAGAAAAAAAAAAAAAAAAGTCCTCAAGTTCAGTATTTTGTAGTGGTTATTGTCAGGAAAACTAATTTACTTGTGTTAATACGTTTCTACTTTCCCTAATTTTCAAACTGGTAGCCTGCATCTCTTTTGCTATATGGAAGGCACATTTTGCACTATATTAGTGCAGCATGATAGGCACTTAACCAGTATTGCCATAGAAACTGCCTCTTTTCATATGGGATGAAGACATCTGTGCTAAGACGGTCATGGAGCCATTTGCAAGTTCTTACATCCGGAAGAGAATAAAGTTCAGTTTGGATGGCGACAGGATGGAACTAGCTATTACATCTGCTGTCTACACTCTTCCTCATTGCTGCAGCCATTGTGAAATCGACAACATGGTGGTGATTTAAATGCTCAAATCCCGAACTCATTAATCCTTCAAAAGATGGATCCCTCTAGTTGGTTTTTAATTGTACTTTGAAGGCGGTTTACGACTAGATTTTTATATTTGTTACCTTTGTTAAAAAAAGAAAAGAAAAGAAAAAAAGGAGCCGGTTATCTTTTTCATTTTGAGCAGATGGAGAAAATAACGTCTTGATAATTTTTGTAACTAAAAGAACTCAAAATCTTGTGATTTTTTTTTTTCCCCGATTTGTTTTTCCTAGTTTTGCATCAAATGCATCCATAGTTTTGTCTTGCTGACTGGTAAAATTTGAAGCAGGCTTTGTAGGATTTCAAAAACTAAAATGTTCAAAAAAGAATAAATAGTTTGCCCCAGGGCTTCATTAAATATCTAGACCAAGGGTGGCAAACGTTTTCCGTAAAGGGCCGGATAGTAGGTATTTTCCGCCAGGCCTGGTCACACCTGCTCCATTCTGTCATCGTGAGGATGCGGGTGTAGACGCGACACAGGCCATAGAAGAATGAGCGTGGCTGTTTTCCAATGAACTTTTCTTTGTGACATCAGCAGGCCACATCTGCAGGCTGTGGTTTGTGAACCACTGGTCTAGAAATTTTTTCAGTGCTTACCTCTCTGTTGTGTCATCTTTTGCTTTCATTCATTTACCCTTAGAATGCCATCAGCGTTTAACTTCAGAGGTGAAAAACGGTCATTAAAGTTTATCGCTGTTTTGGAAGTAGTTCTGTTTTTCACACACGTAGCCCTGGGAATGGCACAGTGAAATACTATCTAATGTGGCAGACTTCTTCTGTATGAAAAGAAAAAAGAAAAAAAAATCAAAAGGTGCCATTAAAAAGCGATTCCATTTTTCAGGCAACATTTACTGCAACAACCTTTGGTGGAGGGGAGGACATTAGGTTTTCAGGTCTTTTAAAAATAATGTAATAAGCTCTTTTATCTTAAACGTAGCTGTGTTGCCGTACAACTGGTTTAGACTAGAAGGTGTTTCACCTTCAAGTAGAGTTTGAACTCTCCCTGCTGTTCTTTAGAGTATTTGCAAAGATTACAAAAGACATCAGATTAGGATGTCCTCGCCCCCAAATTGAACAGATTTCTACCTGTCTCAGTATGAATTAAATGTGGAAACCACTAATTCCTTACTCAACATTTACTGTATTAGGCAAAGCAATCATTTCAAAGCAAACAGGTGGTCACAAAGCGGAGAATTTTACTTTAAACCAACGGTTTAAACAAGGCAAAGCATAAAAACAAATTCCATTGCATCGGTCTTACAGAAGAGGAAAACAAAAATAATACCGTTGCTCTAAAACTGTGATTGCTAGTCTAGGTACTCAGGGGTCTTCCAGGTATTCCTCAAGTTGATCTCTTTGAATAAAATGAACTCCATTTGTCCAAAATGGTTGAGAAAGAATCTATTGCAGTTACTTGAAGGATTTAGCTAACGGCCTTAGAAAATGTATGCAACACCTAATAACTTTGAAATTACTGAATAATATATTGTTGCTATAAAAGCTATCCTTAGGATACTGTAAAATGTCCTTAATTCAGAAGGCCTATCAGTATCATCCAATCCATACTCTAAGAATTAATGAATTGATCAAAACTATAAAATTTTACAAAAATACACGATTTTATTCATAAATGAATTATATTTTGCAACACTACATATACGGAGGAGACTAGGTTCAATGGGACCTAAAACTAGGGAACATATTGGAAGTTCACCATTAGGATTAATACTGGGTGCCCTCTTGTTAGAAAGATGGAAGGAAGGGCACGTAGCCAGCTGGCTATTTTGGACAAATGAAGGTTACTATATTCATGTTTAGAACATGATAATAGCCTTATTTTTGTTCCTGGCATGAGTCAATAATGAGTTAAGTATGTTACTGGAATTTCATCAAAACCTTATTTCTCCTGTTCATTCTGACAATTCAGGAGGGGAATATAGTAGTAACTAGTCTCTTGACACTTTTGCCTTACCAAAATGGCCCATGAGCCCCAAAAGGTTTAGAACTACTGCTCTATAAATCTGAAGGTCTGCTTGGTTTAAAAAAAAGAAAAGAAAAATAATGACACAGTATCATGTACAATTTTGTTGGACTATTTCAGTACAAACCACATAGAACTGGCACAACCGCTCTTTTGAAAGGGGTTGATTTGCTTATTAGTACCTAATCTAAGATACTGACTGTAATTCTTACTTGAAAGCCTTTTTGAGGACACTACCATGTAGCTTAAAGCCAATTTGAAAAGGAGTGCATAAAAGCATGTTCTTAATTACTTGTAACAAAGCACAAATTACTCATAACAAGACAAATATTTCTTGAATCATCACATGTAAGACACTCTGCTAGGCACTGTAATACAGTTAGTCATGACTTTTGTATACCTATGTATCTAAGACACTGAAAAGAAGGGAAAAGGTTTCATGAGTGAAGACAGTGCTTAAATCACCCTTGACTCTCGGTTTGTTTCCAGTGTGGTATTTTTCCTGTTGGAAATCCACATCTCAGGCCATACTGTTAAGCTTTTGCTGTAATCCTCCTCCACCCTCAGGGAGGTAGCAATGTTCATTTGGCTGAACCAGAGCCCTGTTAAGTTCCTGGGCATTTCAAGATAAAGTCACTTACCCAGAACTTCTTACAGGGATTAACACCTCTCAGTTTGTTTGTTTGTTTGTTTGACCTCCTCCAAAATCCCTATACCTTTGCTCCTTATAATGATTTTTTCTGGTCTCTCTCTACTCTGCTTACAACTAATCTTATCTCCTTTTCTCAGAACTACCTTCTACTAAACATGCTCAAATTTTTAAATAAGGGGGGAAAAAAATGAAGGTGAAGGTCTCTATGCCCTACCTATTAGGGTCAAAGTGTCACTAAGCATGTGAACATCTTGATTTAAACAAAGTGTACTGGTCAAAGACAGGAGTAAAAAGATAAGGAAAGATGTAGAAGATATGCCCCCTCAAAAAAAAGGCTTTCTGTAAATATGTCCATTTTTATACTCTATTTAGTACAACGAGCATGCTCCTACCTCTACCTTGCCTCTGTGTTCATGACCCACCCTACAAGACAGTAAGGCAAGCCTGTATCTTACAGAAAGGAGAGCCCATTCCTGGGCTTATTTGGAGTTTGAATAGATTTTCAAGAATCATGCCTCCAAAATGATCTGAGACCTATTTGTAAAAATATTACCAAATTCAAATGTGTTTCGTGTTATATTTTCCCCACTAAGACTGAGGGTGTTGAAAGGAGAGCAGTATAGGAAAGAATCTGTGAAGCATCTTGTCAGAAAGTGAGTTTTCCTGGGTCTAGTTTAGATGTGAGAACAAAACACACCTGCCCGTCCCACCTGGTCCTATCTTCAGGTGGCCGGACTGCAGAAGAGGATTTCGGGGTCTGAAACTGGAGTGGGGGCCTAGCAAACAGGACTCTATAAAAAGGATGTTTTGCAGTGTGATTACAGTAATTCTGTATCAGCAGGAAAACTGAAAATGGTTACGTCTACGTTATTAAATGAGTAAAACAAATGCTAAGTGGATAGAATTAACTTTGTAGTTTTAGGTTTTCATGCTTCTACCAAGCCAGATCCTAAAACGGGCAGTATATGAAGACTTTTAGTTCGTGGCAGTCATGTTTTCAGCGATCAAAATCTCTAGTCTAGTTAGAATATAACTGTCAGTCTTATTGTGTTTTGTAGATTTTTTTTTAAAGCAATAGTTTCTAGATCATCTACTTTGAACCCTCGATGAAATTTTCACAACTATTTTTTGCAATCTATTTATGTTTATTTTTAAAAAGTAAACATTAAGATCCCCTTTCTGGTACTTTCCCTGCCTATTTGTAGCACAGAGATTTGAAGAGATCAGTATCGGTCATTGTAAAATATAACTTTATTAAATTTGCAATATGTCTTTATATAAATTATAATCCCCTAAATGTGTTTTTTGTTAATTACCTGAATATTTATTTGATTTAAGGAGGCAGATGTCTAAGAAGTTTTTGTTAATATTACTTTGTAAATTGTGTAATGTAATTTATTTTAAATTATGTACATTTCTTTTTTAACGCACAAAATGTCTATGTACAATTAACTACAGATTTGAAAATAATGTCACTAAGCTTTATTCAGTTAATACAGATGGCATGTGAAGATGTAATATGCTTTTTTACATTTTCATATGGGTTATTTGTAAATAACTATGTTGCTGACAAACATAAACATGGAAATCATTTTCATTCTACTCATGTGTACTTTTTTAATTTGCATCATTTGCTGTTCATACATGGGTTTTAAAAAAATTATTTCAGTGAATATCCAAACACTTTTACTACTCTATTGCCTGTTCCTGAGCCTTTAAAAACAAAAACAACTCAAATTGAGAAATTTCGAAAGATGCAAACCTTAACTTTAAAAGTCTGCTGAGGGGCGCCTGGGTGGCTCAGTCAGTTAAGCATCTGCCGTCAGCTCAGGTCATGATCCCAGGGTCCTGGGATTGAGTCCTGCATCGGGCTCCCTGCTCAGCGGAGAGCCTGCTTCTCACTCTGCCAACTTGTGCTCTCTCTCCGTCAAATAAATAAATAAATAAAAATCTTTAAAAAAAAAAAAAAAAAAAACTCTGCTGAGGCCACCACATTAATCATTATGGACAAATGACCTCTTAGTTTCCAGTCAAAAGAGAGCACCAGCAGAGGATAGTTAGACACTCTGGAACAGAGCCCTTCTTGCCCCCTCAGTCAGGGGGCAGGCCTCTCCCTGTCCCTTCTCCCTGTGCCTACCAATAAAAGACCAAACCGAAAAAACAAGGTAGGAGCTCACACTTAAGAAATTAAGATTCCCTCAATTCCCCTAAATTAAGATGCACACATTCACAAACTCTGAAAGGGATACACAAATTAGATAAGTTACTGCCAGTGTAGCTTGGAGTTAGAACATTTTCTGAAATAGTTGTTTGCTGAAATATAACTAAGCAGGGAACCCTTTAAACAGTGTATGAACCCTTCAAAACATGCAGCTAGCCACAAATGCTGGACAAAAAAATCCATTCCATATTGTTCATTACAACTGAATCTAGATGAAAAAAATGTTTAAATGTATCACCCAAATTATTCCATATATATGTATATATATGTAGATATTCATAGTCAAATTACTAACTTCAGTTTTTATTTTACAACTCTAATTTATGTCCTGCAAACACAAATAGGGACATGACCGGTCTATATTCTAGATTTGCTTCTTCTGAGTATCTAGTGATTTCTGTCATGAAACTCTGAACATATTTCAAAGAAAAGCCAACACATACTTCAATGTACAGTTCTCATCAGCGTCAATTAGTCTCAAAAGAAAGGAGATACATACAAAATGTTTAAATGCAGTCATGCTTTCTAATATTTCAGGGGTTTGTTTTTTGTTTTTTCAGATGACTTCCCTTTTCCCTCTCTACCTTACTCCATAGCATCTCCCTGCCAAGGCAGCTCAATTTAACAATCTGATGTGTGCCCTGCCATATTTTTCTCCTTGATCATATGACCTTACAAACATGCTGGGGACAGGGAAGCGAGAGAGGAAAAGAGAAAAATGGGCTGAATTTAGTAGATACACCAGAAAATTGTTTCCTTTCTTGTGTATTGCTGTTTTCAAACAAGTAAAATGGCCTTTGCCCTTCTCCCAAACCTCAGCAACACCGAAGGCAAATCCCACAGCTTTTGGGTCACAATTTGAGTTTTGAAAAGTCCCAATCCCATAGAAAACACTAAAGACTCCACCAAAAAACTATTAGAAATAATAAATGAATTCAGTGAAGTTGCAGGATACAAAATATACAGAAATCAGTTATGTTTCTATATACAAAATAGAGAAATTAAGAAAATAATTCCATTTATAATTTCACCACAAAGAATAAAATACCTAAAAATAAACCAAGGAAGTGAAAAGACCTACGTTCTGAAAGCCAGAAAACATTGATAAAAGAAACTGAAGATGATACAAATAGATATTCAATAATCATGGGTTGGAAAAATTAATATTGATAAAATGTCCATACTACTCAAAGCAATCTACAGATTGCATGCAATCTCTATCAAAATACTGACAGCATCTTCCACAGAACTAGAACAAATAATCCTAAAATTTGTATGGAACCACAAAAGACCCCAAATAGCCCAAGCAATCTTGAGAAAGAAGAACAAAGTTGGAGGTATCACAATTCCAGGTTTCAAGATATACTACAAAGCTGTAGTAATCAAAATAATATGGTACTGGCACAAAAACAGATATGTAGATCAATGAAACAGAATAGAGAGCCCAGAAATAAACCCACACTTAAATGACCAATTAATCATGACAAAGGAGGCAAGAAGATACAATGCGCAAAAGACAGTCCCTTCAGTATATGGTATTCGGGAAAACTGGACAGGAAGGAAAGAAGGAAACTTGAGTTCATTTTACACCATACACAAAATAAAACTCAAAAGAGATTAAAGACCTAGATGTGAAACCTGAAACCATGAAACTCCTAAAAAATAGGCAGTAATTTCCTTGCATTGGCCTTAGAAACATTTTTCTAGATAGGTCTCCCGAGGCAAGGGAAACAAAAGCAAAATTAAACTATTGAGACTATACCAAAATAAAAAGCTTTTGCAAAGAGACGAAATTATCGGGGCTCCTGGGTGGCTCAGTTGGTTAAGCGACTGCTTTCGGCTCAGGTCATGATCCTGGAGTCCCTGGATCGAGTCCCGCATTGGGCTCCCTGCTCGGCAGGGAGCCTGCTTCTCCCTCTGACCCTCCCCCCTCTCATGTGCTCTCTCTCTCTCATTCTCTCTGTCTCAAATAAATAAATAAAATCTTTAAAAAAAAAAAAAGACGAAATTATCAACAAAACAACAAGGTGACCTACTGAATGGGTAAAGATATTTGCAAATGTTATATTCAATAAGGGATTAATATTGAAAATACATAAATAACTTATACAACTCAACACCAAATAATAATAATCTGATTTAAACAGAGGACCTGAATAGACATTTTTCCAAAGAATATATACAAATGGCCAAAACATGAAAAGATGCTCAACACAACGAATCAGGAAGATGCAAATCAAAACCACGATGAGATATCACCTTATACCTTCAGAACGGCCAGACTCAAAAAATAACAAGCATTGGTGAGGAGGGGAGAAAAAGGAACCCTCACACACTGTTGGTGGGAATATAAATTGGTGCAACCATGGTGATAAACAGTACAGAGATTCTTCAAAAATTAAAAATAGAAATACCATACAACCCAGTAATTCCACTACTGGGTATTTACCCAGAGGAAAGGGAAACACTAATTCAAAGAGACATGTGCACCCCTATGTTTATTGTAGCATTATTTACAACAGCCAAGATATGGAAGCAACTCCTATCCATCAACAGATGAATGAATAAAGAAGGTGTGGTATATATACATGTACGATGGAATATTACTTATCTATAAAAAAAAAATGAGATCTTGCCATTTGCAAGAATAGGGATGGACCTAGAGGGTATTATGCTAAGTGAACTAAGTCAGAGAAAGACAAATATCATAGGGTATCACTTATACATGAAATCTAAAAAACAAAATAAACAGAAATTAGAAACAGACCAATAATACAGAGAACAAATTGGTGGTTGCCAGAGCGGGGGAGGATGGGGGAATGGGCAAAATGGATGAAGGGGAGTGGGAGGTATATGCTTCCAGTTATGGAATGAAAAAGTCACAGAGATAAAAGAAACCACATAGGGAATATAGTTAATGATGTTGTAATAGTGTTGTATAGGGACAAATGGTAGCTGCACTTGTGAGCATAGCATAATGTAGAGTTGTCAAATCACTAGGTCATACACCTGAAACTACTGTAACCCTGTGTGTCAACAATGTCATTTTTTTTTTTTAAGTCCCAATCAGGCTAAAATGAAATATCATGCTCTCTCATTGTTTCCATTTCCTTGACTACTAGCAAATTTGATCAACTTTTCATCTTCTCACAATGGATTCAGTCCTCTACTACATGTTATTTTTAAATGACAATTCGGTGATGCCATGTGGTTAATTTTAGGCCATCAACAATTTTAACTTTTCAGGAAAGAAAACAGAGCTTTCTGGATTTTAATCCTCCATAGTTTTTTTGTTTTTATCTCAGGCAGAGATGCTCTTACAATGGGCTCTGCCACCTCACTGCTCCCAGTTCTCTGCTACATCTTGAGCATGCTCACCTCCATCTCATGCTAACCCTCAAGGACACTATCACATGGAGGTGTTGAAGCCAGATCCCAATCTTCTGCTAAAACCACACACTTTTCTCAAACCTGTGCCCTTACTATTACTTCTACCTGGAACACTCTTTCCTTCAATATGGCCTGGCAACTCCCTCACTTTGCGCAGGTCTCTGCTCAAATGCCACCTCCTCTAGGAAGCCTTCCTTGACTACTCTTGTCACTCTCTGTACTCCTACCCTTTAGTTTAAGATTTTATATTTATTTGAGAGAGAGAGCGAACGAGCATGAGCAGCTGAGGGGCAGAGGGAGAGGGAGAAGCAGACTCCCTGCTGAGCAGGGAGCCCCAGGCGGGGCTCTATCCCAGGACCCTGGGATCATGACCTGAGCAAAAGGCAGACACATAACCGACTGAGCCACCCAGGCATCCCTAGTTTTTTGTTTTGCTTGCTTGTTTGTTTTAGTGGCACCTGATATTACATATCTTTTTTAGTTTGTGGGGATTTTTTTTTTTTTTTAATGCTTTCTCACACATGAGAGAGGCCAGGTCATTAACGGTTTTGTTCAGAAGGCACAATGTTGTGACATGGACAGAATCTAACAGAGCAGTGGAAGACATAAAAACAGTCCTGATTGAGCCTCACATCACAGGCGAGTGGCAGCTGAGAATGTAACAGTTATAAGAGGGAGCTGGGGATACTGGCAAATGAGAAAGGGAAGCTGAGTGAGAAAAGAGCAATTGCAAATTTCTAGAAAGCCTTTATTCCAGGATATAAAAGCAGCCCATCTCTTTAGTCTTAAACTTATTACTTTATGGTATCAAAAACAGCCAAATGAAATGCTCTTTGCTTTAAAACAGAAATAAACCAGAAAGAACGGTATGAAGTTACAATTCATAGTGCTTCCCAAATCCCCATAACTCACTTTGGAACAATAGAGGGCAACTTTTAGCAACCAGGTAAATACATTAATAGATCATTTAAAATTCCTTACAGCATCTAACATTTTGATTTCCCGGAAAAGTAAAATGAATTTCAAAATTGGAGTCAACCAATAAGACTAGAAAGTAACACAGAGGAGAAACAGAACACCTGTGGGGAGGGAGAGGCCGGTGTCCCAGTCGTTCATAAACATAGTGACTGTAGTGAAAATCCTGTCAAGCCATGTCCCCAGTGACCCTCAACTGCTAGTCTGACAGCTGATATATAACCATACCCTTCCAAAAATCTATCTTTATAAAAGGTTCACTCATTTATAATATTTGTCTGCTGGGAGATTTTTTTTTTTTTAATGTTTATCACTTTTTACTATCTTTGCCAAAGGGCTACTAGTCGTTTTTTCTGCTGGCATCACCTTGCTACCTAGAGCAAGTTGATTTATAAAATAAATCAACAAGAAGTATCCTGGCTATAGAAGGCGTCATATGTACAGAATTTTCATCTGATATTTGTATAAAAGACGCTTAGAACTTCTAAGAATTTTGTATGCTCATGCTTAGAATAATGTCTCTATGTAAGAATCCACAGGAAAATCAAATTAAAATATCTCCTACGATGAAGTTAAAAAATGATAAACTGAGGCCATGCCTGGTAGTAATCATGATATAATACATGTTGCAAAAGGATTATGGCAATGTGTGTTCAGTGATAAAAACTCAAGAGGACTTTGATAAAACTGTTCAGAATTACCACCATATTGGCTTTCAAAAATCAGCAATTCCTGGCCAGAAACATTTAAATGTAATTATGGATCCATAACCAAAGCAGATGAAGCAATAAATTGGTACGTTATCTCAGACTACAATGCCACTCATAGGCACAGTCCTTTGGGCATGTGAGCATTAAGAGCAGTTCCTACCACTGATAAAGATCAGATCCTGCCTATTTTACAGGTTGTTTAAAAAGGAAACTAAAGAAGGACCGAAAACCTTGGTTCAAAGTTCCAGATCACTTTCTGGTAAGATAAAAGAGTAGCACCAGAATAAAGGAAATAGAACTTCTGAACTTATGAAAAAGATTCTCATAAACATTCATAGTCAAAGAAATGCCACTTAAAACAGTGACCAATAGATGGACAAAACAAAGTTTGGCAATATACAATTGTATCAAATATAAGGCAAAAAAAATTTTTTTTAATCCTAGTGAGGAAAATATTGATTCAAGTCAAAGAAGGGCAATGTGGACACTATCGTTTTAATTAAAAATAAACATATCCTTTGACCTAGTATCTCCACTTCTAGGAGCTGATCCTAAAGTCTAGAGAGAGAGATGATAGAGAAGAGGATGCATGCTGCATGTGGGGAAAGAGAGAACGGATACAAAGCATGGGAACAATGATAGAAGGATACGGATCACATTTATAGTTACAAACATGGAAGGAACAACATGAATGGATATAAAAATGAAAACTTTAAAAAAGAAAAAGAATGGAAAGTTTAAGTAATAGTGCATTTATAAAACAGGATATTATGCAAGATCGTGTCTGTATGATTTTTTAATTGTGGTCTTTAATTTTTCAGAACTTAGGACTGGCAAAAATAAGTGAGAAATCACAGCACACACATATTCACAAAATGTTTCTTAATTATGCTTTGAAAATGGTCAAGCCATTATTTTAAATGTTACAAATGATTGAAAACTGAGAGAATTTTTGGGTGCAGTAAGAACCTCATTTCCTCCTAATCATGCAATTGAAAAGCCAACTTAAAAAGCAATTACAGACAAACCAAAAACCAGACTCTTCACTCCAGAGAACAAACAGATGGTTACCAGCGGGGGGGGGTGAAATAGGTGAAGGGGAAGAAGAGTACACTTGTCATGATGAGCAGAGTCATGTATAGAATTGTTGAATCACTGTATTGTATTGAATCACTGAAACTAACATAACACTGTATGTTTACTGAACTTTAAGAAATATTTTAAAAATTAATTACAATTAAGGGCCCTTTGGTATAAGATTTTTTTATTTCTTTGAAAGAGAGAGAATGAGAGAGCACATGAGAGGGGAGAGGGTCAGAGGGAGAAGCAGACTCCCCGCTGAGCAGGGAGCCCGATGTGGGACTCGATCCCTGGACTCCAGGATCATGACCCGAGCAGAAGGCAGTCGCTTAACCAACTGAGCCACCCAGGTGCCCAAGGGCCCTTTGGTGTAAATGAAAGGAAAAATAATGTTAAATAGTGGTTGCTTGGAATGGGTCTTTTTCCTGCCTAAAAATCCCTGTCCTCCAAAATAAAAAAAAAAAAGACAAAAAACTTTGAAACCCTTTGGCTCATTGTTGCTAATGTGAGACCGAACTCTGGAAGTGCCAAGGAAATAACAAAAAAGAATTATCTTGTGTTTTAGCTATTGCCTGAAGTTAAATTTAATGAACTGAAAAGGAAGGTTTCTGCAACATTAGGGAGAGCCGCTGGAAAAAGCAGCCCCATTTCTGTCTGTAGTGGTCGGTGCTCACCAGATAATGAGCAAAACGTTTGCAGCTCATCTGGACTTAGAAAAACATCAAACACCAGCTAGGAAGCACAGAGAACTGATAATTGTCTTTCTGATTAGATATTCAGCCTCAATTTTTGAAGCTAATAAAGTAGATAAGGAAAAGACAAAAAAAAAAACTGTGTATCAGAGGCCTCCGGGTAAAAATATTGGAACAAATGTTTATCTAATTGGATTATCACTATATATCTTTTTTTTATTCTTTTTTGTTTTATCACTATACATCTTCTGAAACACTATTAGAAGTCTGTGAAGAGCAAAAAACAACAAACACACAAAAGAAGCTTTTATCTTCCACCCCAAGCTAGTTAGAGGAATTTGAAAACACAGGGAACGGAGTATCAATCAATGGTCAATCCAAAGGCAGGTGTAATGAGAATGTTATTTTGCCAAATGAAAAGA
>NC_138380.1:57030862-57076580 GCF_054177405.1 Leptonychotes weddellii
TTAAATAATTAATATAACCACTAACAAGCAGTTTACATGCCTCGAAGTGTCTCCATCTCTTACACAGTTCTTCCTCATTAAGTGTTTTGATGATGATGTTAATGAATGTATCCTCTTATTGAGGATAAGTGAAAACGTACAGTTTTCTCTTTCAGCAGTCCTTAGAGCCCTTGGGACTTGATTTTTTCTACTATGTTGAAGATGGGTTTTTAGTTTTAAATTCTGTGATTTGCATGTAAAATTCTTCCCTCTTCCCAAGATCCACCAGAAAAAGTAAGAAATTGATCTGATGTAGACACTCCTTTAGCACCACTCGTGTTCACGCTGCATGTTTGCACACACTCGTGAAGGTGTGTGAGCCAGCCTCTCATGCTTCCTTCACCCCTGCTTTACACAACCAATTTTTTAATCACCATTCCAATTCTCTATCAGTCTAGTAGTCTGAGGAGGATATTGGTCAAGAAGAAGAAAAGAACTTGTCAAAGTATTGTGGAAAAGGCAAAGTGAGACAAAAATTGGAATATTTGGCAGTTTGACCTTCGTCAGAGCAGGTCCAGTGGAGAGGTGGGTGCAGTAGTTGCTGAAAGGGCAAGCTGGAGGTCAGGAAATGAAGACATTTTATAGATTGTTCAATGAGGTTATTGGGTAGTAGGACAGAGAGGACATTTCCCTAAATAAATGAAATATATGATAGAGCAATAAAAATATAGGTGATATAAAAGGCAGAAAAAGACAGTTATTAAAAATAATATCTATTTGTTTTGAATTTACTACACGGACTGTACTAAGAGTTTAGCATGCATCATTATTTCATTTGAATAAAGGTTTAATGAGATAAGAAACATAACATCATTTTAAAAGTCGCAGTATTGGGACTCATCCTCCAGAGCCCATTCTCTTAACCACTGGACTATGCCTCATTATAAGTTTACTGAGAGGAAATCTGCAGCCTAAAAAACGTCAAAGCATGAGATTCTCTTCCAGAACTACAGAGAATAATCATAATTCTTTTTCCATATTGTTTAAATGTTTAAAGAAAGCTCTCGTGTTATTCCACAGCTCCTTTTGAAGCAAAACATCCCCAATTCTATCATCATTCTTCAGATAAAATTTACTTATCTTTAGGCTTGCCTTTTGTAAAGGATTTGAAGTTCACAAACTTTCTACCATCCCAGTCATTCTACTGTAGACATTCTCCATCATTCTTCTTCAGATAAAATGCCTACAACTAAAAACAACATGCCAGATGAGGTCAAACCATCCTTGTTCTGACACCAAGCACAAGAAGAGCATACTAAGATTATACTAACACTTTTTGGTTCATAGTGTCCTTTAAAATAACTAACACTTCTCAACTGTCAAATTCCAGTAAGAAAGAGTAGTACATTCTTCCCAACACTGCACTTAGAGAGACATGCAACAATTTACATTTATCTGTTACATAATTTTAGCTTCATTTCATGGTCTCTAACTTTTGAGAAATTTTGGAGACTTGTCTGTAATCCAGTGTATTATTACTCCCATCTTTGTGCGATTCATGGATTTAATAAACACATTTCTGTCTTCATCCAATACATTCAAATTTTAGAGATGACCAGTACAAAACAGATCCTGACTATTCCCCAGAGACTCTCCTTCATTTATTCACTCAATAAATACTTATCAAGGGCCTCCAGGGTATTACTCATGTTCTAATCTGTTACCTGGGGGTGATTAAATCAGTGAGATCACATTAAGAAAACTCAGTAAGCTAAATACTTATGATTTCTGCAACAGAACAAAGTCCAAAAATAAATCTAGATATACTGAATTTATAATAAAGGTGTTAATTCAAATCATGAGGGAAATACGAATTATTAAGTGGCAGGATAGAGACAATTGGGTAACCATCTGGGGAAAAAATAACCCTCGATAATTTTAGGGTTTATTTGTACAATTTTATTTTAGAGTTCATTTTTCTTATATCAGTCTGTGATTTCTAGTCTGAGTAGTGTAAGTTTTCACCTTTAACATTACAACTTTGCCATATAGTTTTGCATTCCCCGATTTGAAAAGTACTTCAAATATATCATAATGTGCTTGTTTTCATTTCTGTTATTGATTTCATGTGTAAGCCAACACTTCTTTATACTTAAAAAAAAACAAACACCTTTTCTAACAAAGACATATTACAATTGGGCAAATTAATTTCTAGCAGAAATGTTAATTCAAAAGCCTGATTTTGCAATTGCATAGGATACATTTCTTTGCCCATTCATTCATGAACAGACCCATATTGTGTATCTAATATGCCATGCTGTGCTTAAACTCTAGAGAAACCAGCAATGAGAAAAATCATGATCTCTCTTCTTAGTGGGTTCAAGAGTCACTGATAAACTTTTTAAGAGAAAGATTACTTGAGACAAAGTAAGAAATGCATCTCTGCCAAAATGTTATTTGATGTCAAAAATAAAGGAACTTGATGGAATTCTCACTTCTTATAAATTGGTAATATCAAAAGTTAAAAATTTGCAATTTTTTTCCATTTCAAGCAGATAGTAGGAAAAGTAATAAACTAAAAAAACATAAAAGACATAATTCTATTAAGTTAGGCCAATTAAAATTAAAATTGGTATTTGCCCAAAGTGAAGAAAATACAAAGACCTCTTCCATGTACCAGTCATACTCCCTGATATCAGGACCTGAGAAAATAAAGGCAGTTCTCTTCCTTTGATCTTTTCCTAAGGACTCCAACCACTCCTATTCTTTAGTCAGGACTTCTCCAAAGGATGTCCGCATACCCAAACCTGCCAATTCAAGAGCAAGTGGAATAAGGAAATACATCTTCAACCTCTCACCTCATCCTAGACACCCAAAGAATAGTCAAGAAAAAGATCATAATGATTTACCAGATATTTGAAAACATTATGAATAATTAATTAAGCAAAGTATTTGTATGACAGGATAAACAGACCAGTGGAGCAGAATAGAGAATCCAGAAATAGCATCCAGTATACATGAGAAGTAGTAGATGGTCCATATGATAGTTCAATTACATGAGAAAATGATGAATTATTTAATAAATAGTACTGATACAATTGGATATACACCTAGAAGAAAATAAAAGTACCTTCATCTTCTAACATTTACCATAGTAAACACAAAATTATTTGTCATTTTGAATGTATGGTAAGATAACAAATGCATGTATATATACATTTGTATGCACACAGATGTAAACATACATATGTACACTGTCTAGAAGACTTCATGTTAAAGATAGGGATGGGTAGGACCTCCTAAACTAGAACTGCTACATAACTTCCTTTCTCTATTTTTCTCTGGCAATCATCTTAATTCTTCCCCTTCTCCTTTATCCTTCTCAAGCCCATCAGACTACCTCCAACAGCATCCTGTTCCATTCAATTGCTTAGAAAGTCTTACCATTTTCCTCTTTTTTTTTTTCTATAGGAGACTGCCTTTCATTTTTCTCATTCATGAAAACAGATTTCCTCTTTGATTTTTCAATTGAAAAAAAAAGTATTTGGTATTTTAAGCTATTCAATTGGTTTAGAAATTGATTTTGCTAAATTAGGAAATGTCTATGGTAAATTGGCTTCAGTACTTTGGCTAACCCAGCAGAATAGCCTGTGGGAAATTAGGTTGACTAAAAGTTAACTTTTCCCTCTTGCCAGGTTTTCCCTCTTACCAGATTCTCCCTCTTACCAGCTTCAAGAAAAATAAAAATAGTGGGAATTTAAAGTTTGTTAAAATTTGTTAAATTTTAAATTTAGTAAAACAAAATTTAATAATTATTAAAACTTAAACTGTTAAAATGTGTTATATCACCACACTGGAATACAACCTTTTCTTTATTGAGTAATTGGAGTGCTTCCTATATTTATATATTGAGACCTGGTTCCCTTTAGGCCTTGACAGGCCCTTTAGGTTCCCTTTTGGCCAACCTAACATTAATTCATAGTGATCAGTTGCAAAAGGCTTCCCTTTATCAAATTTTCTCATAGACATACGCTTGTAAAGAACTAAGACTGTGTAACCATACTGCCTAAATTAAAATCTTAGATCTACCACTTACAAGCCGTGTGACTTTAAGAAAATTAACTTTTATATGTTTCCATTTTCTTGGTTTTAAAATCTGGATAAAATTATTACCCTCACCTTGGTAATAACGACCGTAAGTTCTCTGTTGCTCCTGCTGCGTTTGGCCCTTTGGAATTGGACAGACTCTGTGACTGCTTGATCAATAGAATATAGTAGAAATGATGCTGTTCTTAAGAGAGATTGGGTACTCGTTCTTGGAATCCTGCCACCATGCTGTGCAAGAGCTCAGTAGCTATAAGGAATAGCCATTCTAGAAAGGAATCATCCCAGCCATTAGCCAGCATCAAATGGCAGACAAGATGCGTGAGTTATCTTAGCAGTTGAAATACCCCACCTGTATCACTTGTAGTAGAGATCAGCTTGTCCTACCAAACTATACCCACATCACAGATTGGTGAGTCAAATAAATTACTGTTGTTTTAAGCCATTAAGTTGTGTATGAT
This sequence comes from Leptonychotes weddellii, assembly GCF_054177405.1. Classification (NCBI taxonomy): domain Eukaryota; kingdom Metazoa; phylum Chordata; class Mammalia; order Carnivora; family Phocidae; genus Leptonychotes; species Leptonychotes weddellii. The sequence goes on from NC_138380.1 coordinate 57,035,407, forward strand.
TTGTTACTCAGAAATCAATAACACAACAGAATTTGGTCCCTAGAAGTTACAAAAACCTAAAACTTATGACACTGGCTTTGCCACCAGATAGCAGTGGAAGCTGGAAGGGTCTCCAGAGGATTGCTTGTAAAAGCTGGAAGGGCCTTTCCTAACTTAGGACAGTTGTAGATTTGGGAAGTTGTATTAGAATAATTATGCACTCCCAAGTTTTTGAAGCTTATGCTCAAAGTTATTTAAGAATGAAAAATAAAAGAGATCAATTAGTCTAGAATATAATTAGCTGCTTTGGATCCAATTTAAGGGGTTGTGAAATAAGATCTATCAAGAAAGCTTTAAAGTTCTAGAGATTAATTAATATTGGAATAGAAGTAGCTGGGAAGATTTGCCAAATGACACTTGGTATATCACCTAGAGTTTTTCTCCACTGACAGGACAATAAAACATGTGCTTAAACAACAGCAGGAAGGAGACAGGCTAAATTAAAAACACACTTGGCAAAAGAGTTAAGCTTGTAAGTCCTGAGAGGGTATAAATCAGTCACTTTTCCTTCAGGGGAAACCCTGACAAGAAGCGGGTAGATGAACTAGTTGGCCTCAGTATTCATTTGCATGCTTTCAGCTGCAAGTAACCCTGACTCCAGCTGCTTAAGCAGTGAATGCATGGATGATCTCACAGAGCAGGAGACCAAGACCCCAGCAAGACTGATTGGATTACTAGCTCAGTTACATCATCAAGGGTCCAGATTCTTGGTACCTGAGTCTCTGGTGAGGTTCACATCTTATCAGTGAGAACTTATTCATGTAACTACACCCAGCCACAAGTCTCAAGTTAGCCAGCCATGTCTTAGACAGAAGGGAATAATAGATAAGGGGGAATAACCACATTCTGGCATGAGGAGTTAGTGGCAAACAGTACCGAACTCAGCTTGTATTTGCTTTGCAGGCTATATGGAAATTGTGCTCACTTGTGTTAACCAGAGTCCAAAATAAGAGACAATGGAGCCACTGTAGTTAATTACACAACATTGCATATTTGAAAGTTGCTAAGAGAATAGATCTTAAAAGTTCTCATCCTAAGAAAAAAATTCTATAACTATGGTAACAGATGTTAACTAGACTTATTGTGCTGATCAATGCGCAATTTATAAAAATATTGAATCATTATGTTGTATACATGAAACTAACATAATATTATATGTCAATTATACCTCAAAAGAAAAAACAATAAGCAGTGGAGACTTGCAGATACATCCTATGCCCAAAAAGGGCAGAGACAGAACCACTGGAATTATCTCTTTGATAGATGTAGTCAGTAAGACTAAGAACACAGGACTAGTGCCCAGGCAGGAATCCCTTACATGGCGGTAGGTAGATGCATAAATGCCAACATGACACATCCTCAGTCTCCTGCTATAAAAGCAGTATGCTTCTGCTCTGAGCTGCTCTGACTTGGAGAATTCCCCATTTTACATGAGTCACATGGAACAAACTTTAGGTAGATATTGCTGGAGAACCAGGGAGGCAAGAGGAAGCTGTGTCCACTTCTTTTTTTTAGCTGAACTAGTTATTTGCAGTGCTTTGGGGTAGAACCTAAGGTGGAAATAGCCTAAGATGATAATGAATGGCCATTTTTTAAAGATTTATTTATTTATTTGAGGGGAGGGAAATCTCCAGCAGACTCCCCACTGAGCTCGGGGCCCCATGTGGGGCTTGATCTCACAACCCTGAGATCATGACCTGAACCTATGTCAAGACTTGAATGCTTAACCAACTGAGCAACCCAGGCACCCCAAGAATGGACATTCTTAAAGCGAAAACTAGGCCTTGGTGGTCTGGCCTTTCTCACCAGCACAATGCTCTCCATCCATTCAAGAGTCAGTGTTGCCCATTCTCAGCCAGGTACAAAACGGCATGAGGCATTTGGTGAAAAGAAGAATGAAGAAACCAGATAATGTCTAACTCCTGCAAGAAGTTTTCACAGCCTAGCTCCTGAATGAGCTTGCTTTCTTAGAGCAAGTACACGAAGCTGCTACTTTGCATTCCATCATCCAAAAAAGCCTGTTTTGAATTATTTTACATTTGGGGTTATTTGTACTGTTGCACCTTTCTAAATCAATGATTGAGTGCAAAATGTAAAATGCAAGATGTAATCTACATCCAGAAATTTTAACAGCCATGAAAATCCAATGTCTATTTTCCCAAAGAAGTATTTAAACATCATGCTTTAATTTTTTAACAGGAAAATGGGGCCATAAAACCACTTATTGCAACCATTCCCAAAAGAGCCATATCTAGCACCTTCTGATTGCTAACTTCTGTGCTTGGTCCTTGCTGAAGGCAATAGGCTTGAGAGAACCCTGCAGATTATACATGCATTTATTTTTATATCTTTGCTCGAATCCCAGGAAACAAAACTTCCATAAAACAAAGCTGATCATGCTGTACCACACACACACACACACACACACGCTTCTGTAGTTGGTTTATCTTTAAACAGATTGACATCAAATTTCTTTTAAGACTATGGCAAACACCTGAGGGTTTTAATACTAAAGTGTGTGACAGATAATGTCAGACAACCCTAAGCAAATTAATTATTATACAACACTGAACTTGAAATACCTGAATACACAGAAGTCAGGTGACAGGGCAGCCACACTGTAGAATTCCAGGGAATATCATGCACATGAAAGACTGGTATGGTGCAGAGCAAACCCGAGACAGCCATCCAAGGCATCCCAGCAGGGTTTTTCTTGCTGCCTCTAAACTTTGAACTCTACGTGACACAAGGATTTCCCACTGCTGCTCTTGTGAATGACAGCTTGCTGGTATAAAAAGCAAGCCCCACAACTTGCAAATTATATCACTTTACATCTGTGCCCAAATGGTTGTGCTTGAGCTACTGCCAACCTGTCAGAAGTTCATCCCCACTCGCCATGAACTCCAGCTACTTCTAAACCCCCATGATGCTTTCTCACATGATCTCGAAATGGGTGGCTGTGTTCTTCAGCTCCAACTTCATCATGTCACTTTAAAATCTGCTGCCTCCTCACTTTATGACCATCACAAGTGTGGGTTAGACAGTGTGAACCTGGGGGCTGACAAGTGCCTCTGAACCATGTACTGCCCATGCATTGCTCCACTGATGAGACAGAAGACAAGGTAAACATCAGACTCCCTACTGCCTCTGTCTCCTGGGTGAAGAGACTGAAGAAAGGGATAGTCTTGTGTGATCTCCAAACAGGAAATTCAAGAAAGGATGTAATTTAGGTCTCTAATTTGGATGTTCGGGTGTAGGTATCATCCAGTCATTCTCCCACTGCATTTGCTTCTGTGATATTACGTTGAGCAAACATGGAGCCTTTCTAATGCTGGATGGTCCCTGAGGTTCTTTCAAGAGGACTCTGGGGACTGTTCCCTGGCAGGTAAGTGACTGTGTAAGGAGGCACTTTAGAGCTAATGCAGCAGTGCTCGATTGGGAGGGGAACTTGGTGCTTCTGCAGCAGCAAGGCAGAACGTCACAGTGTTAGGAGAAGCCAGTAAACACTAAGCCACCCTTCCTTGGACTGCTAGTAATACCCAGACTTCCGGGGAGAAGAAAGTGTACTAACCTCTGTGACTCCATCCCGTGGCAGAATTTCAATTAATTCTCCAAAACAAAACAGAAACCAGCCTGTAAGTTTCACCTAAACTTTATGGAAGGATGTGGGGCAAAGGGAGGGAAGGGCAATGTTTATGAGCAGCATTATTTGTGGCTACACAGAGAGGGCATAAGCCTAGCAGGATCCCCAGGGTTCCTTGCCAGAGTCCTCTGTCTGAACCCAGGGCTCACCAGGGCAACTTGAGGCTTTTCTACCAGGCTAAACACCACACAGACCCTTGACATTCATTAGTGTTAATTCTCTCATTTCCCAAGCTCCCCTTCTAGCCCAAAGCACACTTCTGGAGTCTTATTCTCTGATGATCAACTGGAGAAACACATATTCCTTTCAGGGAAAATTCACAAGATAATCATACTATATTAAGCATCAGAATATCTCACAACTATGGCAGGATTACAGACAACTTAAACTTTCTTATTTATACCTTTTTATTTCCTGAAATGTTCACAGAGAATAAATATTTTTTCATAAGTAGGAAACATAATCATTTTCATTAAAAAAAATCAACTTCTGAGTAATGTTTGCTCAGGGGGCCTACTTTTCTCCAACATAAATTAAATGTTGCTTCAAAAAGATTCACTTCAATTAAATAAAAACTGAAAATGAGGGGCGCCTGGGTGGCTCAGTCTTAAGGTTAAGCATCTGCTTTCAGCTCAGGTCATGACCCCGGGGTCCTGGGATCGATACCTCGATGGTCCCTGAGGTTCTTTTAGCACCCACGTCAGGACCCATGCTCAGTGGGGGGTCCACTTCACCCTCTCCCTCTGTGACCTCTCTCCCTCCCACTCTCTCTCACTCTCTCAAATAAACAAATAAAATCTTTAAAAAAAAAATTTTAAATGAGCCAGTAATTAAAATGTCACAAATCTATATGAAACAATGTAATGGAAGAGTATGTTGTCTTTAATTTAATAAAATAGATATTCTTTTGCTTGACTAAGATACTCTAAATTGAAGGGAAAAAACTAAGATAAATTCCCATGTTTTACTTTCCTGTTGCTGCTGTAACAAATTACCCTAAAGTTAGTGGCTTATAACAACACAAATTAATTATCTTACAGTCCTGGAGATCAGAAGTCTAAAATTAAGGTGTCAGCAGGGTTGCATTCCTTCTAGAGTTTTCAAGGGAGAATATGTTTCCTCGCCCCTCAATTTCCAGAGACCACATACATTCCTTTCTTGTCTCACCTCAGAGCCCTTCCTCACATGGCTCCAACCTCTCAGTTCTACCATCATATCACATTAGCTCTGACCTGATTGCCTCCCTTCTACAAGGACCTTTTTGTGATTACATTGGGCCAACTCAGATATTCCAGGATAAACTCCCTGTCTCAAGATCCTTAACTTAATCACATGTGCAATATCCATTTTTTCCATGTAAGGTAATATCCTCGCAGGTTCCACGGATTAGGACCTAGATATCTCTGGTGAAGGGGAGGGCATTATTTAGCCTACTATACCCAACTATATTAAAATATGTTCTTAGTAAGTAGCTATCATGATATTATCAACATGACTACAAATTCCAAAATGGAAAACTTGACAGTAATTGTTTATTTTTAAAACTGTCAAATCTTTTGACTTTTATGTCTCACATTTTTAAATTTCTGTTCTTTCCAGTTTTATTGAGATATAATTGACATACAGCACTATATAAGTTTAAGGTGTAAAGCATAATGACTTGACTTACATATATTGTGAAATGATTAACATGAGTTTAGATAAAATCTATCATCGCATATAGATACAAAAGAAGAAGGAGGAGGAGGAGAAGAAATGGGTTTTTTCCTTGTGATGAGAACTCTTAGGATCTACCCTCTTGGCGACTTTCAAATATACCACACAGCTGTGTTAACTACAGTCATCGTGTTGTACATTACATCCCCAGTACTTACTTAACTTATAACTGGAATTTTGTGCCTTTGACCGCCTTCCTCCAATTCACCCTCCCAAACATCCCACCCTGGTAGCTACTCTTTTTCTGATCTCTTTTTCTGTTTGATTATTAATTTTTTAGATCTCACATGTAAATGAGATCATTCAATATTTGTCTTTCTCTGACCTATTTCACTCAGCATAGTGCTCTCAAATTTTCATGTCTCAAATTTTTAATAAATTAGCTGGATAATCTCAGATTTGAAACCAGTTAAACTACAAGTTTTTTCATGTGCAGACACAATTAGTAAGAATAGTTGTAAATATTTTTGTGATCACTTTTTGGGAATGTAACAATACCCAAAGATTCCCATATTATATCCATATGAATATTTAGTCCAGACGTTTTATAATACCTTCAGTGAATATTTGGACCTGTTCGTTTCCTAGAAGGAAAAAAGGAAAGGTCTGGAGAGAAATAAAAGAAATAACTGCAGTTTGGGAGAGATAAACACCGAAGTCAAGGTGAGAGTGCTGGTTTTGTTACTCATTAACCATATGACTTTAAGCAAGTTGCCTCACCATGTCCTCCAAAGAAAACTGGCAATACTAATTCCTGCCTTGCCTAACTCACAGGTTGGGGAAAATGAGATAATTGCAAATATAAGCTATTATTATCCTGCAGAGTGAAGCATTTAAACACCTCTATTTCATCCTCTATTTGTAATTAGGATCACAAGAAGAAACACTTCAGTTTGGAGTTCATTAAGCTATATCCCTGGAATTCAGACCACGGTGCATTGGATCTGAAATTTCTGCTATCCTCACATAAAGCTTCTCAGGAAAAAAAAAAAAAAAAAAAGGATCATTTTAAAAAATAAAAAGTATTCTTTAAGAACCAAAGGTGTCAGGTGTCTGGTTTGGTCAGTGGAGTGTATGACTCCTGATCTTGGGGTTGTAAGTTTGAACCCCATGTTGGGTATAGAGATTATTCAAAAATAAAATCTTTAAGGAAAAAAAAGGAACCAAAGGTGTCTGTGGTATTTTCAGACTTGATGATTTCTTTTACTCAGTGAGAACTCAGAACATTTGTCAGCAAAGAAATAAAATGAAAGCTGGCCTACTCTAGCTTTCTTTTTTTCCATCTCCAAAAATTCTTGTCAAGTTTTCACGGAACAATGGAAAGTTATCCAAAAAAGAAGAAGTAGAAAGAGGAGAAGGTGAAGAAGAAGAAGAAACTATATTCCATGTCAGGATGGCCTGAAATGTTTATTTTTGAGCTCCCTCCTGTTCTCTGGGAGAACCACGGCACGGTTAAACATGCTCATTCATATAATAGCATCAATTGGCTTAAACAATCTTAAACCTCTCTTAGTTGCCTAAGGTTCCCCAAATTATGTTTTGCACGCAAAGCTTCTTTCCTAAACCACAGTCATAATTGGCTTTATCTTCCCCCAAGTATTGTACACAGACATGCTCCAAATTCCATCCTTTCAAGAGTTACATGATTCAGCAAAATTCAAGAAAGGTTTCTGAGAGTTAGACTGGCAGCCAAATGTAGAAATCAGAGACAGCTTTGTGTACCTTAAAGAAAACCTTCTTCAACTTCTATTTAATATTACTGAGAACCATCACATTTCTCTTTGACAAGATTGTTTGCCTAAAGGTTTCTCGAGAGAGAAAGCCATGGGATTAATTTACTTCTGCCATCCAGACTGACTGCAAAACAGCCCTCAGGCAACTGAAGGGTCTCCAATCTCCATCACAAATGACTTTAAATGGTTTTTAAGATAAACGTGCCAAGCCTGTTACGCCTCTCCGTTTTGACAGGAAAATGTGCAGTTGACTTAAATGAAGAACGAGAGGATCCGTTTGGGGTCTTCACAATAAAACTGCCATGGCGCCTTTGTTCGATGATGCTCAGGAAGTCACAGATGTATCATGTATCTCTAGAAAATAAGGAACCTGCTATATTTTGTTTGGTATATATACCAAACAAAGTAAGGCTACAGGTGATTTCAGAAAATGTTAATAAAAAAAATTAGTCACATAATGTTGAGAATTCACTGTTTCTCTCAATTGTTCTTAATGCAGATAAATCCCAGAGGAGAGTAATGTGTTTCTTGCTCCACTTTTTCAGAGAGGTCAGTTGTGTCCCGCAGTATGGAAATAAGAGTGCTAACTATGGTAGACAATAAAAGTGTCTGCATCTTGAGGAGGTGATCTAATGAGTATTTTGAAGTAGAGACAAAAGGCATAGGTTTTGAGGGAAAAAAACATCTGTGAGATAAATCTGTTTAAATCCGTTTTTGCCTTTTATTCTTCATTTACATAGCTATGGGCATTTTCTTAGAGTGTTTTGTTACTGAGGATTAGAAAGGGATGTTGGGCTTAGCTGCTGATTGACAGTACAAAGGTAGAATGAGAATGTCCTGAGTAACTGAGGGGACATGAGCTAGAAGTAACCCGGGCTCTTAGAGCACACAGAGGACTTTGTATGCTACCAGAGAACAAAATGACCCCTTGACAAAGTAACCATCAGAAGGATCCTGTGAGCAGAGAATAAGATAAGAAAGTGGCAAAGAAAGATAATTTTATTGTAAGAGTTATTGAATATTACTCACTATCATCATTGTAGTAGGTGCTGAGGATATACTAAATAGAATAAGGGGTCTTTTCCCAAAGAGCCCAGACCGCACCGGAGGAAGAAATAAAGTTATCTCATCATGTCAGAACTCTTAGAACTTAACTAAAGCAGAGCTTTAGAGAAAATTTTATGGTTTAAATGCTGATATCAGGAAATAAGGGAGGTAACAAATAATGATCTAAACTATGACCATAAAAAGCTAAAAATAATAATAAAGAGTAAACTAAATCACAAGTAGAAAAAAATAAAGAATAGAGCAGAAATCAATAATAGAAAACAAATAGAGAAAATCAGTACAATCAAAACCAAATTATTCCAAAAGATCAATAAAATTAATTAAAGCCTAACCAAAATAATTTAAAAAAATTTTTTAAACACAAAGGATATACAAATTATCCATGACAGGAATGAAAGACGAAAACTACTACAGAACCTCTAGACACTTAAAGGATAATCAGGAGATATTATAAGCATGATATCAATACATTTGACAACTTAAATAAAATGAATAAATTCCTTGAAGGACAAATATCAAAACTGACATAAGAAATAGAAAATCTAAATATCTCCCTATACATTAAAGAAACTGACCTGATAGTTTGAAACATGCCCAGAAAGAAAATTTTAGGTTCAGATGTCTCCACTGGTGAATGCTCATAAATATTTCAGGAAGAAGTAGTACCAATATTACACTAACTAAAAAAGATACATGATGATAGGACATATCCAAATAATTTTCTACCAAACCAACCAGTTTAAACTAATATAAAAACCTGAGAATAACATGAAAGTAAAGAAAGTTGAAGATCAATATCAATAACCTTCATGGTATAGGGATAAAAATCCCTTTTAAAAAATTTGCAAATCAGGGGTGCCTGGGTGGCTCAGTCAGTTAAGTGTCTGCCTTCAGCTCAGGTCATGATCTCAGGGTCCTGGGATTGAGCCTCCTGTTGGACTCTGCTCAGCGGGGCATCTGCTTCTCCCTCTCCCTCTGTGTGCTTTCTCTCTCGCGCGCTCGCTCTCTCTCAAACAAATAAATAAAATCTTCAAAAAAATTTGCAAATCAAACCCAGAAATATATAAAAAGGATAGTATATGATGGCAAAATCAAGTTTATCCCATGAATATAAGGTATTAAATAAGCAATATCAGTTAATAAATATTGTTAATTAAATCTAATTCACCAAATTAACAGACTAAAGAAGAAAATGTATGTGATCATCTCAATACATGCAGAAAAAGCATTAAACAAAATTCAAAATCTGTTTATGGTAGAAACTCTCATTAAACTAAGAATACAAGGAAACTTCCTTAAGGTGATAAAGGGCAGCTACGAAAAACCTACATTTAGCAGTATACTTAATGAATAGTCTCTTCCTAATACAAGGTACAGGGCAAGGATGTCTGGGTTCATCACTTCTATTCAACATTATACTGGACCCAAACATTGCAATAAGTCAAGAGAAAATAAAACATGGAAAGATCAGAAAGGAAGAATTAAAACTGTTTCTATTTTCAGATGATACAATTGTTCACATAGAAATTCCCAGGGAATTTAAGAAAACAACTATAAGAATTAATAAATAAATTCAACAAGATCACAGGATACAAGGTCAATTATAAAGTTTGATTGCATTTCTATATACAAGCAACAAACAAATAGAAAATAAAATTTAGAAACTATATCATTGATAATAGCATCAAAAAATAAAATAGTTGGGGATAAATTTAATGAAAGATTTAAACTGAATGAAAGATAAATTTAATGAAATTTAATGAAAGAAAAAAGATCTTTGTACTGAAAACTGCAAAATATTACTGAGAGAAATTTTAAAGATCAACTATATGGAGAGATATACTATATTTATGAACTGGAAAAATCAATATTGTTTATTAAGGTATCAATTCTTTTTAAATTAATTTATAAAACCAATGTAATACTAAATAAAATTCCAGCAGGCTTTTTTGAAGAAACTGACAAGATGATTGTAAAACTTACATGGAAATGCAAAGAACCTAGAGTCATCAAAACAAACCCGAAAAATACAAATTTCAAAACTTTAAACTGCCTACTTTCAGGAGTTGCGATAAGAATTTCTACATAAATAATTTCATCATCATCTGAAAATAGAGACAATTTTATTTCTACATCTTTATGTCACAAAATTCAGGTTTCCAGAATATAAAAATAAATATAAATATAAAAATAAATACATAACAACTATAATTCAATATGAAAAAGAGAACAATCCAATTAAAAGTAAATGGACTCATGGATTGGAAGAATTGACATTGTTAAAATGTAATTCTGCCTGGGCACCTGGGTGGCTCAGTTAGGTAAGAGCCCAACTCTGATCTTGGGGTCATGAAATCAAGCTTCTCTCTCTTTCTCTCTCTCTCAAATAAAGAAATAATAAAATCTTAATTAAAAAAAAACAACTTAATACTACCCAAAGCAATCGACAGATTTAATACAATCCATATCAAAATACTGACATTTTTCATGAAACTAGAAAAAATAATACTAAAATTTATATCGAACAAAAGACCTTGAACAGCCAAAGCAATCTTGAGAAAGAACAAAGCTGGAGGCATCACAATCCCACAATCAAGGTATACTACAAAGCTGTGTTAATCAAAATGGTATGGTACTGGTACAAAAATAGACACATAGATTAGGAGAACAGAATAGAGAGCCTAGAAATAAATCCATGATTATATGGTCAGTTAATCTACAAAAAAGGAGGCAAGAAAATGCAATTTAGAAAAGACTATCCCTTCAATAAATGGTGTTGGGAAAACTGGATAGCTACATGCAAAAGAATGAAACTAAACCACTTTCTTACACCATACACAAAAATAAACTAAAAATGGACTCAAGACCTAATGGCAAACCTGAAACCCTAAAATGCTTAAAGGAAACATAGGCAGTAATTTCTTTGACATCAGGCATAGAAACATTTTACTAGGTATGTCTCCTCAGGCAAGGGAAACAAAAGAAAAAATCAAACTTTATTGGGACTACACCAAACTAGAAAGCTTCTTCACAGCAAAGGAAACCATCAGCAAAATGAAGAGGCAACCTACTGAATGGGAGAAGATATTTGCAAATGACATATTCGATAAGGGGTTAATATCCAAAATATAAAGAACTCACACAACTCAACACCAAAAAAACCCCAAATAATCCAATTAAAAAATGTGCAGAAGACCTGAAGAGACATACAGGCAGCCAAAAGACATATGAAAAGATGCTCAGCATCACTCCTCATCAGGGAAGTGCAAATCAAAGCCGTAGTGAGATACTACCTCACACCAGTCAGAATGGCTAGAATCAGAAAGACAAGAAGTAACAAGCGTCTGCAAGAATGTGGAGAAAAAGGAACTCTTGTGCACTGTTGGTGGGAATGCAAGTTGGTGCAGCCACAGTGGAAGACAGTATGGAAGTTCCTCAGAAAATTAAACACAGAGTTACCATATGACCCAATAATTCCACTAGCAGGGATTTACCCCAAAAAACAAAACGTTAATTCAAAAGGATATATGTACCCTAATGATTATTGCAGCATTATGTACAATAGCCAAGATATGGAAGCAACCCAAGTATCCATCAATAGATGAATGGATAAAGAAGGTATGGAATATATACATACGGAATATATACATATATATATACAGTGTAATATTACTCGGTCATAAAAACAATGAAATCTTACCATTTGTGACAACATGGATGAAACTAGAGGGTAAACTGCCAAGTGAAATAAGTCAGACAGAGAAAGACAAATACCATATGATCTCCCTCATATGTGGAATTTAAGAAACAAAACCAACAAAAAAGAGACAAACAAAACAACAACAACAGAAAAAAAGGCTCACAAATGCAGAGCACTAAGTGGTGGTTGCAGGGGCGGGGGATAGATAAAGATAAAACAGATAAAGGGAATTAAGATACATTGAGAGTACATTAATTAAGAGTACATTATCGTGATGAGCACTGAGTAATGCATAGAACTCCTGAATCATTATGTTGTACACCTGAAACTAATAATGTAACAGTGTATGTTAATTATACATCAATCAATCAATCAGTATAAACAAACAACAATAATGAAAAAAATGGGCAAAAGACAGGGATAGATCTTCACAAAAGAAGATATAAAAATGCCAATAAGCACATGACAAGTTACTCAAAATAACAGGTGAGGGAAGTGCAAATTAAAACCACAGTGAGGGGGCACCTGGGTGGCTAAGTTGTTAAGTGTCTGCCTTCAGCTAAGGTCATGATCCCAGGGTTCTGGGATGGAGCCCTACATCGGGCTCCCTGCTCCATGGGAAGCCTGCTTCTCCCTCTCCCACTCCCCCTGCTTGTGTTCCCTCTCTCACTAGTGTCTCTCTCTGTCAAATAAATAAATTCTCTAAAAAATAAAAATAAAGAAATCAGAATTACCTCTGGGGGTTTAGGACAGTGATCAGTTGGGAAGGGGCATAAAGGAGCCTTCTAGAGTAGTGGAAAAACACTCTATCTTGATAGCAGTGTGGGTTTCGTGGAAATAAGTATTTGCCAAACATTTAATGCGAAACATTTAACTTTAAGCTTCAGATGTGTGCTTTACTCTGTATGTAAATTTTATATCAGTTCATAGAAAATTCTCAAGCAAAATAATAAAATATTAATATTTGTTAAATCTAAGTGGTGAATAAATAAGTGACTTTTATTAATCTCTATTTTTCTGTAATTTGAAATAATACCTGACTTTTGAAAATAAAAGAAACTAAGATATTTTCAACGACAATTCTGAAAACTAGTTTTCTAGGAAATCTTGATAGCCCCAAGGAGGCAGGAGAGAACACTGGGTACCTATGGATTGGTGGACGTAGAAACAGGAAATGAGACAGGGAGCTTGGAAAACACATACACACACATACTTTGTTATTTAATCTGTTTACTAGGGACAGGGAACTATATTTAGTTTTAGATCTTACAGGAGAACAGACATTCATCTTTGACTGTAGTAAACACTCATCTTACTTAGGGTTTTCTAAATCCCACAGTCAGTTGCTGTGGGATAAATTAAATCTATAAAAAAAAAAATCTTTTGCTGAGTATCAGCTACAAGGAATATAGTCTCTTAAAAGATCCAGTTCTAAATATTTTATTAATAATCCACAAATAAACACTGATTTTAAGAATAGTCAAATGTGAATGTGATTTGACATAAACCACAGCTATGCCATTTAGCTTTACTAATGGATGTGTCTGTAACTGTAAATCAAGCATTTTTCTATTCTCATCAGTTTTTTGGACAGAATTAAGGTATAAAGTCGTAACTCCTAAATTAATAAAATTTTTGTTATGTTGTTATTTCAGAGTTTTAATCATTTCCTCTGAACTGTCTTTATTACCTGTGGTTTCTAGCACTTCTAGTTTCTCTGCCCCAACAGACATTTATAAACCAACATTTAGTGGACACCCTCTGGGTTAAACGCCTGGCCCCTCCTTTCTGGGTCATTCCCCTTCCCTCCATGCACACGCTGTGTAGAGCATTCACAGTGGGTATGTGTCACAGTTGATGGGACAGGGTGGGAGGCATACTCACCAAAAAGGGCCACATAGGGTAACTCCATCTATTGGTCTGGGGGATGGGTAGCACTGGAACTGGAATCAGAATTGATTCATTCTGTTGCTCTGATGGCTGGAACAGTAACATATACACATGGAATTGATGGGAATAGTATTTTTGACCATGTAGCCTGGGAAGCATAGAGCCAGTCAACAGTGAAGGAAATGAAGAGTAAATCAGAGACAAGTGAGAAAGAAATCCTCAGGGTGTACAAGCCTCTAACTCTCTTCGTTCCTAGAGTTCAACAGCAACTCTATTAATCCTTCTCCCATTTTTAATTATGCTGGTTCCAAGAGGCTACCATAATTGCAGTCCCAAAATTCCTGGATTTGTATTGTTAGGAAGACAGTATATATATCTCTGACCTCCAGGTACCTGTTATTTCTAACACCCGAATTCCTGCGCCCACCAAATTAACATTTGAATCCAGTTACAGAGACCTGTAGTGGAAGAGTATAAAATTATCATCCCTTAGATTATCTCTGATGTAATGAAGCTTCACTCAGACATGTTGAGTATTTGATTTAAAGGAGATCAAATCTATAACCCACCCAATAACATTCTAAAGCCCTTACTATGTGTCAGGCTTTCTTCTAAATATGTCAGATGCATTATCTCAGTTAATCCTCACAACCGCTCAGTGAAGTAGGTAGAGTTCTAACCAGCCATGAGAAAAGGGAGGCACAGTGGGAGTTGAGGGACTTGCCCACAGGTGGTAGTAATGGGTCAGGCTCTCAAACCAAGTGGTCTTACCAAGGCTTTTTTTTTTTTTTTACTAGTAAATTTCTCCCTTTTATGTATTCATTTTTTTTAAAGATTTTATTTATGTATTTATTTGAGAGACAGCAAAAGCAAGAGAGATCACAGAGGGAGAGGGAGAAGCAGACTCGCTACTGAGCAGGGAGCTGGACACGGGGCTTGATTCCAGGACCCCGGGGATCATGACCTGAGCCGAAGGCAGATGCTTAACCAACTGAGCCACCCAGGTGCTCCTGTATTCATTTTTTTTTTTTAAGATTTTATTTATTGATTTGACAGAGAGAGACACAGTGAAAGAGGGAACACAAGCAGAGGGAGTGGGAGAGGGAGATGCAGGCTTCCCGCAGAGCAGGGAGCCCGATGTGGGGCTCGATCCCAGGACCCCGGGATCATGACCTGAGCCGAAGGCAGACGCTCAACGACTGAGCCACCCAGGCACCCCGACTGTATTCATGTTTAATTGAAGCATAGTTGACATATACTATTATATTGATTTCTGATGTATGACATAGTAATTCAACAATTATATGCATTATAAAATGCTCACCATAATAAGTGTAGTTACCATCTATCACCATACAAAGTTATTACAATCTTATGGACTATATTCCCTATGCTGTACTTTTCATCCCGGTGGCTTTTTATTTTATAACCGGAATTTTGTATCTCTTAATCCCTTTCATCTATTTTACTTAGCTCCCCCCCTCCTTGGCAACCACTAGTTTGTTCTCTGTATTTATGTGTCTGTTTATGCTTTGTTTTATTTGTTTGTTCGTTTGTTGTTTTTAAGATTCTACATGTAAGTGAAATCATATGGTATTTGTCTTTCTCTGACTTATTTCACTTAGCATAATACCCTCTAGGTCCATCCATGTTGTCACGAATGGCAAGATTTCATTGTTTTTTATGACTAATATTTCATCGTATATGTGTATGTCACACCTTCTTTATCCATTCATCTATCGATGGACACTTGGGTTGCTTCTATATCTTGGCTGTTGTAAATAATGCTGCAATAAACATAGGGGTGCATATGTTTTTGAATTAGTTTCTGGGTTTTTTGAGGGGTAAATGCCCACTATTGGAATTGCTAGTTTTTATGGTATTTCTATTTTTAATTTTCTGAGGAACCTCCATACTGTTTTCCATAGTGGCTATACCAATTTACATTCTCACTAACATTAAGACATTTGTTATTTTTTGTCTTTTTGGTACTAGTCATTCTAACTGGTGTGAGGCGGTATCTCACTGTGGTTTTGATTTGCATTTCCCTGATGATGAGTGATGCTGAGCATCTTTTCATATGTGTGTTGGCCATCTGTATGTCTTCTTTGGAGAATGTCTCTTCAGGTCTTCTGCCAATTTCTTAATCATATTATCTGGTTTCTGAAGTTGAGTTGTATGAGTTCTTTATATATTTTGGATATTAACCCCTTATCAGATATATCATTTGCAAATATCTTTTTCCATTCAGTAGGTTGCTTTTTCATTTTGTTGATGACTTCCTTTGCTGTGCAGAAGCTTTTTAGTTTGGTGTAGTCCCAAATGTTTATTTTTCCTTTGGTTTTCCTTGCCCGGGAAAAATCCAGAAAAATATTGTTAAGGTTGACGTCTAAGTGTTTACTGCTTCTTTTTTCTTTTAGGAGTTTTATGGTTGCAGGTCTCACATTTAGTTCTTGAATCCATGTTGAGTGTATTTTTTGTGTGGTATAAGAAAATGGTCCAGTTTCATTCTTTTGCATGTAGCTGTCCAGTCTTCCCAACACCATTTATTTATATCCTTTTAAACTTTAGATTGTGGTGTTTTTATAGGAGAAACTGGAGGAGGGAAGAAGAGAAAATAGAAGGAACAAAAAATAACCGATGGGTATTACCTTCATTTGCCTTCCTTTTGAATTAGGATATAAAACCACAAAGTGTGCAGTGCTGTAAAGCTATTCAAGGTGACTTCCTACTGCAAAAGGGCAAAAAAAATCAGGGTATCAGATGGACAACAGGGAAAGGGCACGCTGTGGCTTGAAATATCACACTGCTCAATTCCATTTACCTGTCACTTTAGTAAGTGGGGGTTGGAGAAAAATGAGATGCCACAGTCAGTAATTGCTGAGCAGGGTGTAGGTGGGAGAATGTTTTAGGATGAAAATACCAATCGTTCTGACTGCCTACATTTCCCTGGAACTCCATATTTTTTATTAAAGGGATTAATCTGACCCACAATCCCAGCAAGGAGGCAAGCATATCTGTGTCATCTGTATTGGATACGAATTAGTCAGTGTCATTTAGGATTATCTTAATTTCCACAACTCCCAGGTTTCACTCATTTCTCCTTTTCTCCTGACCCTTACTCAGTACTAGATATAAAACAGATGTATGGTTTAGGATGGCAAGGATTTCACATCCCAGTGTCTCCCAGTGTCCTATTAAAAATTTAGAAAAAGAAGAAAAAAAAACCCTTGTAACAGTACTGAAAATTACCTCTAATAAAAATTTTCCTACAATTAGGGAAAAATTTTCACTAATTGTGACCTATGGAAAGTGCTGCTTTATTACTCCCAAAGACTAAGGGGGAAAAAATTATATTGGAACATGGTTAATAAAAAAACCAAAAGAAAATGATTTTCATTTCTAAAAGATATCTTCAAAAAGATGTAAAAAGGCATGGCCTCTATGAAATGGAAATGGAAAAGCAGAAGCAAAAGATAGAGATGAAGGTGGAAAATGAAAGGAACATTTCTTAACATGAAATGGAGTGTGAAGGTAAAGATCGGTGAATTTTACTATACACAAAAAAGTTAAAACTTCACAAACCAAAAGAACCACACGCAACAAGCTGGGGAGATGATTGGCAGCATGTATGATGAAAACAATTAATAGCCTAACTTTATAAATAGCTCTAACAAATCAACAAGAAAGATGCCACAGAAGAAGAGTACAAATAAGTACATAAGAAATGTGATTTCTGGTAAACGTAAAAGAATTCAGTGTATTTAATAATCAAAGAAATGCAAATTATTATTCAACGAGATATTCTTTATATTTTTATTTAGTCAAATGAAAATAATGTTGCCCTGGGTGAGATGAAAGGATCCTCTGATACAATGTTAGCCTTAACAAAATTATTGTAATTATGAAAGGTAACTTTGTTATTTAAATCAAAAGCCTTAAAATGTTTTATAATCTTGAACTCTTAAACTTCAAGTGAATTTGTCCTCAGGAAATACATTCTCACCAATACGTACATGTTAGATCAAGGTGGCAGTATGTCTAAGAGCAAAATATTTTGAAAAAAACCCTATACTTTTAATAATTAGAAGTGGTTAAATAATTCATACATAATTATGAGGAAAAATATTTTACAGACATTAAAAATTGTATTCTTGAATTGCAAGAGTGAAAATGTTTATCTTGTAATGTTAATTAAGAAAAGTGGAACCATACTGATTAAAATTTTGTCAAAGAAAAATTGTAAATATATTACATGTATGAAATAACAAAGGCTGAAAGGAAATATATCAAAATGATAAAAAGCGGTTATGCCTGGAGAACAAAATTACAGGTATCTTTTTTATTCTTTATTTCTTTTATTAATATTTCTGAATGTTAAAAATCATCTACAATGAAACTGTCCTATTTTTATATAGAATATATTTCAAGATCACAAATTGATGATAAAAATAAATATTCTTCCCTCATCTAGGAAGAAAAAATTAAGTGAATGATATAAGGAAAATCATTTGATACTATATTGTTCCATAGAACAGCTATATGTTCCCTTTGTCTTTTGAAGAGCATCTGTTACAGCCTAAAATCTTCCATGGCATACAGTTACTATAAGGAGGTTACTGACATAGTTTTATAATTTTCTTTCCCTACAACAAAACAGCTGTGATCTTTGATGGTCCTCAGAAAAGACACCTGCTCTTAATTTTAGCCTTTATTCTAAAATCATTTCTGTCATTAGTATCATCATCCCACTTTTCACAGTAAATGTAACAGAGCTACTTCTGGTGACTCAACTCTTCAGAGGCTCTGCAAAATTTAATAAAACAGCAAACGTAGTTATATATCCAGGATCCATTTTAGACAATTAAATGCAACTTTCAGTCTCACTACAGAAATTTTATAAATTGGAGTCCAGGCATTGCTTTGAACTCTGATGAAAGGAGTAATTTCTATTCGAAGCAAAACTGTCCCTAATTTAGACTTTTTCAGCCATCACTATTAAAAGTTGTCTTGGCCACTTAATTCCACTAGATGGCAGACGTGGGATGCTACAAATAACAAATTGATATTTCTGAACAATAGCCAAAAGACTAAGAAGATAAAAGACCATGAGAAGGTAAAATAAGGTTGAAAATGCTAAAATGAGGTAATATAAACAAGCAAGGGGGAAATAGTGAATAATCACAGCTGAGACTAATCGTGGGAAATAAAAATGATAAATCTCTATTTTTATTAAGTGTGCAATTTCAATATATAGTTCACTCCCCTTCATACTTTGCTTTCTTTGATTAGAAATATTAAAAAAAAAAACCATATCCCACAAAGAAAGAGAGGTAACTAAGCAACCTTGAAAAATAACGTTGGCATGTCTTCAAGTATGAATCACAGACATGCCGGTTAAAAGTAATTCTTTGCTATCAATGGTTATATTAATAACATTATCTTTGTTCCTACTAATAATGACCCATTCACTTTTCTTTCATTCAGCCAACACTGTGGCTGTCTCTGCGCAGGAACTGTGCAATCCAGATTTTACGTGACACTAAAATGTAGGCGTTCCAGAATCCTGTTCTACCAGTGATTAATGGTGCCCCCATCCTGCCCCAAAGATGGCATTTCTTATTAGTCCCCCAGTGAGTCAGTAACTGAGTGAGAACTCCATGTGCAGGCTCCTTGGGATTTATCTCTCACCATACTCTGCTGCAGTCGCTCTGTGTGATGGAGCAGGGAACATGCTGCTCCCAGGCTAACATTTTCCAATACCCGCCATCACTATACTTTAGCTCACCAAGCAGCTATTTAGAGGGTGAACATACTCATTTGTTAAAAGTTCAGGTCTCACAATTACTATTTCATTTCTTTTACTAATATTTCTTGAATTTCTACTACACCCTAGCCACTCAGTTTGGTTAAAAGGGAAGAGTGATGGTCACAGCCCTCCAGAGCTATTACCTAGTTAAAAGGGGGAGAGGTGGGGCCAGAAGGTGAAGGGCTGACATGGAGTACGTGGAGAGCTTGGACACCACATATCATGATTTCAAAATCAGAACCCAGGGCCCACAACAAAGGGGTGGCTGTGGCGATGAAGAGGATCAGTCACATGCCGAATGCAGGGTCATCTGACTGCAAAGCCCATGGCTGTGAGCTCTGGTCTACTTTACACGTACTATGTGAAGAGCAGTGTGTTAAGCTTCTAGTATCATATATTCTTTTTTTTTTTTTAAGATTTTATTTATTTATTTGAGAGAGAGAGAGAGAGCACAAGTGGGGGGAGGGGCAGAGGGAGAAGCAGACTCCCCACTGAGCAAGGACCCTCTTCCCCCCGCCCCACCCATGCGGGGCTCAATCCCAGGACCCAGGGATCATAACCTGAGCCAAAGGCAGACGCTTAGCCCACTGAGCCACCCAGGCGCCCTAATATCCTACATTCTAATAAGAAATATGTCCTCCCTTTAAACCATTTACAGTCTAGTAATAGGGATAAATAAGTATACACACCACTTAGGAAGTGCTACTTTTGTAAAAGTTTTAGGGAGGCCAGAGAGGTGGCATTATTTATAACTGGGAAGAATCAATAGACATTCTATGAATAAGGTGACATTAAGCAAACCTTGAAGGGTGGATAGGATTTGGACTTGTACTACTGGGCACAAGCAAAGGGAGCAGTGAGTCGTTCAGGGTGAGTAGTGTGTTTACTTCCTAATTTAAAATAAACATTTATTGAGTATCTACTATCTTCCCGGTACTCTTGCAAACTCTAGCAATTTAGCAGTGAACAAAATAGCTTAAAAATCCCTGCTTCTGGGAGCGGCTGGGTGGCTCAGTTGGTTAAGCATCTGACTCTTGATTTTGGCTCAGCCATGATCTCAGGGTTGTGGGATCGCATTGGGTTCAGCACTCAGCAGAGAGTCTGCTTGAGATTCCCTCCTCCTCCCTCTGCCCCTCCCCCTGAGCTCTCTCTCTCTAATAAGTAGATAAAATCTCTTAAAAAATCCCTGCTTCTGTGGCATATTATGAATGAGTAAAATATACATATATCAGATGATGGTAAGTGAACAAAAAAATGTCTAACCAGAGAAGAACCTGTGCGGGAGGAGACCACAGGCATCAAGGAGGAGAAAGTGAAGGCCAAGCATTGCAGGAGGGAGAACAGCATGTGCCAAACTCCTGAGACAGGAACACACACACAAAATAAAAACAAAATCAGAAAGATATATTGGAGAATAAAGAAAGGTCATCATATTGGCATAGATTGTGATATTCTGATGACAGCTAACACAGTTCCCAGATTTAACTGTGGCTTGAATCCAGGGACTTCTCCTAAAGGCATTTGGACTCCAAAGCTAAAAAGTAGACTATATTGTGCACATTCCATTTGATGCCCCAAAACGGGCAATTTCCCCTCTTAACGGTGATCTGTTCTGATATCCTACAACACATAGAGAAGCAATTAAATTCTTGAGCACATTTCTCTGGAAGGAGAGAGATAGCTAATAAAATGTGAATGTAGGTGGTTTATAGTGCAGCAGAGATGACCCTGGTCTTCCATCCACACTGTGTGGAGAAGTTCTGGAAGGCTCCCATCACTGTGTTTCATGACAACTAGGGTATCTGGTCGGAGTCAACAGCGCTTACCCCTTGGTCAGCTTCCACATCTCAGCAGTCAGCACTCACTGCTGTGCAGGGCGATGTTCGGCCCTGCTCATGTCATGGGTCTGAGTTGTACTAGCAATGTCCCTCCACGGCGTTTATCAGACCATAATCACATCCTCACTGAACCAGTCCTTGTCAGTGGGTGGGAGGGACACACAAAGACACAAACAAAACACACAGAAGCGAAGACACAAATCTGCAATCCAAGATGACAGATGGATCATGTACCTTTATCTCTCCTCCCTTCTCAAGATACCACCTTAATTTATGCTAACTGAATGATTCACCTCTATTCTAAAGAAAATTACTTTGAATTTAGATTCAGCCATTTCTGAGCCCCCAACCGCTGAAACCCTTTCACTCATTCCTTTTGGCGGCAGTAAAAGCTGGACGCAAAGTTTAGCCCTGCAAGGCCTTCCAACTGAGAAACTCTTTTATCCCAGAACAGAGAGGTTGTGCAACGGTATCCCACACCTGTCCTCAGGCCTTCAGAGTGCAGGTCACTGGGTAATGTGGCTTTCTATGCTTTTCCTCTTTGGATCCTTACCCTTTTCAGTGCTGTTTGAGAACCGAATGAAGTCTCCAGTTATTTCAAGAATGCCACAGATGAACTTGTCAGCAGCACTAAAGCACCTGGACAAAGAAATATCTCTGAGGGGGCGCCTGGGTGGCTCAGTCGTTACGCGTCTGCCTTCGGCTCGGGTCATGATCCCAGGGTCCTGGAATCGAGCCCCGCATCGGGCTCCCTGCTCAGCGGGAAGCCTGCTTCTCCCTCTCCCACTCCCGCTGCTTGTGTTCCCTCTCTCACTGTGTCTCTCTCTGTCAAATAAATAAAATCTTTAAAAAAAGAAATATCTCTGAGTCTCTGATACTTGGTCTTCATCCTTCCATTAAAATCATCATTAATTGAGACTGAATTGCTGGTACAAAGAATCCGTAGAAATCACTTCATGGCATTCACTTGCTGGGTTGAGAAGGATAGTGACTCTATTTCACTCCCTAAAACACTGTAATCCTTTAGTCTGCCCCTTCCAGAATTCAGCAGCACAGGATTGGTCTGTAATTCTTAACAGCAAAACAGGGAGATTTCATGAATATAAAAAATGAATGGTGTCAGACAACTGCCAGTTACATCTTTAAGAATGCTGCGCTAAATTTCAGGACATGAATTTGTAATTCTAACAGTCAATCAGAACAATCAAAACTTAGATAAACATCAACAGTCAAAATAAAAAAAAATGCTATCGAGAAATGCAACATTATCAATAATGTGGAATAAAATGATATAAGCATAAACACCTAGCTTATTTCTTTTTTTAAAAAAAAGATTTTATTTATTTATTTGAGACAGAGAGAATGAGAGACAGAGAGCATGAGAAGGAGGAGGGTCAGGGGGAGAAGCAGACTCCCCGCCGAGCAGGGAGCCCGATGCGGGACTCGATCCCGGGACTCCAGGATCATGACCTGAGCCGAAGGCAGTTGCTTAACCAACTGAGCCACCCAGGCACCCCACCTAGCTTGTTTCAAAAACGTAGTGACTAGGTATTTTTTACCTAACCAAATATTCTTCATTTGAAAGAAAAGTAAATGTCTTTTGTCATCCAAATTTTTCTTCCGTATGTACCCAAATGTGCACCTGAAGTCTTCTTTTCAAGACTTTTTTAAGATTTTATTTTTAAGTAGTCTCTACACCCAATATGAGGCTCAAACTTACAACCCCGAGATCAAGAGTCTCACACTCTACTGACTGAGTCAGCCAGGTACCCCTCAAGACTTTCTATGGATCATGTTTTAAAATTCACTATAAATCTATAAAATAAACATTTATGAACTTGAACAAAGGTGCCAAGTTGATACTGAGATAATATCAATGGATTGAATGAAAATGCTGAATTAAGAAGTTTGATACAGAAAATATAAGACAATATACATTTTTTTCTTGGGGACAGTGAAGTCTTCTTAAAAGATATAAAAGGAAATACTAATAATTTTGAGAATATCAAAATTCAAGGGGCATTTCTTTTAAAAAGTTGCAAAAGGATAAGAGACAGAGGACAGTACCGGATTTGGGGCAGGTGTGGTTTGTACTGCTTTGTTTGTGGGTTCTCTTGTTTCTGCTTATTAATAGGGAAGACACATGTATATGTTTGTAGGTAGTCACTGGGAATGAGTCAGTAGAGGGGCAGAATTTCAAAATACAAACACATCTTAGGAGGAAGTGTGTATTCCTGAGAGAGGAAAAGATTAGCCATGCCTGGGGACAGGACATCTCTGGCAGTTAGTGGAAGGATTTGGAATATGGACCCAGATATACTGGTCAGTGAAGGAGGGAAATAGTAACTGTAAGACAGATGAATGTACTGTCTTCTACTTTTTCAACAAAGTAGGAGGTAAGACTAGTCTTCTGTGAGTGAAGGGAAAATCAGTGTGCCAAGGGCTGAGGTGAGAAAAGACAGTTGAACAAAGCAATTGGGGAGAGATGGGGATAAACTCTTCCTTTTCGTTTTTTTCCATCTCTTCAGCTTGGTGCCAGGCTTTTCTTTAGCTTTCCTTTGCTTACCATTCATCCAAGGTTTGCGCATGAATTACCTTTTATTAAAAAAAAAAAGCTTGAAATGTCCAGATGTCCCTAGTTTATTTTACAGAGAAAACTGTAAAGTCTTTTCATGATATGATTAGTGAAGACAGCAAAGAGGAGCTAGAGAAGGTAGCTGAAGGAAAGGAATAGATACTCTCTTTCTGGGGAAGTCACATCAACGATTTTTTTAAAGAATAGTTAAGTCTAGCCTTTGGATCTATATTTGACCTTCTGCATCGAGAGGGTAGGCAAATGAATAAATACAGTATGTGTATGCCAGTAGAAATTTTCAAATGTTGTTCTGAGAGCCTAATTAAGTAAAGAGCACCTTAAAACCATTTCCGCAGGAAAATACAAGGCAGTCAATTCTGGCCGCACATGCTAGCACTATAAATTTCCACTAGAGGGCAGTATGTCCTCATTTTTGAATAGAGCATGGCTTGGGGTTTGCTTCCATTCTCCTCTCAAGATTCCTTTTTTCCCTAGCAGACCGCTGTTAACACATAAACGTGTTTTGGTTTCATCTGGGAACGCTGATGTGAACATAATACACTCCTCTCCTATACAGGGACAGGTGAGATTTTATTGGACACATGCTCGCCATTTGCAGGAACACAGACCTGACCCTGCATAAAAAGCATGTTAAGTCTCAAGTGACAGTGGAGAAGCTGTTTGAGATCATGTCATTGCATGCTACACAAGTTGGCAGAATTTTTCTCTTTAATAAGCATTGTTGACTTTCAGAAAAATCTATCCTCCTCTCTTGGGTGAGTATATATTCACCAAAATCTTAGAGCCACTCATACTGCCTAATAAAAACGTGATGGATAGGGGTACTGTTTCCCAAGCTTAAATGATATTTATACAATTTCTTTGGGACCTTGCTTCCCATATAAATATTATATTACAATGTTTTAATCGTTTAAGTACCAAAAAGGTGCTGGGTACTATAGTTCATAAAGAAAATAGAGTTAATGGAGGGTGTTAGTAATGTAAGAATCTAGTTTTTATTAATCTTATGTGAATTCACAGGAAGATAGTGTTGCAGTGGATATATTTTCCAAGTTGGTAGAAACTGTTTTAATCCCACACAATTAATGTGATAAAAACAGGAAAGCCATATTGACCGCACAGACGACTTGGGCATTTTGCAATTTAAGTAACTGTAATGTAATGAAACATCGAAGAATTTAAAATAAAACTCTGGTCTATTTTACCCTCATCAACAATGAAACAGATTTGTTTTATTGGGTTTTGGTTTTGTTTTAAATTCTCTGAAGCTTGGGTTGCTTTCCCAGAGTGAATTCTTTACTAATACATATCACCCTCAAAATAGAAGATTTCCCATCAAGCTATTGGCATCCACTAAACACTAATAACCTAAGAATTCAGCCGTGCAGAAAAGCAGTCTGAAGTGTCCAGGAATGAATTACCTGTTCCACAGATAATCCTGCCTTTGCACAAAAGAAACAGAGGAAAGAGGACTGCATTGTTCCTTGATAACAAATAACAGAGACCCTCCCCGATTTTCACCTTTGCCTACTCCGGGAATAAAGATGGAAATGGTACGCAAAGCATCCTGGCCCTCGCTCATCATGATTCTGCAAAGTCCTGCCATTTAGGAAATGTGTCTCAATTTCCGTGGAGATGAAGCAGGAAGGTCAGACTGAGCTTTAATCAAAGGTATCTCCCTGCTGGGGTAAGAGGTTTCCCTCCCTCATATATGTGGCTTTTTTTTTTTTTTTTTTAAGGTGCCTAAAGCCATGTCAAGGCCTGACTGGACTGTTGTTCAGTTAATCCCTGAAGCCGAGTGAGGACACTGATGTTGTCATTGACAATTTACTCCAGCAGTATTTCTCTGCTAGACTGAGAGGGATTCTGTCACTGGTGCACCATCAAAAATACATGAAGGACTCGCCCCTTATTAAGAGATGTCATGTCAGTGGAGCTAACATTTATAATACAACCCTAGCAATGAGCGGTCCCCATCCCTCACAGGAAAGAAGTGGGCACGCTGCTTCAAGGGAGAGCATGTCCTCCAGGAGAGAGTGTACTGTGCTGTCATTCCATTTCCTTCGGAGGCTTTTCACTTCTCTCTGAACTCTATGATAGTGTCTTCCCCCAGCAGCATCCAGCATCCCCACTGCCACATGTAAGTACCCGTCCTCCCTGCCTCTCTCTCTCCCCCTCTCTCTCTCCCTCCACCTTTACTGCTGGAAGCGCCTTGGTAATCTCCAACCCTTTTGTTTCATAGGAAATCCCTTTTACTTTCCAGTGTCCTAGATGCCATAATTCATTCATTCCTGAGAAACCTGGCTCGTTAGAAGGATTGATAGATCAGGTTGTTTTGCAGTCTATAAGGATGTCCCAGCACCACTATAGGGTAGGGCGTCTCTCCTCCCAGACTTTATGTTGTGTGTCCCACCTACGTTTTCCTCTTCAATTTAGAAGTCTCTCAAATCCCACTAAAACGCAAGTCTCTATGTGTCATAAAGAAAACTTGATTTCTATTCATCAGGTTGAAAAAAACATGGGTTTCCACCAGATGAATGTGAGTGGCATGGCCGACCCCACCTTTACCAGCCCACTTTTCCCAGGCACCTCTCCACCATTTTTCCTTCTGGCTGGCTGTCTGCTGCCAGCTAACAGATCATTAATACCAGCTTAATTTGGGGCCATTTCCGGGGGGAGGAGGTTGCAACTGAAAAGTGAGAAGCAAGGAAGGCCTGCTATATGACCGTGGATGTCTGCTGTCCCGTCTTCTAAATAAAATCTTTGAAGTGACTCCAAGGATGTTATCCAGGATTAGGGAATTTCAAGAAGGCTAGAGCCTCCACCATGTCCTCCTCTTCCTTCGTCTTTATAGCCTGCTTAATAAAATAAATAAAATAAAATAAAAAGATTTATGAATCAGATAGTCATGAAACTTTTTTTTTTTTTTAGATTTTATTTATTTATTTGACAGAGAGAGACACAGCGAGAGAGGGAGCACAAGCAGGGGGATTGGGAGAGGGAGAAGCAGGCTTCCCGCCGAGCAGGGAGCCCGATGCGGGGCTCGATCCCAGGACCCTGGGGCCATGACCTGAGCCGAAGGCAGACGCCCAACGACTGAACCACCCAGGCGCCCCTAAATAAAATCTTTTTAAAAAAAATTAAAAATTTTTTAAAAAGGGAGAGGAAGATTGTGGTAAGCTGAACAATCGCCCCCAAAGTATGCAAGCTCTAATCTCTGGAACCTCTGAATGTGGCCAAAGTGACTTTGCAAATGTGATTAAGTTAAGGATCTTGAGATGGGAAGGTTATCCAGGATTATTAAGTGAACCCTAATGGAATCAAAAGTGTCCTTAAAAAAGACAGGTGGAGGGGAATTCCATTTAGAGGAGATGGAAGCTGAGATTGGAATGATGTGCTCTGAAAACGAAGGTAGGGGCCACAGACCAAGGAAGACAGGCACTAGAGATCAGAAAAGACAAGGATTCTCTCTTGCAGCCTCAGA
This sequence comes from Leptonychotes weddellii, assembly GCF_054177405.1. Lineage (NCBI taxonomy): Eukaryota > Metazoa > Chordata > Mammalia > Carnivora > Phocidae > Leptonychotes > Leptonychotes weddellii. Next base: position 57,062,923 of record NC_138380.1, read on the forward strand.
AAGGTGCACAGCCCTGCTTGCACCTTGATTTCGGCTCATTGAAAACCATTTCAGATTTCTGGCATCCAGATCTGCCAGAGAATAATTTCTGTTGTTTTAAACCAACAAGTTTTTAGCATTTTATTACAGCAGCTATAAGGAACTAATATAGAAGTTCTTAAAATACAAGGAGGGAAGGCAATGCCTAGGAAGGGAATTCTTGGTAAAGCTCTGAGCTGTCAATACAAAAAGAGCCTCCATAATCCTACCTCAGGATGGGGGGGTATCACACTGTCAGCCAGTTTCTGATGTCCAGTGAGCAACTTCACATACATGCAAAGAAAGTACCTCATGACTGAACAACCAGATGCAAATCCTTCCTGCTTTATGGGGCAAAGGTTCAAAGGAAGTAGCACTGGCAATGGGTGGTCACGTGGGAGGAAGTTCAAAGAGAAAGCAAGTAAGAGGACCAAGTCCTGAAGGGAGAAGGAAAGAGAAGCCTAAGGCCCTAGAAAGAACTCTAAGTCAGAAATTAGGGTTCTGTTCTCCCTGATTCTACTTATAAGAGTAGGGTGGTTCCTCTCCTTGTCTATGCATCTTTGACAACAGGGTGTAAGTGACATGATCCTGAAGATCCCCTCCAGCTCTAGGATACTGTGATCTTCAAGCTTCTGCCTAGATTTTGGCCTAGATGTTCCAGTGTTCAATCCTGGGGCTCTTGAAGTTTACCTTCCTGTGCTTTGACATGGTCGATACATTGACAAAAAAATCCTGCATAATTAAAATGGAAAACCCACAGACGGTCACGTATAAAACCTCAAAGATTATTTAGTAAGAAAGAGAACAGGAGAAGCTAAAGCCAAGACACTTGAGTCAGCCCTGGAAAAAAATCTTCACGATGAACTAGCAGCTGCTCATAGAAGCAAATGTGAACATTCCTCAAGGAAATCTGGAGAGAGTTCTCAAGAGTTGAAAGTAAAACACAAACCCATCAGCACCACGAGAGGGAAGAATGCATTCCCTGGTGATGGTAGAATTTAATGGTAACAGGAAAAAAAAATGGCACTTTAAAAAAAAATAAGTAATTTCTGTGTTTGGGAAATAAATTGAAGATAAACAAATGTGCCTGAAATTGGCACATCAAAAGTTACTTTGTCCTAAATTCCTCATCTGTGATACTTTAGTCAGCTAAAATCATAGCCATCTTAACAAAAGATTAGTTATTTCAACCTCTAAAAAAAAATATGACCATAAATTGTACTTCCAATAGCCTCAAATCATCTGCATAGCTCTGTCACCTATATGGAAATAGGAAGGTTTTTGTTCTGTCCTGACCCTATAATACAAAGAAGGGAAGCTGTGTGAGCCAGTTCAACATTGCCGTCATTTAAATGTAACAGAACCCAAAACACAGTGGTTTAATCAAAAAGGGTTCAACTCTTTGCTCATTAGAGTAACTTCAGAGGTTGACAATCCATGGTTAGTCCAAGGACTTCCCAATGACATCAGTGTCTCAACAACTTCTACCTTCTGCTCTGTCATCCTCGGCAGATGGCTCTGCTTTACACTGTTAACCCATGGATACAAGACAGCTGCTCCAGCTTCATCTCACTCTCCATTCAAGGCAAGAACAAGAACGGGGTGCAAAGGGCAAAAGGCAAAAAGGCTTATTGTTCCCTTGCAAAGGCTTGCCTGAAAGCAGCATCTCCTTCCATCCCGTTACCAGAGCTGTGCGTCTCTTTTTCATCCCCAGCTGCAGAAGAGGCTGGGCGATGTCCTTTCTTAAACTAGTGTACCTTGCTGTCTTAAAGAACATCAGAATTTCTTTTAGGAATAAAGTAAAGGAGAATAGATACTGGGTGTACAACTAAGATCTCCACCATATTCTTTAAAAAACTGCCAACTATTTTATTTGCCTCAATGAAAATGATCATAGGGAATTCTCTTACAGCTATTTAAAAGAAGAAGAAACACACTTTAGAAGTCGGGTGTATTCAACAAGAATCCTTGGTTGCAAGCAACTGAAACCAACTGACAAACTGGGGCAAAAAAGGAGAAGGTGGGTTGTTGGACAGGTACTAGGTTGTTTCATAAAAGTGAAGAAAAGTTTGAATAACCTACTCTTAGAAAGAAAGAAAACAAAATAAGGATGCTTCAAGGATGTCTTGGACTTTTTCTCTACAAATCTGCCAATAACAGATACAGACCACATCATGCATCTTACCAAATAGCTCCCTGAAATTGCAAGAGGATAACTGCCAGTTCATGTCATAGCTGGGTTTTTATTAGGTCATTGAATCATCCTATAAGGCCAGTATTTTCTGAGTGACAGAACATACGATAGTGTCCAGTAATCCCTTGGGAATCATCCCATTGCTTACCACTTTTGCTGTGAAGTGAATTTAGAAGTAATATGTTTACTCTGACAGAGTATATGACCTTCAATAAACTCAAAGAAGACGAGTGTAGGTATAAAGGGAAGAAAAAGAAATATAAGTCCAGAGCATGCGTATCTATTCTGATAAATAAAAAAAAAAAAATCTCTGATTTATTCACGAGTGACAGGGGCCCAGTTTAGTTGATCTAATTACCAGGTATCCAGAAGCACCTTTGAGGTTTGGTGCCAGATTGTGGTTCAGAATTGGATGCCATTGCTTGAAAAATTGGTCGCTCGGCAATGATCCTAGCTAGGCAAGTCAGATCTAGTGAGGGGGAATTCATGAAGTTGAGCCTGTAGCAAGAATAGCATCTATCTCTGCCACCATGCCTGCCTTATTCAGACGCCCACTGATTAAAAACCGTACTGGCTAATAAAGGAAAATGACTGACATCTATGGGTCATCTTGTCTACCTGATTACTAAGAGTCTCTTTTACAGTGAAAGTCTTCTGAAAGGTATACATGAACTATAACTGTTTTCATGCTCCAAGGTCATTCTGAGAGAGCCATCCAAACCAGACCATTCCTTAACAGTCTTGCCAACAATATCCTAATCTTGCCCTTTCCCAACAAGGGCCAGACAAAAATAATTGCCTAAAAATCAATATAGATCTTGATTTTAAGCCAAATTCCCTTTTAGGCAAAGTAAATAGCAAATTGTTTTGCTTGATTTTCTGGCCAAAAAGAGGTTTAATTTTCTCCACTGTCTTTCAGCGCCATTCCTATCTGGAGCTGTAATATCACAGACTACTTCCAATTTGTATCAGTATTTTAGAGAGAACCCAGTACAAATGTTTTATCTTTAGTCACATGGTTATGGGAAACTACCCATGAAGCTATCCATAGGTATAGACTGAGGAATTCATAAACAATGGGAGTGTGTGCGACCTGAATGTGCAAATAATTGTGTGCCTTCAGTATCTGGTTTGATGATGGAATATTATTAGCTATGCCCAGCTTTAAAGCTAGGTATATCAAATAGCATCAGTAGCTTATGAATAGCTCAAAGCCTACAGCTGTCCAAGAACAGGGAATCTGTCTTCACCAGAGTCCATTTAAAATATGAGAGCTCACTCTGAAAAGGAGAGTTATCTGAAAGAAGAGCATGGCTTGCCCTCAGACTCTAGAGCTCAGGACTGGATTGTTCCATGAGGGCTTATCACAGACTCTATTGTGCATCCCGGTCTCCAAACAGTACCTTTGGAACTGCTGGGTCATTAGGGCTGAGTAAAGAATAACATGAACTTTGCTATGAAAGAGCCAAAGATGCTTCTCTTGCTCTGGGAGATTTTCAGATACCCGGAGGTGATAAATTCACAATTCTTGCTCTCTCTTTTCTTGCCATGTTTTACTCTGGGTAGGTTTTCTTGTCTCACAGACTCTGGGTTTCACCACCACATGACTTGCTTTGATCAGTGGAATATGGGTGGATATGACAGTATTCCAGGCCTAAAAGAGACTTTAAGATGTGATGTGCTTTAATCGTTCTCTTGTACCCTTGTCCTGCACCAACAGGACATCCCAAGTAGGTGGCAATCTAGAATGAAAAGACAGAGAGCAGACCTGACCCCTCCCTGCTGCCTACAGCAGAGCTGCCATAACAATGTGTGATTCAAGTAAAAGAAAAGCAAATGCTTACTTTTGTAAGCCACTCAGATTCTCGAGGCTTTTGTTACGCAGTAAAGTTATGAAAGCAACTAGGATGCCAAATAACTAGGTCAGAGACAATGCACAACATGCTTCTTTCAAATATGATGCAAACTGTCTTCAGAACATGAAGAGGATCACCAAGCCATGTGTGGTGCCTCCTTATCCATGTAGGAGACATCAGGTATATACACTTGTCCTTTATTTTAGAAATCATATCCTAACATACTCTAAACCATTAATGCCATAGAAATGTCAAAGTATCAAACCCCAGAACTTTTGTAAGCATTATCTCCTACCCCTTGAACCAAAACATCTGGGGCATCTCCCATTTCCTGTTCTCCCAGGCCCATCACTTTAACATCATCACTGTAATGAACCCATACAGAAGCTACTCTTGATGGCTTACCCAGACCTTCTTGTCCAGGCCTGTGCACCAATCTCCCAGCTGCTGTGAATATTCCAGGCTAATGGCTTCCAGCAGCAACCTTTTGCCCAATGGCTACAGGTAGGAAGAGACTTACTGAGCAGTGTCCCTCATGGCCCTCTGTATATCACAGACCGCTAGTTTTCCATTCCAGAATATACTGGGGTGCCTCCACACATATACACACAATCCAATGACCAATGCGAAATACCTGGCCTTACACATTTCCTGAGAGTCTACCACAAGCTCTCCCCTGTATGATGGCTATTTGGGTTGAAGTTACGGGGTTGTAGCAACAGAAATGGGTTCTGGCTAGCTTAATTGCAAACATCAGTGGAAGAGTATAGGAGTGGCCCCCACATGAAAATAGGGTGGAGCAATGATGATCTGAGATGTGAAGAAACCATGGAAGCTCCAGGGACATTTGCAGGAGAGACTGAAAACCCTCTGTCTTTGGTGGTGGTTCTCAAGTTTGCCTGCACATTACAATCACATGAGAATTATAAAATCCTGGTGCTGATACTCAGTCCATACCCTAAATGAGTTAAAATCAACATCTTTTGGAATGGGACCCAAGCATCAATAGCCTTCAAAATCCCAGAGGTGATTCCAATCGGCAGCCATTGTTGAAACTAGCTGTATCAAAATCACCTAGAAGGCTTATTAAAACAGATTGCTGGGCTCCAATCCCAGAGTTTCTGATACACATAAAAATCAGTTCAAAATGATTTGCATTTATAACAAATTCCCAGGTGATGCTAAACCTGGGTCTGGGGTGGGCCTAAGATTCTGTATTCCTAACGAGCTCTCATGTGATCTGAGGCTGTAGATAACTCAAATCACATTTAGGATAGCAAAGTTCTAGAGCAGTGGTTCTCAAAATTCAGCAAGCATAAAAGTCATTGCAAACCTTGTGAAACCACCAGATTTTGATTCACTGGTTCTGAGGTGAGAGCCAACATTTTCTGTTATTAAATAGCTCCCCAGTGATGCTGATGCTGCCAGTCCTTAGATCACACATTTTCTAGCACGCTCTAGAGCAGTGGGTCTGAGCCAGAGGTGCTTATCCCCCCAGAGGGACATTGGGCAAGATCTAGATACGTTTTTGATTATCATGCCGTGGCAGATTGGGAGAGAGGAGTACAGAGGTACAGAGTGCACCCAGCATCCAGTGGGTAGAAGCCAGGGAAGCAGCTAAACATCCTACAATGCATCGACAGGACAGCCGCCACAACTATTTGCCCAGCCTAAAGTATCAAAATGCCAGGGCTGAGAAACCCTGCTCTAGAGGGTGGCCATTAACAAAACTCAGCTGCTCCTCCCTAGCTGCCCACCCTGATTTTGTAATTCCTGCGAGAAAGAATAATATTGTCCCCACTTAGGTGTCCACCCTTGGATCAGTCAACTATGCCAGGGAGACAAGACCCTGTAGTACATACAAGACAACCAGAGACTCCGTCCTCAGAGAAAACCAACAGAAGGCAGACAATGAGCTATTCTGAAAGTCAGGAGAAGGAGGGAAAGGTATCATGTTAGCCAAGACCGTTGTGCTCACTAGAGCAGGGTGGCCGTGGGTAATAGGCATGTTTCTGAGGAATGATGAATGATTGAGTGTTCATACACACAGCAGTCCCTGGAGCTGCTGCCATATAGCCAAGGCAGCTGTGAACCTCATTGCAGGCTCTCGAAGCCCAAGGCGGCTGCAAAGAGCGCCCTGTATTTCTTTACTTTGCATGTGTCCTTGAAATAAATCTCCACCCCTCAGGTAGCAGAACTTATTTCTTTGCCTTACACACTGAAGCATGAATGTACACACACACACAGTGTGCACTGTTAATTCAATTTGAACTTTCAATGTATTCCTCATAAGAATTGGTGAGACACATAACTAGTCGGTGGGGGGGGGGGGGCGGTAAAGGAAGTGATCCTGCCCTAGTTTTTATTGTCACTTTGGTTGTTCCATTCTGTCTCAGACACTAACTTCTTGGTTCTACCAGAGTGTGTCCTGGAAATATTACTTTCTTTAATGGGAGGAATAAGAGCTACCCAGTACTGAGAACTCCTTTGGGCTCTATGTACACACACCTGCATATATAATACATGTATATATTTATGTGTATTTTTAATCCTCATAACATTTTTATGAGGTAGGATTAGTATTTTTTTTTAAGATTTTAAATCTTAACGACTGAGCCACCCAGACACCTCTGAGGTAGTAGTATTATCAATGAAGACAGTCAGCCTTAGAGAGGTTAGATAACTTGTCCAACATTATGTATTTCCTTAAGCAGTGGAACTGGAATGCAAACCCAGGTCTGTAAAACACCAAAATCTTTCACTTAACCACTCTCTCCTCCTTTTCTCCTCCACTCTGGCCTTTTCCCTACTTCCCAATCCCAAGCATGAGACATAATATATCCCAATATCCTCAGTAGCTAAAACAGGCTAATAAAATCTCACAGGACTGTCATGAAAAGCAAATTAAAACCAAAAATGATAATCAAGGTTGGTTACACTTATAGTACTTAATGCTTATTAAAGACATCTGAAGGGCGGCTCAGTCGTTAAGCGTCTGCCTTCGGCTCAGGCCATGATCCCAGGGTCCTGGGATCGAGCCCCGCATTGGGCTCCTGCTCAGCGGGGAGCCTGCTTCTCCCTCTCCCACTCCCCCTGCTTGTGTTCCCTCTCTTGCTGTGTATCTCTCTGTCAAATAAATAAATAAAGTCTTAAAAAAAAAAGACATCTGAATACTTCCCTGAAATATATATCACCACTTAATAACAATAGAATTTTCATGTCAGTTGAGATAAGAACACACCACATGAGTGATTTCAGACCAGATGGTAAACTTAGAATGAAAGAACCCTCATTGCAACCATTTTCTCAAAAAAGATACTACATATGAGCCTGTTACTGCAACTAGCTCCCTATAGATCACCCAGAAACATGCTGTCAGATCAGCCCAGCTAGCATGAACCCTGCGTGTTAAAGAATGTGTTAGGAATTTCCCAGTGCTTTGTGGGTTTCGGATCCAGTGCTTCACTAGCTGTGACAACAGAGGGTAAGTGAGTGGAGCATGCATGTGCCAGGCCAGCTCCTCAGAAGGTTGTGTCTCACTTAGGTCATCAAAGCCATTGGCCAGATGTCCTGTCATCCCTTATGCTTTGCACAATGCCAAGTATTCTGCAGATGGTTCCCCAAGTGCTAAATAATAACAGTGTCTAGCTTTCAAGGGCTATTTGCAGTACAGTCATTCTTTATACTCATTCTATCAGCTGCTGTTGTCTTCACTCTTGGTGTGAAACAGTATTATGAGTGACAAGATGGACACCTGGTTCAAAGACATCTTCAGAAATAGAACTCATTGCTCCCAATCATTTCAAATTCTTACAGCATTTAACTTGAGCAAAGCATAAAAAATTTTAGTGGCTTGTCCTTTATGCTAGTTGCAAAATTTACAACCACCCCTCCACTTGCATCTTCTCTGAGATCCTATCTGCCTTTGAGGGTTAACATGACATAATTCTACTCTACTATATAATGTAATGGTGAAGAGAAATTTTCTGCTTGGAAGAGACCATCTCATTTCAATATGCTGTGACATCTTTTGGAAACCAATATCCTCTATAATGGGGAATGGCTGCAGATCAAGGGCAATCATTTCTGTGATTTATGAGCGGTGCAAGCAGATGGTTTTTTGAATATTTGGCTTTTTCCCAAAAACCTCATGCAAGCTAAGCTGTTGTATCTTATTGCATGAAAAGCCTCTGCTTCCAGGTAAGGGGATGGGCTGACTCCGAATCTGACTTTGTTCTTGAAAACCGGGACATGCTGCTAACTTACAAAAAGCCAAGAAACTTTTTTTTTAATTTCTCCTACTGTTAGCAGCAATCATAACTACAGACCACGTTGTAAGCCAAGAAAAGAGAAAGCCAGATACCTGGCCTGGAAGGTGAAGATGTCTCACTTTGCTATGGTTATTAGATTATCAATTTTCTCCCCTCAAGACCTGTGTGATTCACAGGGAACACTATTAGCCTGGCAAGAATTAATTACAGCCCTGATAAAGGTGACCTTCTAAACAAAAGCAAAGAGGCAAACCAGTCTTTTGTGTGAAGCACCTGAGAAGTTAGGAGGTTTAACTAGAAGTCTAAACAGGATCTTGAAAAATACTATCTAATTCAAAAGGAGTATGTTGGGCTCTTTTAAGTGGGAGGCCAGCTGAGTGGGACCTCAGCCTTGGCCATGATAGGAAATTTTAATTATGTACAGTACTCAATATTTTGAATGTGAATATTTGAATCCAAATTGAATATTTCATTTCAATTTGGTTGATTTTTTTCACAGATAAAAAGAATGGGAATTTTTTGAGGACTAAGGATTGATAGTGGATAAAAATGTATCATTTCATCTCAACCTCAGAAGAGTTGGGGATGTTGCACATGTAAGTGAAGGCAGCCAGTCCGAGTGATTTGAGACAGGGAACCATGAGAAGTGACTTTCTCTACAGTCAATATATCCCACAATACGTCATTAGCTTGGGCTACTATTTGTAGCTCTTACTTTCCTGGAAGAAAATGTGTAATCAAAAGTGAGTCTTTAATGGTCCTACGTGCTTTCCTGTAGCAATAAAAACCCTTCCCATCCTTCAGTTTCTCGGGCCCAGCAGTGCAACAACTTTTCCTATTTTTTTTTCATTTTTAAAAAAGATTTTATTTATTTATTTGAGAGAGAGATAGTGACAGAGATAGCTAGAGAGAGCACAAGAGGGGAGGAGAAGGAGAAGCAGGCCCCCAGCTGAGCAGGGAGCCCGATGCGGGGCCCGATCCCAGGACCCTGGGATCCTGACCTGAGCCGAAGGCAGACACTTAACCGACTGAGCCGCCCAGGCGCCCCAACTTTTCCTATTTAAAACTGTTCAGGAAAGGTTTTGCTACCAGTAACAATCCTCAAAAGCAAACCTATGTCACTTTGTTACTGCAAGGTTTTGTTTTGGGGTTGAAATGGAAGCCTTCAGTACCTGTTCAAAGGATTTTGAAGGTAAACAGCAAGAAAGGGGGGCACCTGGGTGGCTCAGTCGGTTAAGCGACTGCCTTCGGCTCGGGTCATGATCCTGGAGTCCCGGGATCAAGTCCCACATCGGGCTCCCTGCTCAGCAGGGAGTCTGCTTCTCCCTCTGACCCTCCCCCCTCGTGCTCTCTGTCTCTCATTCTCTCTCTCGCAAATAAATAAAAAATTAAAAAAAAAAAAAACAGCAAGAAAGGGAAAACTTTCCTCTTCTGAAGTGCCACTAAATTGCCACAAAGCAGGCCTAGTCTGAAGCAAACCTACTCTGTGATATATTTCCCCCTGGAAGGGGCCAAACATTCCACAATGAACCGTGAGGCCTCTAGCACGCCCCACCCAGTCACCAGAGCCCACACCTGGCTCAGCCCACCTGTTGGCCCTGTAAACGGGCACTTGCACTGTTCCATCCATTTTCACAGCTCGAGCCCTCCTCAAGAATGCAGCCTGAGCCTCCTTAGGAAGTCCTAGATTTTCAGTTCTATTAATTTTTTTTATTCCACAAATTCTATTTTTATTCAGTCACTTGTTTAATCACTCATTCACATATCAATTTAACAGCTATTTACTGATTGCTTGTCCCCGCTTCCACCCCCAGCTCTGAACAGAACACATAGGTCCTGTTTAACTTCATGTTAGTTGGTTTTACCTTTAATAACTCACTGAGTTAATTGCTTTATTTTTTTCTTGTTTAATAATGGGAAGATTTGAAACTGAATTTGCTTCTGATTACAGCTTTGATATGCCAGTAATGTTTTTATTTAACATCTTCCTTGCCATTGTTTTTCCTAATAACTGATTTGAACTTCTCTTTGACTTAAGAGTTTGCCAAAGGCTAGTTTGTATTAATGTTTGTATGATAGCAACAAACAAAAAGTTGGAGATATTTTGCTTCCTTATTATTAATTTCTGATTTTTCATTAGAGCCAAAAATATACCTATTATATTCTGCTTTCTAGAATTTTTCTGGTTTCTTTGTGGACTAATAAGTTCTCAATTTTTTGTAAATATTTTAATGTGGGTTGACAAAAAAGTATATTCTGTTAGTAATGGAGTTTGAAATATGCTAATGAAATATAAATTATTTTATTCAGATGCTATTATTCTTTTATATACCATATTATTATACTGTAATATTACATAGCATATTTATTGTATACATTATAAATATAAATGCCATAAATCATACTATTAAAAGCTATTATTAATTGGTTTATTTAGATGTTCTTTTCTTTATGTTTGATCTGTTAAAAACTGAGTGGTCTGTTCAAAATCCCCTATTTTTAGTGTTTGCTTATGTATTTTGATGTTATTTTATTCAGTACATTAAAATTAATAATTACTACATCTATACAAAAAGCTCTTCTTGATCCCCTTTAATGGTTTTTGCCATGAATTCTATTTTCTTTGATGTTAATGTTGCTGTCTGTGCTTTATATGTTTGTGTTTGCCTTATGTATCTTGTTCCTAGTTTTTACTTTGAAATGTTCCTTCTTCATATATCTCTTATATAGCATTTATCTTAACTTTTTAGAATTTGTTTTGCACTTTTATTTGATATATGTTTGTTAACCATACCTAAACTTCTTCTTTTTCTTAATAGAAAGGTTAACCCACTTATATATATTATCATAATTTGTATATTAGGGCTTACTCTATTCCTTTTTTTAAATACAATATGTTTTATGCCCTCAACTTGCTAGACTTATTCTTTAAACCTACTCTTTTTTCCCCCATTTTTTGCTATATTGATCATACTTTTTGTTTTACTTCTATTTTCAATCAGTAGATTACTTATGTTTTTCCAAAGGTATATATCTCTGGCTTTCTATTGATGTCCACTTTGCTCCAGCACCATTTGTTAAAAGGCTAGTTTCCCTCCATTGGATTGCTTTTGTACCTCTGTCAAAAATCAAGTAGGCATATTTGTGTGGGTCTACTTCTCAATTCTCTATTCTGTTCATTGATCCATGTGTCTATACTTCTGCCAATAACACACAGTTTTGATACGTAGAAATCGGGTAGACTTATTCCTCCTAATTTATTGTTTTTCACATTGTTCTAGCTATTCTAGCTCTTTTGACTTAACCATTTAAAAAGTAGAATAACCTTGTGCATATCTACAAAAAAAATTATATATGGGATTATGAAAGGAATTGATTAAACCTCTATATCAGTCTGTGGACAACTGACATTTTTACTATGTTTGATTCTTCCAATCCATGAACATAGTATGTCTCTTCAGTTATTTAGGTAATCTTAATTTTTTTCATCGGCATTCTGTAGTTTTCAGTACTCAAGTCTTGTTCACATTTTGATAGATTTGATAGTTTTACACCTAAGTATTTGTCTCTGGGTTTTTTGAGTAAATTTAAATGGCATTTTTAAAAATATATATTTATTTATTTATTTTAGAGGTGGGGGCAGAGGGAGAGGAAAAGAGAGTCTCAAGTAGATTCCATGCTGAGCACAGAGCCTGACTCGGGGCTCCATCTCATGACCCTGAGATTGTGACCTGAGCTGAAACCAACAGTCAGATATTGAACCAACTGCACCACCCAGGCACCCTTTAAATGGTATTTTATTTTTAAGTTTGATTTCCATATGACCATTGCTAGTACATAGAAATACAATTGATTTTTCTATGCCTATCTTGCATCTTATGACTCTACTGAACTCATTTATTAGTTCTAGGAGTTTTTATGTAGATTCCTTGGGATTTCTTTGAAGACAATTATGTCATCTAAAAACAGGAATAGGTTTTTTCTTACATTCTAATTCATATGCTTTTTAGTTCCTTTTCTTTCTTATTGCTTTAGCTAGAATTTCTAGCACTATGTTGAATAAAATTGGTGAGAGTAGATATTGCTTTACCTTCTTCTCAGTCTTAGGGAAAGGCATTCAATCTTTCACAATTAAGTAAAATATTAGCTGTAGGATTTTTGTACATGATCTTTATCAGATTTAGGAAGTTGCATTCTATTCCTACTTATTCTAAAAGTCTTTGTGGTAAATATGTATTGAATTATGTGAAATGCTTTTTGACATAATGGATACTGAATTATGACAAATGCTTTTTCAGCATTGTTTGCTATAAGCATGTAATATTTTTCTCTACCCTGTTAATATGGTGGATTGCATTGGTTGATTTTCAAATAGTCCTGCATTGTTGGAATAAACCCCACTTAGTCATGATGCATAATTCTTTTTATATTTGCTGAATTCTATTTGCTAATAATTTTGTTAGGGATTTTGCATCTAAATTCATGAAGGATATGGGGCGCCTGGGTGGCTCAGTCTTTAAGCGGCTGCCTTTGGCTCAGGTCATGATCCCAGGGTCCTGGGATCGAGCCCCACATCGGGCTCCCTGCTCAGCGGGAAGCCTGCTTATCCCTCTCCCACTCCCCCTGCTTGTGTTCCTTCTCTCGCTGTGTCTGTCAAATAAATAAATAAAATCTTTAAAAAATAATAAACCTATTTTAAAAAATAAATAAATGATTTCATGAAGGATATTAATCCATAGTTTTGTTTTGTTTTTTGTTAATGTCTTTGACTAATTTTGTTCTGTATCAGCATAATACTAGTGTCATAAAATGAATTGGGATATACTTCTTCCCAGTTTCATTTCTGGAAGAGATTGTATACAATAGATATAAATTCTTCCTTAAATGTTTGGTAGAATTCTCCAGGAAAACCATCTAAGCCTGGAGATTTCTATTTGGGGAGTTTTTTTTAATTATTATTTATTTATTTATTTATTTATTTATTTATTTATTTTTGCATTTTTTAAAATTTTATTATGTTATGTTAATCACCATACATTACATCATTAGTTTTTGATGTAGTGTTCCATGATTCATTGTTTGCGTATAACACCCAGTGCTCCATTCACTACGTGCCCTCTTTAATACCCATCACCAGGCTAACCCATCCCCCCACCCCCCTCCCCTCTAGAACCCTCAGTTTGTTTTTCAGAGCCCATCGTCTCTCATGGTTCGTCCACCCCTCCGATTTCCCCCCTTCATTTTTCCCTTCCTACTATCTTCTTCTTTTTTTTAACATATAATGTATTATTTGTTTCAGAGGTACAGGTCTGTGATTCG
>NC_138380.1:57076680-57155706 GCF_054177405.1 Leptonychotes weddellii
TTATACAATTCACAGTGCTCACCATAGCACATACCCTCCCCAATGTCTATCACCCAGCCACCCCATCCCTCCCACTCCCCACCACTCCAGCAACCCTCAGTTTGTTTCCTGAGATTAAGAATTCTTCATATCAGTGAGATCATTATTTGCGGAGTTTTAAAATAATGAATTCAATTTCTTTAATAGTTACAGAGCTATTCAAATTGTCTATTTTATATTGGGTGAATTGTGGTCATTTTTTTTTTTTTGAGGAATTGGTCCATTGATCTAAGTTATCAAATTTATGTGTAAAAGTTGTTCATTGTAGTCTCAGGTGACATCATGGGAAATGTGAGTGCCTTCTTACCACTGGGCAGTTATGAAAGGCTTGGCTCCCTTCTAGATGTCCTCTGACACCAATCCAGGAGGAGGGATAGAAGCACCTCATTACTGCTGAGTGGGTTTGGAAGTCCAAGATTTCTACGTGGTAGCACTGACACAGCAGAGTGAGTGAGGCCTCCTTACTACCCAACAGGTATGGAAGTTTTGGCTCCTTACTCATCCTTCTCTGACACCACCCTGACCAAATGAGACACCTTGTCACATTCTGCCAAGGGTAGAAGTCTAGGTTCCCCACTTAACCTTTGTTGGCATAGGTGAGGGTGAGGTCACAAAATTTCTAAGGTGTTTGACTATAGTATATTGTCTAGAAGTTTTCAGTCTTTCTAGGCTGCCCCTTTCCCAGTCTTTTGGCTAGAAGGAGGAGGCTTTGGTGAAATTTTTAAATCTGTACCAATTGGTTTTTCCAGGTTGCTGGATTCTTTAGTTCTAAATCTGGGATGTATGTGGCAAAGAGAAAATCCAGGGAAATTAGCCCTGTGTCATTCCTTGAGTACCAAGAACCCCAGTTAGTCTAACTTCTTTTCTCTACCTTTCAAAGTCTTCTTATGTTTGTTTTATATGTAATGTGTAGGGATTTTGTTTGTACTTAGAGGCAAGAATAAAGAAAAGCATGTCTACTTCATCCTCTCAGGAGCAGAAGTCCTGAGTTTCTTTAAAAATAATTTTTAAAAAATCTTGGCTAGTTTAAGTGTATCTTTGAGTAATCTTTTTTCACCAGGAGTAATATGCAGAGCATATTTTCTAAAGCTCATAAAAAGTACAACAATATATACTAGATAAAAAGTTTCTCCTTATACATGATTGATACCATGACTAAATAGGAAATTCCTGGTTAGATCTCAAATTATTTTTATTTACTTCAAAATTCTATAGACACTGCTCCACTGACATCTAATGTTCATCGTTATGCTGGACTAAGACCAGCCAGTTCTCACTACTTTTCCTTTCTGTGCAGGAAATTCTTTATTTACTATTAAAATTCAAAAATTTCACCAGAATATGTGTAGGTGTTGTTTTTCTTGTGCCCATTTTTTTTAAAGATTTTATTCATTTTTTGACAGAGAGAGAGACAGCGAGAGAGGGAACACAAGCAGGGGGAGTGGGAGAGGGAAAACCAGCTTCCTGAGGAGCAGGGAGCCCGATGCGGAGCTCGATCCCAGGACCCTGGGATCATGACCTGAGCCTAAGGCATACACTTAATGACTAAGCCACCCAGGAACCCCTCTTTTGCCCAATTTTTATGTGCTGCCATAGGATATTCTTCATTTCAAGAAAGTTTTACACCATTATTTCCTGATGCTTGCTCTGTTCATTTATTTTTCTCTTCTCTTGGAAGACAAATTTTCTGTAGGACGAATTTCTGTTCTTTGCCTTTTGCACCTGTCCTCTTCTTTCTTGTTAATTTCTTCTTTTTCTTATCTTCTGAATTCTGGGAAATTGTTGAAAGAAGTCTTTCAAGTTACTGTTACTTCTCTTAAGAAATGATTCTTACCTGTCCTAGTTATCTGTACTCTAACATAGACTTTAATTTCCTCATTACATTTTAAGTTTCTTTCCAATTTAAACTTTCTTGCCAGTTCCCTTTATACTTACAACTGTGTAGAAACCCCCTTTTCACTTTTTTTTATGTCCTCTTTCTTCTCTCATTTCAGAGATTCTGTGTCTTCTGGAAGTTAATTGGGTACACAGTTAGGATGTGATTTTGTTCCCTCATGTAAATCTCCTCCAGTTGAGTAAGTAATATGTGAACAGAAAAAACAATCAAACATGACAAAAATATATGTAATTAAAAGCAAATCTCTCATCCCAAATATTCACCCCTTTCCTAAAATAATTTCTCATTTCCTTCCAGAAATGTTTTATGTATACACAAGTATGTAAATGTATATTTATGTTTTCTGGTGTTAATACAAATGAGATCATTTTATGTAAACCTTGCTTTTTTTCACTTAATATATCTTGAAGATCATTTCATATTAGCATATAACATTCTACTTCATTCCACTAACACAGATAAAATAACACTGTTCTCAAAGTAGTACACAAATAGCATTTGTACAAACATCTTTTTAACATGTTTATAAACACTCCATATGCATCATAGAATGGCTATCACATCCATTCATTGAAATAACACTGTTCTCAAAAAAAAAGATAACAATGTTCTCAAAGTAGTGAACAGGTATCACTGAGTGAATCTACCAAAATTCATTTATCCACTACCACATGATAGACATTTAAATTGTCACACGTATTCAATCACAAATGTTCTTAAAGAGCACAGTCTTCCTTTGATTCTTGAGTTACGTTTTTTGGGGGAATTATAAATATTTATTGTTTTTGTTTTCTTTTTTTCTTCTATTTCCTTTTTTCCTGTTTGCATATCCTTGAATAATAAGAGATATTTAAACTTGGTGCTTATCCAGCAACACGGTGACTTAATTCTCCTTTCCTCTCACCCCATCCACTTTTTTTACTGTATCCTCCTTCCAAACATAAAATTGAGGTTCTGATTTATTTTATAGTTCCATTCAAGAATGTTTGAGGTACAATGAGGTCATGTGGGCCCTAATCCAATCTGACTGGTGTCCTTAGAAGAAGAGCAGATGAGATTTGGACACAGACATACAGAGGGAGGACCATGTGAGGACACAGGGAGAAGGCAGCCATCTACAAGCCAAGAAGAGAGGCCTCAGAAGAAACCAACTCTGGGGACACCTTGATTTTGGACTTTTAGCCTCCTGAACTGTGAGAAATAAATTTCTGTTGTTTAAAGGGGAAAAAAAGAATGTTTGAAGGAAAACATACCAAAATGTTAATATTTATCTGTGGGAGGTTGAATTAAGGAGATTTTCACTTTTATATTTATGCCTTTTTTGTGTTACTTTAATTCTTTACATTGAAAAGACATTAATGCTATAAGAAGAAAAAAATAACACAATGAAAATATAAAATACAGCAGTAAATGTAAAATACCCAGTTCAACAATCCAAAATATGAAAGTAGGGGCCACGGCAGGTGAAAACTGTCCCTGAATACGAATTTTATCTCTAGGCCATTTTTCAAAGTGTGTTGAAACCATTATACTGGTGGCAAGCTTTCTATTGCTCTTGGCCTTTATAACAAAAATAACGGATGCTCTTAAATGCCAACCCAAAAAATGTTTCCCCTTCTTTATTGCTAATAAAACCTCAATTTTATTTAGGTGGATAACAAAGCATAAAGGATTAAACAGATAAAAGTTTAATGACAGGACTGTTTAGAGTGGTTTGGGCACAGTCCAACCTACTGTAGGCCAGAAGGAAAAGAGGGACAAGAGGTTATTGAATCCAAGAAAGAGCAATAGCTGCAGGAGAAGGCCTCTTGGAAGTCTCTGTGGCTTTTGGTATCAAGAGAATGGTGATACCCAAACCCAAAGACAGCT
Source organism: Leptonychotes weddellii (assembly GCF_054177405.1). Classification (NCBI taxonomy): domain Eukaryota; kingdom Metazoa; phylum Chordata; class Mammalia; order Carnivora; family Phocidae; genus Leptonychotes; species Leptonychotes weddellii. The sequence goes on from NC_138380.1 coordinate 57,080,486, forward strand.
GGAGCCACAGAAGCAGCACTACCCAATAGGAGTTGTATCCAGTGGCAGTGCAAGAAAGGAGGAAGCATGGGGAAATAAATACCCCAACCATTCTATTCTCCTGCCTTTACATTTCCTGCCATGTCTCCTGGTACCAAGACTCAATGAGAAGCCAAACTGGCAAGGGAGCTCAGGTGATCTAGGCCACAGAGATCATCCCCCTGAGGGATGGAGCAGGTTAGGAAGGGCAGTGAGACATATATCTTTTATGTCCTGTCTCACATCACGTTGGCCCATCATTTTGTTCTGGCCATTCCTATGTCAACTCACCGCAGCAATGGCTCCCGGACCCAGCAGTCTCTTATTCCTCAGGAATCTTCTGCCTTCATTGGGTGAGACACCTGTGTGAGACTAGTCTGTGTATCCATGCTGCAGCCTGCTCAAACTGTACACGCAAGGAAGTTAGTGGCTGCCGGGGCAACCCTTGGTCAATCAGGTTTGGAAGCCAGGATGAATAAATATATCTTCTTCCATGTCTTGAGCAAACCATTCTGAGAATGGAATGACACAGTTCTGCAGAGAGCTCTTAGCTAGATTGAGCCCCAGTTGTCCATAACAGTAACGAACACTCTAATAACTCCACTCTTGGATTAACTTTACCTCCTTCTCTGTGTTACTACTCCCAGTCCCCTGACTCCTGTTCCCTAACATCATTTCCCAAAATAGCTATCTTCATGTATCCTCCTTCTCAAATGCTGCTTTTGGGGGAACTCAAGATAAAATAGATGGAGAATGGGTAATTCTGGAGGAGCAAAAGGAGAATAAGCATTCCATCCTTCTTCCAAGTGATGCAGGGGTAACGGATCATACTCTAGAATACACGTATAGATTTTGATTAGTCTAGAATAATGTTTTAGGAAAGAGTGTGAACACTTTAGGCCAATGATAAAAGAGAAGTATGTTTTTCTACCTTATTGCGTAAGAAACTATAACATAAGGGCAGTCCTAAACAGGCAGCCTAAAATGTGAAGCTGCTGCAAAACACATAATGTTTCCACTGGGTTCAAAGCATAAGTCCAATGGTTTAAGTAAAAATACACACCCTCAGTCCAACAATAGTTTATCAACTTCAAATTACTGGTGCCGCAGTTACAGATAAAAGCTAGGGCCCCGTAACTTGAGAAAGAAGAAAGACAAAGGGAAGCTTGAAGTTGCCACAAATATCTAACTAGAGTTCAAGGGAGGGGAAAGACCTAGGTTAAATTGTTTGTCAAATATGTGGTTTGATTCTCCCATAGTTAGAGGATCTGCACACTCAGCTCTGATTCTACAAGATAAAGTTAATGATGTAACCAGGGGTTGGCCAGGGGTCTCTTTTTCTAGAAACGGCCAGGTAGTAAATATTTTAGGCCACACAGTCTCTAAAAGAGCAGACATAGGAAATACATAAACAAATGGGCATGGCCACCCTCCAGTGAACCTTTGTTTACAAAAAGAGGTGGGGGGGCTTGATTTTGCCTGTGGGCTATGGTCTGCTGACCCTGGTGTTAACCAAGCAGTCCTTTGTTGCCACCTCACAAAGAATCCAAGTGCACCTCAATGAATACTATCTCCAAAATGTGAAAGATTTCATCAGTAAATAAAATATTAGATTAATCTATCTGGCACCTGCCTTCCAAAAATTTTATTTTCTCTTAAGAATACCACTTTTTATTGTTGTATTTCCAGGAGGAAAAAAATCAGATCAGCAAAATACTAATTGATATTTTAATTTATTCGTCTCACAAAACACTTCATATCTCACTCTGAAACTTCTACCGCCCAATAAAAGGAATTGAAAGCACAAGATCTGAAAACCTGTCGTGAAAGTCCATCAATTTAAAAAACACTGAGGAGAACTAAAGAAAAATACATTTGTTCAAATACAATCACATAACTAAACCAAAAAGTAGTCTCCTGGAGATAACCTTATGTTAAAAGATTTTCATGTTTTCTTGAGAGCCTTTCATGCTGAAATTTCTAAAAGCCTACCGGCTGCACACAGTGGTGGAATGCAACAGTGATTTAACAACCCCAGGCAAAATTATATAACAAAGCAAGGCTATGACAGAGTATATTTCTTATCCAGTGGTAAGTAATCTGCAATTGCATACATTAGAATTTGGGCAGGCCACAGATGCTAATTGCAATACCAGGCAGAGTATACTCAAGGTTTAATTTACATCAAATAGAGAAGAGGCTTCCAGTACCAGGCATTGAACCCCGTGTTGGAATGCTGTAGCTTTTCCTAAAGCAAAATAACACACTACCAACATCATTGTTCAGCAGCACCATGGGTATCTCTGTGGGACTTTTCTGACAAATTACTGACAAGAGTTGGCCCTATTTAATCCATAATCATGAATGCCATCAGTGCCTATGGTTAGAGGACTATAAAGCCAAAGAATAGCACACACTCGGGTCTTGTTCAGACTAAATTACTATGGAACAAGGGCCAAATACCAAAGTAACTGCGACTGCATCTTTAGACAGTCCTCTCAAAATAGTTATATTTTTATCCTGAGGATTTAATGAAAAAATAAGCAATTCCTTTGAAGTTAGGAATTTATTTTTTTCTGATAAGCAAATGTTTAAGTTTCCCGTCAAAGAATGATTTTTTTTAATCAACACTCACATTTTCTATAAAAGATTACAGATAAAGATTTTATTTATTTATTTATTTGACAGAGAGAGACACAGCGAGAGAGGGAACACAAGCAGGGGGAGTGGGAGAGGGAGATGCAGGCTTCCCGCCGAGCAGGGAGCCTAATGAGGGGCTCGATTCCAGCACCCTGGGGTCATGATCTGAGCCGGAGGCAGAAGCTTAACGACTGAGCTACCCAGGTGCCTCAAGATTACAGATTTTTCTTTGGCATCTTCTTTAGACATTCTCTAAACTAGATCATTTATCAGGTATAGATAATGATGTCCAATAGCTTATGGCTACACAGTATAATTTAGACAGATTCCAACAGATGCATAAGGAACACAAAAACCACTAACCAAACACTGAAACATTGGTGAGCAAATGGCAACATGTGTATTCAGGTGGGAGTGTATGGGGCAAGATTGCTGCTGACTTCCATTTCCTCACAAAGCTCTCCTGAGAAACAGGGTATGTAGACAAGACTCAAGTCTGAGTCCAAGGCTGGATGAGCTGAGACAGAGATAAAACATGGCAGATGAAATAGAAAAAAAAAAATCTATTTAAAACATGCATGTGCTGCTGAAATTAATGGGAACTGGAATAAATTTGCATAAACAGAGAATAGGAGAAGTAATCTGATTATGAAAAGTTACAATGGTCCTAAAGAGACTTGACTGGGGTCACATTAAGGCTGTGTTTAAGTAATGCATGAGATATTGGAGGTCAAAAGAAAGGCATCATACTTGTTCATAGACATTGATTTCATCTTGATAACAACCTTGTGAAGTAGATATATTATAACCAATTTCCTGATAAGGAAGTAGAAGAAATACGGTCATTTAGCTGATAATGGTAGAATAAAAAAACAAAAAGCAAAACAAAACAAAAAGAACAACACAAAAACTGAGATCTTTCAGTTGTGTAACAGTGTTATGTCCACTCTACTACAGCAACTCTGTTTTTGAAGGACAGAGAAGCAAGATGTCACAGTATACACACTCCTGAACTGAAGGGTGTAATCATTTTAAAGTCAGCCTGAAATGCTTTACTTCAGTAATGACTATTTCCCCAGGCCTGGCCAGTTATTGGCTATCTGCAGGACCTCCTTAATGGCAATAACCCAAATTTCACTGGTCTTGCCTCTCCCTATATTACACATACTCTCAGCCCTTTGCAACCCCTCCCACGTGCTTCTGGGAGTTTCCAGAGTGTCTCATGAGTTATCACAAGCTGTCCTCTGACAGTCTCCAAGTCCTGTCTTTCCAATGATGTCCACTACCTTGAAACTACCTGAGGGCAGTGTCTCCATAGCCATATTCCGTGAGAATACTGAGGTCTGACCAAAATGGCTTTACCATTCCCTCAGCTTGATTAAACTTTAGACAGGCTTCTTCCTGAGTCTAGCCTCCCCGCTCCACCCCCCCCATCTCCCTTTCCTTTACTTAGAGCATTTACTTTGGAAAACTTGCAATTATAAATTCTCTTCTGCCCCTTTGAGATGTAAATCTTCTTCCTGCCTCTTGCCAGTTTTTACAACCCAGGAATGTCTTCCTCAAAGACTTGGGAGCCATCCCTTTGAAATATAATCACCGAGAAAGATAGAGCACCTGTCGCCCTGTGTCTGCGGGAATGTAGGAGCCTGACTTTGATAAGTGCCAATTTGCCAACACAGGTGGACTCACACTATATAGACCAACCTCCTCACTAAATCCTCCAGTTACTTTCCGCTAATCCACCCCAGTGTTTAAAAATTCTCCCACCCTTTGTCTCAGTGCAGTTGAGTTTCAATTTTTCTCCCCCTATTACAATAGTCTTGAATCACTTACTTTTCCTGTTTAACTCCTTCAGCACAATTTATCAGAGCAAAAGTGCCACCACCAAAAACTCTCAGACCAGTAAACCCCCAGGGACACAAAGAGATGCAGAGATAACCTCTCTCTCCCTGACTTGGTTCACACTTTGTAACGTGGTAAAGAAAATGCACCATCACTTTTCCCATATTTTATGCAAAGAGTTCCTCTACCTTCCGGCTGCAGCTCTATAGACTCATGTGGGGACAGTCTGACTGGCAAACCCCATGCTACTCTCTACGTCTCAACTCCTAAATCAGCAGCCCAGACAAAGCAAACCTCTTTCTTCCTAAGCAGCCTCCTCATTTTTTTTCTATTTATTTATTTTTTTAATTTTATTTTTTATGTTATGTTAATCACCATGCATTACATCATTAGTTTTTTTTTTATTCTTATGTTAATCCCCATACATTACATCATTAGTTTTAGATGAAGTGTTCCATGATTCATTGTTTGCGTATAACACCCAGTGCTCCATGCAGAACGTGCCCTCTTTAATACCCATCACCAGGCTAACCCATCTCTCCACCCCCTCCCTTCTAGAACCCTTAGTTTGTTTCTCAGAGTCCATAGTCTTTCATGGTTCGTCTCCCCCTCCGATTTCTCCCCCTTCATTTTTCCCTTCCTTCTCCTAATTTTTTTTTTTAATACAAATGAGCTTCTCATGGACTCACCCACCAGATGGCAATCATGCCCATTCCTGTTTGAATTCCTGTTCAGTCCAAAACTGAGATCCCTATTTCACTCAGAGGAATAAAACAGTGTGTTGGGGGGTGCTTAAAAATACAACAAATGAGGAGGGAAAAAAATAAAGTAGTCTCATTTTTTTCTTTCCCCTTTTGCATTGTCTGAAATACCCAACCCAAATGATCATTCACAGAGTATATTTAAACACTTATACACCTTCGGACACAACGCACTGATTTTTCAATTAAACTTTAAATGCCAGACCAGCAAGTTTAGAGCCATTTTACTCAAAAGAAAGAAAGAGAGAGAGAGAAAGAGGAAGGGAGGGAGGGAAGGAGGTAGGGAGGGAAAGAGATAGGAAAGAAAAGAAAGGGGAAAAAAAGACTAGCAGGGTGGAAATCAGAGGAAGTTGATTTCAGTTCAGTATCAGAAAGAGCTGTAACATTTACAGCAATCCAACACTCAGATAGACTGTTGTAAGATAATCATTTTTTCCATGTTGGGAGCTGGGTGAAGGCTGGAGATAGTGCATTCAGGATGCTGTAGAGGAAATTCATGCATAGGGTAGGACACTCATCCTAGGACCCTTCCAACTCTGAGATGATGCTATTTGAATGGGATTACTATTTGTAAAATATTAATCTTTTGGATTCTTTAATGAGATTTTCTTAATTTTTTTTATGTATTAGCACCTCATTAATCAAATGGAAACTATCCCCCAAATATAGAGCATTTCTTTCTGAAATGAGCACCTAGGGGTGCCTGGGTGGCTCAGTCTGTTAAGTATCTGCTCAGGTCATGATCTTGGGGTCCTGGAATGGAGCCCTGAGCTGGGCTCCCTGTTCAGCGGGGAGTCTACTTCTCCCTCTTCCTCCGATCCTCCTCCCCACTTGTGATCCCTCTCGCTCTCTACCTTAAATAAAATCTTCAAAAAAAATAAAAATAAAAATAAATGAAATGAGCACCTAATAACAGAAAGCCATTTTTATCAACATATCAACTTCAGGTTGGGGAAGCAAAAGCACTGAATAGTGCATTTAACTGGATATTATATAGTTGCTATTATCTTTGCTCTTTGGCATCATGTGTGAATTGATTTAGTTATACTTCATAGTAATCTCCATGCAATTAGGCATTGCTTACGCACAGCTGAATGATCTGAGCACTACAGAGATAGGCAAATAGTTCTTTCTCTTTTTCTACACGTATCTCATTAGAATACTTCCCAGAACTCTATGCCAGATATAAAACTACCACAGAAGACAGAATCCTTACTTTTAAATAGCCAATGCTATAGTAGAAAGAGGAGGTGGCGCTCCAAACAGAAATCAGATATTTATCTTTCAGTTCATTTACCCCACTCGCAGGTTGGTGAGGGAGCAGCTGGGCTCCACCAAAGCTGGAAATCAAGCCAATAGGCCTGACATCTTGGGCTTTGGCCCAGGTGAATTTCTGGAGGTCACCCAATCTTGCTGGTGTGGAAAGCCATAGAATATTAATAGCAAGAAGAGACTACAGACTCTAGGACACCCCAGTCTTAGCTATAGGATGTTCTAGGCTTATGGGTAAGTTACCTAACCTTTTCAAACCTTAGTATCTCATACACATCTGCAAAAGGGAATATCACATTCCGATTATCATAAGGTTTTGTTGTAAAAATAAAAAGATAAAAACGCCACCTATATGTATGTATTTTTTTTAAAGATTTTATCCATTTATTTGAGAGAGAGAGTGAGTGAGAGAGAGAGCACACGAGCAGGGGCAGAGGGAGCGGGAGAAGCAGACTCCCTGCTGAGCAGGGAGCCTGACTCGGGGCTCCATCCCAGGACCCCGGGATCATGACCTGAGCCGAAGGCAGACACTTACCTGACTGAGCCACCCAGGTGTCCCTACATGTATGTATGTATTATTTAAAGTGGTTATGGGGGGCACCTGGGTGGCTCGGTCGGTTAAACAACTGACTCTTGATTTCAGCTCAGGTCATGATTTCAGGGTTGTGAGATCCAGCCCCACTTAGGGCTCCGTGTTGGGCTCCATACTGGCTTCACGATGGGCATGAGGCCTGCTTAAGATTCTCTCTCCCTCTCCCTCTGCCCCTCCCCACCCCCTGCTCGTGCCCTCTCTCTCAAATAAATAAATAAAATAAATAGTGGTTATTATTTTGGAAAAAAAGAAAGATGAAAAGCCACTCCTATGCTAATCGGGAAGGCCCTAGACTGATTTCCATATACCCGGTGTCCAAGTCACAGAGAGAAAAGGCAACAGGCTAAGGCAACGTTTCCTAACAGGCTCTAGCAAAGTAGAGTAGAGTTTGAGATTCTACTTTCTTATCCTTCACCAGTAATGTCAACTACTGACCAAGACTCTAAATATATTATCCAAAGAATTTTGCTTGTGCTGAACACAAAATGTTTCTTTCCTTATTCACAGCTTAGTATTATATTTAAAGCTTTTTAATATATGCTTACCATGAAACATATCCCCCAAATTATGCCCTTGTTTGTTAGTAGAAAAATTTTTAATGATTTCTAAAATAACATTTATTTTAAAGCTATTAGCTCTAGTGGAATAGAATGCTAAGAGTAATAGCGGGTTCTTCCCTTGGCTACATTGTTTCATTCTGTTCTAACTGCTTTTATTTACCTCTCTGATTTTGTTACTGAAGAGAGTAAAAGCCCATTATACAAGAAAAACCATTTAAAGAATTTATCGGTATTGTGTGAAATGCTCTGCTCATTAAAACAAATGGACAGCAGAGTTGTCTGTGATTGTTGGAATCCAGCTCTTTTGGAATTGTGTCAAGAAGAATATAAAGGCAGACTCCCCATCCACTAAAAGCCCATATGTACTCCTGGCTCAAATGAGGGTCTCAGATTTTAAAACTTGCAGTAACTAATCAGAACCACAGTATTCTGATTCCAGTTAAAAATAAAACATCTAACCACCCTTTTCTGCAATGATAATGCTATTTTTTCCGAAGCTAGGGAAAATACTTTAATACAAGAAATGAAAATATTAACCATTTTCCTTCAAAATATAGCTCCAAAAGGGAACAATTCTTTTTTCCTAGTCACTGTCTTTCTTTTACTTTTACCAACAATATTTTAGGTAAGCTTCTCTTTATCAAATTTTACTTTGAAAAAACTCTGAGTTTAAATTTTGTTGGCACTCTGGACTGTTCTAGTCAGAGCATAGAAAAATATGGCCAAAGCATACCTTTAAAGTCAGTGCGTTGGCTTAGACACTAACCAGCTTTTGTACAAAGGTGCTTTATGAATCATGGATCAAATGAATAGCATAAGAAAAGTGCACACCTCTGGAAGTATCCATCTAATGCATTTTAGGGGGACAAAAAATATCTCACTTCTGAAACTATGGAAGTAAAATTTTTTAAAGGTTTATATTTATCCAAATCTACGCTTTCTTTTTTCTTTTCTTCTTTTAGGGGGCATTACTTATTTACAGTGTGTTCTCCCTACGATAATCTGTGAAAGGCGACATCCTGTTTGCCCAACACTCTTTTAAAAAAAAATGATAAGCACATGACCATCCATTACCAAAAGTCCCCACAGAAGGAGAACAACTCTGGTAACAATATAAATCAAACAAAGGTAATGGGAAGTGCACACACAGGCACAAAGTTTAAAAACAATGATGAAGGTCATTCCCAAAAGCTGTCCAAGAATATGTCTAACTGCTTTTATAGTGAGAATAGCTGGTGAAGGTCTCTTGAATTTATTGCAGTATTAAACTCAGATACAGCTTTATTTGAAATTTCCTCTTGGGTGTTTTACCTTTCCTTTTCCAAGTTTTTTCATCACTGAAATTTTCTTAAAAATGAAGTTGGAGCTAAAAGGAGTTAGAAAAACATGTTAAATCACAGAAGAGATATTCTGACATCTGTGCATAAATTATTAGTGGAGGAATAAATGGAGGAAATTTTGTTCCTACATAGTCCTGCTCGAGAGTAAGAGCTATCAGTTTCCCCTTGTATCCTGGTTTGCATCTTTAAGCGTCATGAAACCTACCCTCTATTTCTGAGGCTATGAGTTTTAGCCATTGAAAAAGTAGGTTCCAAAGGAGGGACTTCAAATACATCTTATAAAAGCTTTGGGCAAGTGTCAATGGAAAATCCTCCCTGAGCCCTCCCCCCCACCAAAATTAATGAGGATTTTTTGCACAGACTACATGAAGCTCATGGCATTGACGCAATGACCTTCACTCAGCTTGTCTCCATATGGTACCCTCAGAAAGGGCTTTTGTCTCAGGTCTCACCAACATCCCTTAATGTATTTCCCATCCAACTCATCATTTCTCTACCCCCAATCCAATGTAATTCTTTCCCTGGGAAAATTTTATTTTAAAAAAGTGTATTTTCCAGACTCCTTCGCAACTAAGTGTAGTAACTTTGGCCTATAACACTTCAGCAGACTTCTGGGAGTGTTTTGCTTTCCCTGTGCTCCTCGTTGCTTCCTTCCTCTTTTTTCTGTCTATCTAGGACACAGATGTAAGGCTGGAGCAGCAATATCGTGATCATGAATCACCATGCGTAAGAAAACCAGAGATAACTGGGTAACAGAGCAAAAAGACAGAGCCCTGGATATTGATATCATGGAACTGCCTTCCCAGCTTTTTCTGGACTTCTTTTTACATGAACACACATTTGGTTACGGCACCTTTGGCTGGTTGCTGTTACCTGCAACCAAACACAATTCCTAATGGATACACCAGTTGTTGTTCACCTAGTGTCCTAGAGGGTGAGGTAATTGGACCTGTCTCTGCTCTCTTTCCTATTTGTTATAGTCTTAATGTCAATGCATGCCTCTTTCAGAGTCTTTCCTTTTGATTCTCAAGAGACTGATTTTCTTTCAATTAAATTCAGTTTTTGTAAAACAAAATCTTTGGCTTTTGAAAATATTGATTTTGATGTGGATTTTAAGAGGCTGTTTTGGAAGTCAGAAACTGAACAGCCATTGATTCTTTCTCTTTGCTTTCCAACTAGAACAATCTTAACTCTCTTCAAGGCAACATGGAAATCTCTGACTACTGAAGGAATGATCATACACTGAGAACTGTGGACAGGAAAATACAAATTTGTTTAAGATCTTATATTAAGTAATATAAAAAAAGGAAACAGGCTTATGAATTTATTCTGAGCCCTTTCAAATGCCCAAGTTATTCTTATTATAGTCAATAAGCTAAGTTTTCTTCTGATCCTGCAATTCAGATTTGTATGTTTGTCCTGGAGAGAAATAGGATGTTAAGCTTATTCCTGACTCTCAATACACATGTACTCCTCTACTGAGTGAAAACTATCCTGTGGTGGACACCAAGCCAATTAAATACCAAACCTAGAAGACTTTTGGAAGACAATATTAGGTTATCCCCTGTAAACCCTAGAAAAACTATGGAAAGTTTCTGGTCCAGAGTTTTGACAAAAAGAAAAATGTACAGAACATAATGGAACATACATACATCTCTCTTGTTTCTCTAGAGAATTCAAGAGAGCTCATTAAATCCTTATAAAACTAGGTCTATAGACAGTGATTAATTCTACTGTGACCACAATAACAGCCTTCTAGAGACAAAAGAATAAAAAGGAAGTAGATAGCAAGGGTATAAATCAACATCCCAGAGAAGATGACAGACCTGAAACAAACACCAAGATCTCTAGGATAACAGACCAAAGTCTTTGATGTGCAAATAATAACTGTGAAGAATTACTAGCGATGGTGTTAGGCTAAAAACTAAGAAACCTTTCCTAATCTATTGCTTTCAGGAATAACAAGACCTCAACATCTGTCTCTTCAAATGAGAAGGAAAGATAACAACCCTTAATGTATGTATTTCTCTTGAGAAAGAGTAATTTTCCATGACACACTTGGTGGAGGGTAAAATAACCTAACAGATCATCTAGTATCACTGGAGTTTCAGATACTTTGAGCCAGGGTTCAAACTTCTAGTGCCAACCTCAAAGACTGCTGATCCCTAGAAAGAAGTAAGCATAAAAAATTTATGGGTGGGCACCTGGGTGGCTCAGTCATTAAGCGTCTGCCTTCCGCTCAGGTCATGATGCCAGGGTCCTGGATTGAGCCCCGCATCAGGCTCCCTGCTCCACAGGGAGCCTGCTTCTCCCTCTCCCACTCCCCCTGTTTGTGTTCCCTCTCTTGCTGTGTCTCTCTCTGTCAGATTAAAAAAAAAAATCTTAAAAAAAAATTATGGGCAATAATATATCAGCATTTAATTCCCAATTTAAGTGTCTACGAACTTGAGAAATTACAATGGCACATCACCATACTGTTCATCTTACAATAAGTGTATTACTTTGGACTGTGTTCTTCTATAACCCTCTCTATTAAAAAAATCTGGTTTCCTCTCAAAGGAAGAAACTGTCCCTTTACTTCCTCTGTATGCCAAACACCATGTTAGGAACCTACTGGACTCTTACTAAATAATTTTTGTAGTCATTTCCCAGATGCTCCATATCATGTTTGAATAGCAAAATTTCCTTGTTAAAAAAGACACAATTAATTTGAGAACAAAATTACATGGGTCATTCTTATTACGGACTCTCAGCCCTCTCCTTTTAACTTGGCAAGACATTTCCTACCACTAATTACTACAATTCCCTTTTTATAAGAATTCTACTTATCCTCAGTGGTTTATGCCCTCTATTTTCTAGGGAAAAAAAAAAAAAGAAATATACCCGTCATACTCCCTTTAACATTCCAGGCCTCTGCCTTCTCCCCAAACTCACTCTTAAAGAGGGGACTTTATTCAAGGCTCCATTACTCTTTCCCATCATTCTTGCCTCCTTTATAACATTGGTGTATGGTGTTATCTGTATATGCTAACTCAAATCACCCTTTCCAGCCCACTATTTAAGGGGGAGAATGAAATCTTGTAAATAAATCAGCAAATAAACTATTTAATGGGGAGAATGAAATCTTGTAAAATGTATTTGAAAACTTAAAATATTTTTAACATAGTATTAATTTCATTATTATTATCCTATTATTAATAATAATATTAGTATTATTAATTGGGAGAAAGGAAAGAAAAAATGATTGGACAAAAAAGAAGTATAGGTAAAATGGCGTCTCTGTGAAGAACTCAGTCAACCCTACAGGGTGTTCTGAAGCTGGGATGACCTCTCAGAATTGTCCAGAGTTAGGGCAAGGGAGCCAAGTCTTTATTCAAACTCATCAACCAGTCACTGAATACAGGTTTCCCTGGAAGGGGGCATGATTTTCTTCAACTGAAACAATCCCAAAAAGAGCTAAGAGCTGAGAGTTGTCTGTTAGCAGCATATGCTATAGTTAGGGGAAGAACTTCTTCATGCTTGAAGAGGAATCTAGGCAGCAAATCATAACTTCTACATGAATACCTGATAGGAAATCTCATTTTATATATATACTTTTCTCTCTCAGTATGATACTATGCTCAGTTATTCTTCCTCTATTAGGTACCTTTATCTTTCTCTTCCTATAAATCCAATCTATCCTATCCTCGAAGTCCAACACCAATCCTGCAAATGCCTCAACAAGTACAGCACTAACATGTACCCCAGTTGCTTCTTAAGTGTGTAATAATTATCACAAAACATACTGACAAAAAATATACAAATATCTTAAAGATTCTAAGACTCACAGTCACTTTATTGAACACTCTTAGAATAAAGTACACACTCCAGAGATTTCTCATAGCACTTCTCCAAATTTTTGTCTAAATAATGGCTATTATCATTAGCAAAAACCATGAAAAAAGCATATGGTAGCTATTAACTACCAGAAAATGCAAGTCAAGTGTTTCATATGGAAAATATCGGTCATTACTATCTTAGAAAGTTGTTAAGAGAATTGAATGAAATTGAAGTATCTTGAAGAACATCACATACACTAGAATCTGCTATCCTAATAGCATTGTCTAACACAATGCCAGAAAATAAATAAATACTAATTTCAGAACTTGCTTATCTAAAGTTTCCTCAGAGTTTAGTCACTATTTACTGGTTTTCCTAGGTCTAGCAACATTTATGTTAATATGCTATTTCCATAATTTTGATAAAAAGGAATATCTTAAAACACAGTTGAACTCATATTTTTCATTGTTTTTAGGATAATGGAATCTTAATATATACTGGGTGTCAAAATACCTCTATTACTATAAGTTTTGTGACCTTTACTCTCTATTAAACATCATTTGAACATGCTAGCAACCTCTAATATAGGATTATTCATTATCCAGTCTCAAGGATTTGGTAAAAGAGAAAAGAAATACACTATATTAAAATTTTACCTGGATAACTGTCCCATAACATATTTTTATAAGATTTTTTAATAAACTTTCTTATTGAGGTATAACATATACAGTGCACAAATGTTAAATGCAATCACTACCAAGATCAAGATCTAGAATATAAATGACAAGATTAAAATGAGAAACAGACAAATGCACAATCACAATTAATTCTGTCAATGTTTATACATATATTTTCAAGCTATGTTATTAAATACATACAGGTTTAGGATTATTTGGGCTTCGTGTTTAATTGACCCTTTTTCATTATGAAATACTCTTTTATATCTTTCAAAATTTCTTGCAGTAGTCTTCTTTGCCTGATATTATTATAGCCACATTAAATGTCTTTGTGTTATTGTCTATATGATATGTCTTCTTACATCCCTTTCTTTTGTTTTAATGTTAAAAATATTTATTTTTCTAAAAGATCATACAAAAGTTGGGAAAAGAAAGGAGAATGTCAACTAGACTACATCAAAACCTAGGCTGAAGAAAGACAAAGTGCTGCATAGAGAAACTGGTAGCTGGAGCAGTCTGCAGAGATCAAGATGGCCAGAGGCCAAGAGAACCAGCAGTCTGTGTCAGCGACATTCCTGAGCCCCACCAAGGGGCAGCAGGGACAGCAAAGCTATTGGTCCCAATCATTCCTCCTGTTCAGGAAGGGAGAAGTGGGAGTTCACTTTTAGACACGTTCTTGATGGTCTTGTGCTCCTTCCTGACTTTCTCCCAATAGATGGCATTGAATTCCTCATAGACCACATCCCTCGCAGCATCCTCATCCAGGCAGTGTGGGGGCAATCCTGGAGCCTCCAGGGTTTGAGCAGAGAGCGTAAAGGCTCTGAACATCACATCTCTTACAGGGGTGTTGTGCTTTGTGCCTGTTGAATGTGTTAGTGGTTAGCCCCCCTTCAGGAGCTTGAAGAGAGAAGCCAGAACAATGAATTGTCTATTCAGCTTCTTCTCCCAAATGCTGCAGGTACGGTCAAAGATTTACACATCCGCTGAGGCCCAAACTTCAAAGCTCCACAGCAGCTTTGTGTGTTTCACCAGGCTCCGGTATTAGAAGGTGCCCAGTGGCAGCTTTGTTGTGCCCTGGAAGATGACACTCTGGAACATCTGCCCGTGCTCCCGCTGGTCGCCCAGGTCCAACATGTCCCCTGAGGGCATGGGGGTGGCTGGGGTTGGCTGCAGCTGTGACGGTGGAGGGGGCAGCACCGTGATCGGTGCCAGCTCCAGCTGCATGTGCCCAGGGCTGCCTCCTGCCACAGTGATAACTTCTGCTGGGCTCCTGCCCCCCAAGCCTGGCATGTGGAGTGCCGTGGGGCCAAGATGGCAGCTGTGGGGCCCCAGAGGACCCAGGCCATTTTTCTTATCCTTTTTTTTTTTTTACTTTTATTCTTTTATTTTCAATCTAAATCTATATTTACAATGGATCTCTTTACAGAGCATATACTTGGATTCTGTTTTTAATCCATTTGCCTTTTGAGTGCTTAATCCATGTATATGTAATAACTAATGTTGTTGCATTTAACAACATCTCAATAATTTTTTCTCTTTGCTTCATCTGGTCTTTGTTCCTTTTCTCATCTTTCCCTGCCTCCTTTAGAATTAACCATTTTTTTTACTTCCTTTTTTTCTTCTTTTAGCTTGTTTGTTTACATTTTTATTACTTTTTAGAAGTTTCCCTAGAGATTACAATATTCATCTTTGCCTCCATACAGTCATCCTAACATTAGTACTTTTATCACTTCCAAATAATGCAATAACCTGACAACAGTTTAACTCCCCTTACATGTTTCTTGACATTTATGCCATTATAGTCATATATTTTACATTTCCATATATTATAAACCACAAAGATATGATTATTGTTGTTTTAAACACCAATATCTTTCCATATTTACTCCTGTATTTACATTTTCCATTGCCATTTATTTCTTCCTGCAATTTTATGCATCCATCTGGAATCACTATCCTTTAGTGTGAAGAATTTCCTTTAGCATATTGTATAGGCTGTTTCTACTGGTGACAAATACTCTCAGATTTTGTCTGAGAACTTCTTTATTTTTGTATACTTTTTAAAAATTTTTGAATGATTTTAGATTTATATAAATGTTGTAAGGATAGTACTGTTTCCTTACAGTCTTCACCCAGATTCCCCCTAATGTTACCATGTGACATAACCATGGCACGCTTCAAAACTAAAACACTGACACTACTAAACAAACAAATAAATAAATAGAACACTAACACTACTATTAACTAGACTACAGATTTTATTCATATCTCACCATATTTTCCACTAATGTTCTTCTTCCATCCTAGGATATAATCCAAGATACTGTATAGCATCTAGCACCTTTATCTTTCAAGAATATTTTTACTGTGTATAAAATTCTGTATTGGTCATTATTTTCCTTTCAGCTCTTTAAAGATGTCATTCTAGGGCGCCTGGGTGGCTCAGTTGGTTAAGCGACTGCCTTCGGCTCAGGTCATGATCCTGGAGTCCCGGGATCGAGTCCCGCATTGGGCTCCCTGCTCAGCACGGGGTCTGCTTCTCCCTCTGCCCTCTTCCCTCTCGTGCTCTCTGTCTCTCATTCTCTCTCTCAAATAAATAAATAAAATCTTAAAAAAAAAAAAAAGATGTCATTCTACTTTTTATAGATTCCATAGTTTCTACCAAAAAGTCAGTGATTACCTTACTGATGCTAGTTTAAAGATAATGTGTGTTTCTTTTGCTTCTGGCTGATTTTAAGCTTTTTATTATACATTGGCTTTCAGCTGTTTAATATCATGTACCTAGATACAGATATCTTTGTACTTACCTTGATTAGAGTTCACTGAGTCTCTTGTACCTGTGTGTTTTATTTTTAAAGATTTATTTATTTAAGAGAGAGAGAGGGACAGAGCATGAATGGGAGGAGGGGAAAAGAGAGAGAATCTTCAAGCAGACTCCCTTCCGAGTGTGGAGGCCTATGCAGGCCTGATCTCACAACCCATGAGATCATGACCTGAGCCAAAACAAACAGTCAGATGCTCAACTGACTAAGCCACCCAGGAGCCCCTCTTATACCTGTGTGTTGATATCTTCTCCCAATTTTGGAAAGTTCCCAGGTATTATCTCTACAAATATTGATTCTGCCCAATTCTCTCTCAACTCTCCGTCTGGAACCCCAACCATAAGCATATTGGAACTTTTCCTTGTGTCTTGTGTCCCTGGTACCTTGATTTATTCTTTTCCTTATTTTTGCTCTCTGGTTGAGTTTCTATTGGTGTGTCTTCAAGTTCACTAACACTGCCTTCCGCTATATCCAGTTTGGTGTTAAGCCACCAAACTATTCTTATTTTCGGATATTATATTTTTACTACAAAATGTCAATTTTATTCTCTTTTATAACTTCTAATTCTAAATTAAAATTCTCATTCTTGAGGAAAACAGAGTGGGGCAGGAGGTGGGAGGAGACAAGGGACTGCAATAAGCTTGAGGGAATGTGAAGGGTAACTAAATTGTAGTGATAGTTGTATAACTCTATAAAATTACTAAAAAAAAAAAACCCACTTAATTGTACACTTACAATTACACCTCAATAAAAATGCCAAAAAATGAAAAAAAATTCCATCTTTTCAATCATTTTTGTTCATCTTTTCCTCTATTTCTGAACATTTAAAATAATTCTTTTAAAGTCTTTGTTAGCTATATCCAATTCTTGGATTATTTGGGGGAATCTGCTTTTATTGCCTATTTTTGCTCTTGCTCACTGATCATACTATCGTATCTTGTCATATTCTCATAACTTTTATTGTATGCTTGACAATATGCCAAAAAATATACATATATGTTTGCACCACTTGCTGATGATGTTATTTTCCCCAAAGGAAGGCTATTCTTTCCCCCTCTTTGGCAAATAAGTTAAAAAGTTAGCTACCTAAATCCAATCAGGGATTTAACTGAGTTAGATCTAGGTTTCAGTTTTAGTAAAATGCAGTCCACCATTTGTTCAAAAATGTTTCTTGGGCATGGACGTTCTGGACTTTTCCTGTACATTCTGGCAGGTCTTTGTCTATTTAGTCCTGAAAAACCACAGGAGATTCTGTTCTGTCCCTTATAGATTTTAAGCTTAGCTCTATAGTTTCCTGCTCCACACTATTTCAAATACATATTAAAGATAGTGATATGTTATTTTTTTTTTAATTTTATTTATTTATTTGACAGAGAGAGACACAGTGAGAGAGGGAACACAAGCAGGGGGAGTGGGAGAGGGAAAAGCAGGCTTCCCGCCGAGCAGGGAGCCCGATGTGGGGCTCGATCCCAGGACCCTTGGATCATGACCTGAGCCAAAGGCAGATGCTTAACTGACTGAGCCACCCAGGCGCCCCTAGTGATATGTTATTTTGATGTGGAGACTGACCATGTCAAGCCTCCTTGCTCTAGCTGGACTGTGTTTTACACAAGAGGAAACTGCAAGAAATTTTCTCTGTGTTTTAGAAGCCTTGACCCAGTCCCTGGGACTATGTTTTATGGAAAAAAGGAGCTACACTTTTGGGTCTAATCTGAATTCAACCAATCATACTATTGTTTACAATTGCCAAAAGAACCAAACTTGAAAAAGAATAAAAAGAAGCAGCAAACTCTGGGGATCCTGGGTGATGCAGTCAGTTGAGCACCCAACTCTTGATTTTGGCTCAGGTCATGATCTCAGGGTCGTGAGATTGAGCCCCATGTGGGGCTCCATGCTTAGTGTGGAGTCTGCTTGGGATTCTCTCCCTCTCCCTCTGCCCCTCCCACTCATGCTCTCTCTCTCTCTCTCTCTCTGGAATAAATAAATAAATCGTAAAAAGAATATAGAGGAGGAGGAGGAGGAGAAGAAGAAGAACCAAACTCAAAAAACAAAGGAATGGTAATTACTAGGGGCTGGAGATGGGAAAATAGGAGAGATGTTATTTAAGGGTATATACTAGTATCTAATAATCTAATACACAGTACAGTGATTATAGACAAAAAAACCCCAAAACTATAGTATAAACATTAAGTTCACTAAGAAACTAGATCTTAATTGTTCCTACCACTGGAAGAAATCATAATTATGTGGCACAACAGAGACGTTTAACTAATACTACAATGGCAAACATTGCGATATAAATGTATCAAATTAATATGTTGTACACCTTAAACTTAGCATAATGTTATATGTCAAATTATATCTCAATTTTCAAAAGTTCCAGCTTTTCCCTCAGCAAGATTACCCTCTCTTTAGACTAAGGCCCATCTTCCTGTACCAAATAAGGAAATGCCCCCAGAGAAGAAAATGATTGGCAATCATGAACTCATCTAGAAATACGGTTTTTCCTCTCTGGAATTTCAGTTCATCTATTCTCCTTACAGATATAAAAATCTAATTTTTAAAAAACATAATTTTGCAATAAATCTTCTTCTTAAAATTTGTCATGGTGAAACTGTTGCCTTCCCATGATCTAGTACATCATATTTGCAAGCATAATGTCAATCTTATTACACTTAAACAAACACACATATGTTTAATTGAGATCCATGTTAAGAAACAGAATTGCAAATGGTCTCAAAAACAAGTCTTTTGCCTATAATGTTGAAAAAGGTCTGGAAATAGTAATGATACTCTAGATAATACACAATCATTAGCATTACCCACCTAACCATGTCTAAGGTGGCCAAGAATGTGGCCACTCTCCAGAACATACCAGTTAGAAAGCAGTAGACTCATTTATCACAGCACTAGTTGTGTACACTTGGGATGAATATATATCACAATTTTCACTGGACAGTCCCAGTTTATATTTACAATCACTTAGTAACTACAAGCAGTGTCCCTTTTACTCACAAATATATCACAGGCAAAGTGATAAACTACATGGTGCCACCTTAGTTCATATATGGATATGAGGCATGAAGAAAGACAACATTCAAATTTTCACTGTACCTCCTATCTCCCATGTTTGTATATAAATCAAGATCTTACTATCAATGTACCAGTATGTTGGGTTTCTGAATCACGGCCCTGTTATGGTATCATTTGCCAAAACCAGGGCAAAATCAATGACTTATATTCTAGGTATTCCTTAATAATTTATATCTGCAGCTTCAGAACTTTTTTCTGTTATGCTCATCTCTCTACAGTTTTAAGAAAAGCACTACCAAAAGTTCACTATTAACACCATGTTACACCCCCATAGGTAAAATGTAGTTCAGTTCTATTAAAATATGTTTATATATGAGTATAAACTGTTTATACTGTTAAGACACTTAAATATGTACTTTTTTCTTTTAGCATAATATAATAGATACTTCAAAAACAGAGCCAGAAAACAACTTTGGAATTTTCATCATTTTTATAGCTAGCATATAAAACAGGTTGCATTCAATTCTCCATGGAGTAAACCTTGGAAATGAGGCTGAGTTATTTGCAGATGACAAATTTTAGACCCTAAAACATGCTTGGTACATTGAAGAAAATCCTGTTGGTTAAATCACTTGAGCCATCAAGTTTTTCTTAAAGTGTCTCGATATGGTTTTGACTGATACCATCTGTTATCTACTGAAAAAATTATTTTCCTTTGGAAGGTATTCATCAAATTATAGGTGACATATTTGTTTGAGAATATACTAGACCATCTGGTTCTATAAAAGTGTGTTTCTAAAAAATATTGTCATCCTATCTCAGCTTCACCATCCGTATTTTTCAGAAGCTCTTTTTGTTACACTCCCAAAACAGAAACACATGATATTTTTGGCTCCTTGCTAAAGAAACCAAGAAAAACATTTACAAAGAGATTTTTCTAAGCACCATGATATTTTATAGCTATTCACTAAAAGAATAAATAGGTGACCAACAGAATGGAGTGGAGAAGAAAGGGAGGAGGCATGGTGGATTCAGTATTTCATATCCTGAATAGAAAACCACTAAAACAAAGACCTGACAAAATCCTCCCTGCATATATGAGCTTTGTAGAACACCAGGTATATTATCCTATTTATAATCAAGAAAACTAAATTTTCTGTTTATAAATATACTCCCATTCCTATTAGCATCCTGCAGTTGCTACTTGGCAATGTAAAAAGTTATTTTCTTTTCCTAAGGGTGCTTTTCTGTTTATTAAAGTAATAGATGAAAAATGTAAGAATATAATCTCACTTCCGATTTTCTATTTGATTTTAGTAAACTTGCTAAAGGCCAAATTTTCTCTAACTATAAAATGGGCCAGTTTCTCATCAGAACAAAGTTTATCTAAATCAGACCGACATTTCTTTTTAACACAGTGAACTAGAGCAATCGTTTTCAAACATTCATACTGTAAATCTCACTGGTCTTCACGAGTGATGGTAAATAACTGTGAAAGAAAAAAAGAAGCTCAATATTCCTATTAAGGATATTCATATATTTCACCACATTTAAATGGTATAGCACTCATTTATTCATTTAAAAATATGTAATGAGCCCTTTTCATATGGCCAGCACTACTAAGCACCAAGGACCTACTAATGAACAAGAATAGTCACAGCCCCTGCCTGTCAAAAGTTTCAAGTCCAATAAGTGAAAGAGGAACTGTTTAATCAACAAAACAAATGTAAAATTGCCTGTGTAAGAAGAGTTTTGGAGGCATGAAGTACATTATGAGTGCATAATAGGGAACTAGGAGTTAGAAAGGTCATGGTAGGTGTCTGTGAAGAAGTAATACATGATACAAGATATGAAATGTGAGTAGAAGTTAATTCAGTAAAGAAGAGAAGAAAGAGCATTGCAAAAGAAAAAACCATCCCACCCTTGACTTGGACAGAACATTCAGTGCAATATAATTCATAGTTTCTTTCTGGAATATATACATTCCAGTTGACTGTCAGTTGACCTTTAACTGGATATTCATTTCCCTTTCTGTCTGATCCTTCAATGATTATCGAACCATCCTTTTTTTTCCTATAAATATCACTACTGAGATAAATCTCTGAATTGCTTGCTAGAGATCTTTTATTTTTTTTTATTTTTTTTTAAAGATTTTATTTATTTATTTGACAGAGAGAGAGACAGCGAGAGAGGGAACACAAGCAGGGGGAGTGGGAGAGGGAGAAGCAGGCTCCACGCAGAGCAGGGAGCCCGATGCGGGACTCAATCCCAGGACCCTGGGATCATGACCTGAGCCGAAGGCAGTCGCTTAACCAACTGAGCCACCCAGGCGCTGAGATCTTTTCAATTGTAGCAAAACTGTAATAAAATGTTGACACAAGCTCATAACTATCATCAAAAGTATTTATAACAGTTTTGGAAAACCCATCAAGATTAGCTTTTCTCAAAAGGACCTACCAGAGTTAAAGGGATTAAAGAACACTACAAGCACACTGGTGAGATCCTTTCTGTTGCCCCAACCTTCTGGTACCTGAGCTTCTACTGGAAGTTGTTGCTGGGGCATGAAAAATTGGGCTCATTTTTAGAGTGTTTGCATATCAAAGTCCAATGACTGCTATATTTGTTTTCTATTGCTATGATAATGAATTACCACAAATTAGCATCTTGAAACAACACCTATCTATTATTTCATGATTCTCTAAGTCAGAAGTCAGGTACTGTGTGGCTTAGTTGGTTCCTCTGCTTAGAGTCCCATAGAATGAAACCAAGATGTCACCTGAGCTGTGTTCCATTCTGGAGGCTCTGGGGATGAATCTTCCAAACTCCTTCAGGTTGTTGAACAAATTCAGCTCGCATGGTTATAGGACTGAGACAACCTTTTCTTTGTTAACTGTCAGCTAGCCTCCCTGGGCCCTTTAAATCTGCCTCCTTCCCTTGTCATGTGTGCCCCCTCCATCTTCAAACCAGCAACAATGCATCAGGTCCTTCTCACACTTCAAATCCCTCTGACTTTCCTTTCAGCCCCATCTCTTCCATCTCCAGCCAGAGGAAGTCTCTACTTTTACAGGCTCACAGATTCTATCACCCAGCTATCCAAGATAATGTCTCCTTTAAATCTGTGAACTTAATTACATCTGCAAGGTCCCTTTTGCCGTAACATAACAGCATATTCATAGATTTCAGGGATTAGAGCATTGGCATATCTGGAGGTCTATTACTCAGTCATTTTAAAAGATGATTGCTTTTGAAACATCTTGCCATCCAAGGTAAGAGCTTGGAAAGGTAATTTGGGTCTGTAACTTGGGTCCTATCAGTGACTTCCTCCAGAGTGAGAGCATGTGATTTGGCATGTAGGGGATATTAGATTCCCTCAGACAGGGGAACTAGAAATGGTGCCTTAAGGTTTTGGTAAATGCTCTATGTTGAGGAATTCTAGGGATGTGTGAGGAATTCGTGATCATATATTGTCTTCTCCTTGCAGGGTTTGTTTTTGGACATGTTTCTGTCTTTTGACTAGAATATTATATTTCATTCAGGATTCTCTACATGTTTGCTTGTGTATCTAGGAAGCTGCTTCTAAGGCCCTTGTGTTTATGGTCAGTGATATTCTCTGAAAATCTTTTAATATATAGCTGCCCATTTGCTGAGAGCAGTGGTTCTCAAACTTTTGGTCTCAGGGTTCCTTTATACTCTTAAAAAGAATGGAAGATTCCAGACAGCTTTTTTTTATAGGAGCTTTACCCACTTATTTTTAACATACTGTAAATAAAAACTAAGAAAAGTTGTAAATATTTATTATTTTATAAATAAAACAATTTCATATTAGCATAAATAGCATATTTTATGAAAAAGAACTAAAATTTTCCATAACAAAAACATATTCAATGAGAAGACTAGCATTGTTTTACTTTCTTGCAAAACTCTTTATTGTCAAATTTAATGGAAGATAAGCCACATTCTTATACCTGCTTCTATGTGCAATCTATTGCAATACATTGTTTTGGTTTAAGTAATAAAAAAAATCTGAACTACACAGATAAATAGTTGGAAAGGGGAGAATTCTTTAATAACCTTCCAGATAATTGTGAATATTCTTCTTTGACACTAAAACTCTACAAGTGGTAGATTTTAAAAGGATAGTTGTTATATGGAACCTGATATTATATGAATGAAATTCTTATACATCATTACATTAAAATCCATTTTTCTACTTTGCCTAAACGGATCTTTCTGACACATATGTGATTTTGTAATATCATGTATTTGTCATTCAGACAATGTGCATTCACTGAGTTATGCAGACCTTCTAAATGCTAACAAATTTCATTATAAAATAAAAACAAAAAAAAATCATTTTCATCAGTATCATCACCAATCTCAAAAGAAATTATTAAGCTATAAGGTTCCTAGTGGCAGATACAAGTTTTCCAAAATTCAAAATTTTTACTTGAAATTTTATCATTGGCAACAAATACTATCAGAGGTTTTTCTTTTTTTTTTTTTTTCAGACTTTTACTTTTAAGTAATCCCTATACCCAACGTGTGGCTTGAAGTCATAAACTTAAGATCAAGAGTCACGTGCTCTACTGACTGAGCCAGCCAGGCACCCCTCAGATGTTTTTCTTGAAGTGACAAACTTGCTTCATTCATTTTCAGAGAAGTGTCTGCCAACTACCCAAGTCTGAATAACCTGAATTTTTCCTTCAAGTAAAAACAGTATTCCATGAAAAATGTCACTGGTTACAGGGTTTATCATTTATGTGACCATGGGGTTATCTAATTCAAAACAAATAGGCCTTCCAGCCAAGGGGACTCAAGAGGAATTCTTATCTATTTATGCATTATAGAGAAAAGCTCTAAGATACTTAAGAACATGTAAATTATTAGAGATCATTTGAATTTACAATGGTACATTAACTATTGCTGAATAACAAACAATTCCAATATTTAAAAGATTTTTTAAAAGATTTATTATTCTTTACAATACTGTGGTTTGACCAAATGTTTTGCTGCTTTTGCCTGAGCTCTTTCATGCAGCCAATTCAGTTGGAGGGTCATCTGTGCTAGAACATCCATGATGGCCTCACTCACATGTCAGACACTTGGTCCTGGTTCTCACAGGGAGCTTTGATTTTCCTCTAGGTAGCCTTTCATCTTCCAGTAGGCTAGACTAGCTTTCTTACATGGTGATCTCAGGGCAAAATTCAAGAAGGTGAAAGTAGAAATTGCCACATCCTGTTGGTCAAGGCAAGTCACAGAGCTTGATGGAAGGGCCTGCAGAGACTCTAGAACCATTTTTAATCTATCATAATGAACACTGAAGGTCTCTTTTAATATGACTACAACAAACCACTTTAGAGAAGCTTCAAATCAAACAGTGACAAAATTTCTTGAAGTCAGTGTCTGCTCTAGAAGATGGAGGTAACATATTCTCAAAAAGACAACACAAGTCTCCAGTATGAAGTCCTCTTAAATACTATTTGATTGCTTTGTAAGGCAGTGCTTAAAGAAGGATGGGAACATGGCAAAAGGGCACAAAGTTTCCAACTGGCAAAATAAGGAACAATTTCAGCGTCAAAATAAATAACCATAGTAATGGATTATGTCCCATTAAATAAGAGTCCATGAGTCCATTAATTTATATTAATAAACCGAGGGAAAGAAGACTGTTCTAACTTACAGTAGTAGACCAAGTAATAAATGAAAAAGGAATACTGGAATTGGACAAATTACCATTTGACAACCACCTACTAATAATTCCTCCTGGCAAATATCATCAATAAATACTCAAACTAGTGGGTGTAAGCTTGATGAGGAGTATTGACAAGGTCTTAAGGTACATCTCCATGAAGACATTTTAGTTACAGGAAAGAGAAACCTGGCAAACATGATCTTAACCAAGTGATCAAAGGTACTTCACCAGCAATGGGAAAAACAAATGTCATGTGCCTCCTGATATATGCACTGAGAAGAACATAATATCATTTTTGTGATATTCTTGTCAAAATGGTACAGTTCAAATTTAATCAAGATGAAATCTCAGATAATCCTAATCTGAGAAAGATTTTACTAAAATAAATGAACTGCACTCCTCAAAAATATCAAGGAGATGAAAGGAAAAGAATGATTTAGGAACTGTTGCAGACTCAAGGAAACTAAAAAGACATGACATCTAAATGCAACATGTGTTTCTAGATTGGATCCAGTGCTCTCAAGTGCTCTAAAGGATATTAATGAGACAATTACTGAAATTTGAATGAGGTCTTTGGATTAGATAATAGTATTATACTGGTGTTAACTTCCTGATTTTGATAATTGTGCAATGGTTACATAACAAAATGTGTCCCTTAATAAGAAATTTACACTGAAGTGTTTATGATGCTATAAAGAGTTATAGGTCTGCAACTTATTCTCAAATACTTATAATACTTAGGTGTATATTTAGATAGAAAATTGCAAAGCAAATGTGATTAAAATGTTAACATTTGCAGTATCTATATGAGGGTAATTCACATGGAGTTTTTTGTACAATCCTTACAACCTTTCCTGAAATAATTTTAAACTTTCCTGAAATAATTTTAAAATATAAAGATTAAATAAATAAAATCAATTTAAAATTACTCTTCAAAATAAAGAACCTAAATTGTCTTTTATGAACCAAAATATAAAATTGTATATAAAACTCTGAAGAGCCAGTACCAAATTACTAAGTCTGCTTCCACTAGTTATTTTTACAACATTCTGGTATCACATATCCTAACATAAAGATAGGAACATCTTGGCTGCTACTTTTTAAGGCTAAATTCTGAAATTCAAAGCTTAGTGAAAAGCAAAAGTTCAATTGTTAAAGAGCCACTTTGGATGAGATTCAAGGTACATCAGAACATTGTAAAAAAAATAAAAATAAAAAAGAACATTGCCAACATAACATCCTAGGAGACAACAGAAATCTGCAAAAAGTAAGTGTTAGTTTGAGAAATGTAGCAATTGGGATGCCCAAATTAGTCCAAATTCATTTCAAAATCCCCAGTAAGTGTCTAACCCATTTAATTCACCTTTATATTTGCAAAGAAATGGATCATTGAAAAAATGAATACCTAAATAAAAAAATGACTTATACATTAATTGTGTTGCAGGAAAGTTTTTCATGATTGGCTCTAAAAATAATTATGCTCCCCTTAACAGAAAGGGACAAAAATCTCTGAAAAGGAAATGACAGAATTTTATTAATGGTTAGGATCCTGGTGACTATGATAAAAAAAATAAAAGATAAACAGTTAGTCATCAGGTCATCCTTAAGAAACATTTTTGTATTGAGTTTTTGTCATTTTTAAAAGAAATTTTTAAAAATATTAGTATATAGGGCGCCTGGGTGGCTCAGTTGGTTAAGCGACTGCCTTCGGCTCAGGACATGATCATGGAGTCCCGGGATTGAGCCCCGCATCGGGCTCCCTGCTCGGCAGGGAGTCTGCTTCTCCCTCTCTCACTCCCCGTTTGTGTTCCCTCTCTCGCTGTGTCTTTCTCTGTCAAATAAATAAATAAAATCTTTAAAATAAATAAATAAAAATAAAAATAAAAATATTAGTATATAAATGTTTTAATTATTGATAAATATCTTATAAATAAATGTTCTATAGGGGTGCCTGAGTGGCTCAGTCTGTTAAGCATTAGAATCTTGATCTCAGCTCAGGTCTTAACCTCAGGGTGGTGAGCTCAAGCCCTGTATTGGGCCCCATGCTGTGTGTGGAGCCAAATGAATAAATAAATAAATAAATAAGTTATACAAAATTACATTAATACTCCTAATTATGGTAATACATGTACAAATGAAATATTATTACAGTGCAGGATAGAATGCAAATGACATTTTCATTTATCTATGACTCTAATTTATTTTCTGACAGGGAACCTAATTATTTGGCAACAACTTGTATTTGTCGTATTGATCAGATAAGTAATCACTAATTATACTGAGATTTTAAGATTACAAAGATGTAAATATGGATATAAAACCATGTTGAATTAAAATAATGAACATCTTAAATCTTGTTGTTATAAAACTTCAAGCAATGCTAAAAATTACCTAACTCCACAATTACCTTATTTGTATTATCTGAGTAAAATTTTAGGGATAAGTGTTTAATATCAAGTAGATTTATTGTTCTTTAATGTCAACTTAAATTGTAATTATAAAACCCTTAATTAACTTTAAGACTTCGGACTCAATTAACTTTAAGACCTAAAGCTTATAAATGTTTAAGTAATTAAAATAAATAGAAACTTCTTGCAACAAAGGATGTAGTACTTGGCAAGTAGGGACCCTAGCAATAGGATAGTTACCACAAATTTTTTACTTATGTAGTCTTATTTGTTAGTAAGCAGTGGGGAGGGGCAGAAGGAGAGGGAGAAGCAGGCTCCCCATTGAGCAGGGAGCCCGATGCAGGGCTCGATCCCAGGACCCTGGGATCATGACCTAAGCCGAAGGCCGATGCTTAACCGACTGAGCCACCCAGGCGCCCAGTAAGATTAAATTTAAAAGAAGCTATGTATAATAGAGAAATTGAGCACTGGTGGTTCACAAAGAAAATTGGTCTTTCAGTGTATAATCTGTTTTAAATAGAAGGCTGCACAAAAATATTTTTGTTTTCTTCATATTCTACCCAGATATCAGGATTTTTGCCTAACCACTGTATATGTGTATTGTTAAAAAGGTTTATTGAATTTGACATTCAATAAATTCATATTGTAACTGTAAATAATTATTGGCATATTTCATAATTGTAAATAATTATAAGCAAACAAATAGAAAATAAGGGATTTTTTGCTTCTATAATGCTAACCTTCCTTTGGTAGTTATAATGTATTGCCATTCTGGTTAATAACACAGCCAATACTGTGGTTATTTCTTGTTCTTTGGAACTGTGATTTTTATCCAACAATTTCGTTGTCGATCCAGGATAAGGCCCCAAATTCCAAATAATAAAATGACCAGGTGTTTCTTATGTTCAAATCATTTCTGGTACTCTCTTGAAGCACAGATCCCCTCTTCTTGTAAGAGAGAATTGGCCTTGGAAAGGAGGGATACTAGCAATAGTGAGTTATGATAGATATGCTCTATATTTTCTTAGTTAAATGAAAAAGAGAAGATCAACCCAATTAATCTCATTCAGTGAAAGTATTGTTAATATGAATATAATTTAGTAAGTATATAACCCCTGAGAATAAATGAAAATATACTTAAGTTCATGAACATGGCTGACACAATGACTCCCAACAAATTGACTTCTAAGAAATTTTTTATTTTATTTAAAATTTTAATTTTAAAATACCTGGATTACGACCTCTGCTTCTAGCCCAAATGGAGAAAGAAGGACTGGATTTTCTCTCTTGTCTGAAAAAAACAAAAGGCATACAAAATATATGAAGGATTTTTAAGACATTGGATATCAGGCAGCAAAAGGCAATTACCCTTGAGAGATGGAAAATAAATGAGGTGAACCCCACAATTGTCCCAGCCAACTACTCTGATAGGGTTTCCCCACAATGGAAAACCAATAAATTAAATAAATTTAACAACTCAGAATGTCTTGAAAGTCACAAACTACCAAAGCTCACTGAAAAAGAAATATATAACCTGGATATCCCTCTACATATTAATGAAATTAAATTTTTAGTTAAAAAATCTTCTGACAAAGAGAACTCCAAGCCAAGGTAGCTTCACTGGTGAATTCTATGAAATATCTAGAAAGAAATATCAATTTTTCAGAAACTCTTCCAGAAAACTGAAAAAGAGGGAACACTTCCCAATTTATTCTAAAAGAAAGAACACTACTGTGATACTAAAACTAGACAAAGATATTACAAGTAAAGAAGATCACAAATCAGTATTTCTCAGGAACATAGATGCATTCAAAAAAAATTTTTAGTAAACCAAATGTAGTGAAACAAAAAATTAATACTTAATCATGAATAAGTAATGTTTATTCCAGGAATGTGAGATTGGTTTACCATTTGAAAATCAATGTAATTTACCATATTAAACAACTAGAAAAGAAAAAGCGTATGATATCTCAATGGATGCAAGAAGAGCATTTGACAAAATCCAACATCTCTTCCCAATAAAAACTTTCTCAACAAACTTAGAAGGAAACGTCTTCAGCCCGATAAAGGGAATTTGTGAAAAACCTATAGGTAACATTATCCTTAATGGTGAATTTTTTCCCCTTAATATCAGGAACAAGACAGGGATGTCTGTTCTCATCCCTTCTATTCAACATTATACCAGAGGTTTTAGTCAGAGCAATAAGGCAAGAACAAAAAATTAAAGAAATCTACATTGGAAAGGAAAAAGTAGAATTGTCATTATTCACAGATAATACAATTGCCTATATAGGAATTCAATGGAATCCACACACACACAAAAAGCTATGAGTTTATGAATTCTTATGAGAACTGTAAATATAACCACTGGATTCTCAAAAGAATTTAAGTATAATGCCTCTGATGTTTAGAAATCAGAAGTGATTTTAAAATGGGTTGAGCTCAGAAAAAAAAAAAAGCGTAATTGTTTTTGTTAAATGTTAGATAAAGTTTACTTATTCTAACCTCAAACTATCAGTAAATATTCAAACCACCAATAGTATTTATGATGATTCTGTAAAAACAGCATATGTGTCGATTGGCCTTGCTGTAAAACTTGTAAAACAGGTCAAATATTATGTACAGTGCCTTTACGGATTCCCTGTACTGCTCATGGCAATGTGGCTATTTATACAATTTCAACATAATTAGGTAAACCTAATTTATAATCATAACTGTACCAGAAAAGTCAGACTTGAAGGTAAAGCTTATTTAATTAAGTATGACAAGCCCACTCTGAAGGAATTAAGCACTTCATGTATGGCATTTGGTCTGGTACTGACTCTGACTAACAGGGTTCCAGCCTTACAGGATATATCACCACTCCTAGCAGGCCAGTTACAGTGATGAATTTGGGGTCCTCAGAGGCTAAATAAATAAATAAGAATAGTCCTACATTTTTAGGGACAGTAGGTAATCCTAGAATAAAATAGTCACTTGTTCTTTGGTCCTTTGACCTCAGAGTAGACAAGGTGACAAGAGCAACTGAAGGAAGACAAGGAAGGAAGGAAGGAAGGAAGGAAGGAAGGAAGGAAGGAAGGAAGGAAGGAGGGAGGGAGGGAAGAGAGGGAGGAGGGAGGGAGGAGGAAGATAGGGAGGGAGGAAAAGTAAGAAAAACTAAAGGAAAAAGAGAAGAGAAGGGAAGTGGAAAGTAGAGGATTGAGGAGAGAAAAGAGAAGATAAAGTTGAGGAAGGAAACCATGAATATGGAGGGGAATGAGAAGAGAGGGCATGCAGGGGAAAAGAGAAAAGGAAATTCTAGAACAATAATGTAGCCTGGATTTTTTTAAATCTTATTTATTTATTTATTTATTATTTATTTATTATTTTTTAAAGATTTTTATTTATTTGACAGAGAGATAGAGCGCACAAGTAGGCAGAGCAGCAGTCAGAGGGAGAAGGAGAAGCAGACTCCCCGCTGAGCAGGGAGCCTGATGTGGGGCTCAATCCCAGGACCCTGGGATCATGACCTGAGCTGAAGGCAGCCACTTAAGGTACCCCTAATCTCTTTTTTTTTTAATCCCAACAGAAGTTGGGCACCTGGCTGGCTCACTCAGAAGAGCACGTGAGTCTCTCTCTCTTTTTTTTTTTTAGATTTTATTTAGTTATTTATTTGAGAGAGAGAGCATGCAAGTGGGAGTAGGAGCAGAGAGAGGGACAAGCAGACTCCACACTGAGCCCAGAGCCGAGGTGGAGCTCAATCTCAAGACGTGAGATCATGACCCGAATGGAAATCAAGGGTCGGACGCTTTACTGACTGAGCAACCCAGGCAACCCAAGCATGTGACTCTTGATCTCAGAGTCATGAGTTCAAGCCCTACACTGGGTACAGAGAGTACTAAAAACAAATAAATAAATGTAAAAAAAAAAAATCTCTGAACAGAAGTTAATTCTCTGTCCTTAGTAAGAAATAGCTCTAGTTTTGTTAATCAAAGAGTAAGAGCACTATTCATCACACTTTAACTGGACTTAGGTAAATAATGTAGGCCATGTTGAAAAGAAAATAGATAAAAATTTTAGTCCACAGACTATGTAAACTAGCTAATACTGATTCTGAGTTGCCACAGGATTTTGTTTGGAAATATTCCTACTATAGAGGAAAAGGAATATCAGTATATAAGGAAACACTGTGGATGACCTGGTAAGCATGAACTCCATATATACTGCATAAATTAAGCCTATGTCTAATTTTTGCCATTTATAAAAATGTAAAAGTGATTGGACAAAAAAATCCAATGAACGATCTTAGCAGAAATGTGCAATGAAAACTTGCTTTTTGACTGAGACAGATCTTTGAAGACTGAGTCAAAGGAGGACTTTAACCTAAAACTGTCCCAAATCTACTCTGAGAATCTTTTTGGTAATGTAATACAAAAACCTCATCCCAAGGGAAAAAAGTGGTATACCTTATGAACTATTTAATCATTTCTGATGGATGTTAACTGGATTAAAACCTCTTTGGAGAAAATAGTAACCCATCCAATTAAGTTGCCTATCATTGACCTTGAACTAAATTTATTTTTGAATTTCTCCCCCTTTTCCTTATAAATGTCTCTACCAAGACAGAAATCCTTGAAATGGCCTGCTATTTTACAAGTCTGTAAAGTTCTTGGCATGTGTACATAACTAATTACTCAATGTTATTTAATAGCATTTTGTGCAAAAAGAAGAGCAAATTGTAAATTATTAATAGATGTTTAAAATGACAATACTGAAGATAAATTGCATTGCTATAGCTTAAGGAAAAAAATCAAAATAATCATTACATTAGCCACCAGTTTGAGGGGAAGATAATTCCAAGGTTATCAGTATCAACAGGTCATGTGTGAAATGTTAGCTACCCCTGGGCTGACATGGGACATATACCTAAACAGGGAGAATAAGAACAATGCATAATTCCTGGTGAGATGTAGGAAATTAGGAAAACCAGTGCATGTTTAAGGTTCTGAATAGGATTAAGTATCACAAATGGATTATGGGTATCAGGGAAAGTAGTCAGGAGATAGCATGTTACATAAACATAGTGACTGAAAGGGAAGAAATAACTCATAGTAAAACGGAATTAAAGTGGGTATGTCTGTTGCAACTCCCTCCTCTACAGCATAGAGATTACGATTTGCTTCAAAGGGCTGAATCATATGCAAAGATATTTATGAAGTATTCAGCAATCATGGCCCTACTCAGGGCATATAAGAACCTACTTAGACTGTCATTAACTAAAATTACCCAAAATTTATTTTCAATTACTACAAAAAAATTTGACATAAACACTATGTTTTTTTTTAATCCTCAGTGGTGGTTTTTTTTTAATCCTAGCCTGCCCAAGAACTCATAATTCATATCATGTGAAAAATTAGAGAATGGGAGAGTGAACAACAGGACGTTTAACTTCAAGTTATAAAAAATAAGCTAAGTACTATTTAAGAAATACTGATACAACAGATGAAAACTTATACCCACACCCAAGAGGGGGTAGGTTTGGGTACAGCTTTTCCAACATGTGTGCCACATCTTTGTTCTTTTTTATCACTTGTAAACCAGGGAGGACAGAGCAGCAGAGAGGTCTTTATAGGTATCTGGGGGGCCCGGTGATAAAAGGGAGACTCAAAAGTAGGAGAAGATGGTAAATCTGGTTTTCCCAATAATTTATATTTATCAGCTGTTTATAACCTGAGCAATGGGGTAAGAAAATATGTTTTGTTTGCCAGCTCCTAATTACATCATGTAACCTTTTAATTTAGGATAGTTTGTTTTTAGTGTACTAATATTCTCAGTGACCATCCCAGAGTTCTGAACACTAGGAAATAGTGATTCAGGTACAAAAAATGACCTGTAGATAGGAGGTCATTCAGGGACCCATTTTGTACCAAGTATGTGCTTAGGGAATTCAAATTTTCTTTGATACTAAGATATTAAAACTATAAGAACCACTTCAAATCCTAGTTCTCTCCCTGAACTGCAATTCTCAGCCATAAGCACCTAGAGGCCCTGCTCTGAAAAGTATCCCACTTCCTCTAGCCCCTTCCCAGCTGCCCTGAGGAGAACAGGGCTCAAACCAGGGTGGAGAATAATAAGCACTTATGCTAAAGTCAACACATCCCAATGGTGCTATTCTAGGGCTCTCTGCCCTATCCAGATTTCACTCTATACCTCACTCTTTTGAAATGCATGCCAGGCCTGTCAGCCCCCTTTTGAAAACTTAGACCACTCTTCTCATCTTGGATTCCCCCCCCAGTCTAAATTTCTTATAACTAGACTAAAAGGCAGCCTCTGGAATGGGAGAAGATATTTGCAAATGACATATCTGATAAAGGGGTTAGTATCCAAAATCTATAAAGAATTTATCAAACTCAACACCCAAAAAACAAATAATCCAGTTAAGAAATGGGCAGAAGACATGAACAGACACTTTTCCAAAGAAGACATCCAGATGGCTAACAGACACATGAAAAGAAGCTCAACATCACTCATCATCAGGGAAGTAGCAAATCAAAACCACAGTGAGATACCACCTCACACAGTCAGAATGGCTAAAATTAACAATAGAGGAAACAACAGATGTTGGCGAGGATGTGGAGAAAGGGGAACCCTCTTGCACTGTTGGTGGAAATGCAAACTGGTGCAGCCACTCTGCAAAACAGTATGGAAGTTCCTCAGAAAGTTGAAAATAGAACTATTTGATCTCTATGATCAAATATGAAAATAGAACTCAATGATCCAGCAATTGGATCAATACTACTAGGTATTTACCTAAAGGATACAAAAATACAGATTCGAAGGGCTACATACACCCCAATGTTCATAGCAGCATTCAGCATTATCAACAATAGTCAAACTATGCAAAGAATCTAAATGTCCATCAACTGATGAATGGATAAAGAAGAATATTCCATTTCATATATAAAATGGAATATACTCAGCCATAAAAAAGTATGAAATCTTGCCATTTGCAATGGTGTGGATGGAGCCAGACTGTATTATGCTAAGCAAAATAAGTCAAAGAAAGACAAATACCGTATGATCTCACTCATATGTGAAATTTAAGAAACAAAACAGATGAACATATAGGAGGGGTAAGAAAAAAGAGAGAGGGAAACAAACCATAAGAGACTCTTAAAGACAGAGAACAAACTGAGGGTTGATGGAGGGAGGTGGGTGGGGGATGCACTAGATGGGTGATGGATATTAAGGAGGGCATTTGATATGATGAGCACTGGGTGTTGTATGTAAGTGATGAATCACTGAATTATACTCCTGAAACCAACATTGCACTGTATGTTAACTAACTAGAATTTACATAAAAATTTGAAAAAATAAAAAATAATAAATTTCTTATAACTAACATTACCAACTTGGTTTGGAAACTTCTCCTGGCCTCCCACAGATTGGTCAATCATCTCTTGCTTTCACTCTGATAAATTAATGGAGTCTTTCTCCTCATTTCTTTGTGCCGCTTACCTTTTCCCATCAACCAGGATGCAGAATTCTATAGACTCACTCTTATCATGGAAATAATACAGAAAAGAATAAACAGTCAAATTCCTGGATTTAAAAATCTATAGCAAATACAAACATTTGAAAGGCAGGACCTCTGATTGCCACAGTCACTAGAAACACATATAAAGAAGTTTTGTCATTTTCTTTTCATTTTTACCCCCAAAACTAAGTTCTTAATGTTTAAATTATAAATAATAGAACATAGGGAAGGATGCAAGTTAATGTAAGAGCTGACTTTTCCACCAACAGGAGATAAAGCTAAGAGATTTGCTAAAGGAACAAATAGCAAATGGAGAAAAGAACAATGGGATAAACTTCCGGTGTGAATTTCAGAACAGGGACTTCACACGTACATACACATACATACACACACACACACACACACACACTCAGCCCAATGTGTTGAGAGCAGGGAGCACATAGAAATTCCATTTATATTTAGAGTGATTTGAAAGCAGACCACAAGGCATCCGCAGTTCTTTCTGGTACCAACATGGTACCACAGCCAGAAAAAATATGATGGCAGCAGGTAAGGTCCCAGAGGAAAGGAACTGAGGCAGCTTCCCAAGTGGCCCATGGCCACAGGCTATGGGAAAGCATCTAGTGTTTCCTGAGCACCTAAGATGAGCACAGCAATGACTCAGAGAAGGTAGAAGGTCTCATGGTTTTGACAAAGGGACATTGTTAACAGAGGTAGTGTGGACAAAAAAGAGTCAGAAACCATGCTAGGAATGCAGATATCAGCAGCAGATGGTGGTAGACAGATGCCAACTTCCAAAACCCAAACAGAAGCCAGAATGAACAGAAGAGAGTATAAACTAGATACCCCACTCCAAAGTCCAACCACAAGATGTTATGATAAAATCCAAGCTCCTTAAAGTATAAACATACCCCTGAAGACAGGAGATAGAAACCCAAATACTAAATAATAGGGAAAGGTACACCCTGCTTCCTGAGCTAAAGTGACTTCTCGGGGATTTAAAGGGCTAGCCCTCTTCCTCCTGCCCCCATTTCATTTTTATCTTTCCCCTTTGGGGGGCCAGAAATTAAATATTAGGTCATTCTAAAGCAACTGCATATATGGGGAAAATTCAAAAATGACCATGCATGCCCAGGCAAAGGTACAGACTCACAAAATACCTGAGAAGACCTAAGTATACCTCTCAGGCCAATCCTTTTCTTGGCAAGTTTCATTTCTGTGATAGAAAGAAATAATTTCTTTATATCTGCTTAGAGTCATTCCATATCGATATATCCAAGTCCAGATATCATTTCTCTATGGATGATCCAAGGATGATTAAGTCACAGCACAGCAAAACCTGAATTCATCTCAAGTCTGTTGCCAAACTTTCTTTCTTCAGATCTTGTTTGAAAACAACCCATCTACTCAGGTACAACAAACCTCAGTCATCTTTGAATCCTTCCTCCTTTTAATTTTTCCCATTTTTTACCAATTACATTGATTTCACTACTAGTATACAGACACTCCTTTCAATCTGTATGTTAATGATATGCATCAGAGCCTCATAGGTCTCTTGCCTAGGTCACTGTACCAGTGTCTTAATCGATTTCCCTGTCCCCAGTGTTTCTTCTTTCAATCTATTCTCCACATTGCTGCCAAAGCAATCATTCTAAAATGTAAATCTGATCATAACACTTCCTTGATAAATATTCTCCAAAAGTTTCCTGGTACCAACTGGGATAAAATCCAGACTCCTTAACATGACATAAAAAGCCCTTGATAGAGAGATTAACCTCCTTTCTACACAGTTCTTTCCCTAGATACTTCCTGGCTGTCCTTCCAGATCCAATTCAAGAATTATCTCCTCTGAATTTTCATTTGTGAAACCCTTATCTGGATCAGGTTCCCTAACCACAGTAGTTGCTATTCCTTTTGTCTTAGAATTTACATTAGTTTGTTGTAATTGGGGGACCATGTCTCTTCATTCCTAAGATTCTGTCAGCAACTTAAGGAAAGAAGTCATTGTCTTTCATTTTTGTATCCCCCAGCATGGAACACAACACAGCGAGCAGTTAAAGTCCTTGAGGAAGAAAGGAAATAGGAAAGGAAAAAAAAGGAAGGAATCAACTAGATAACTCTTTTTTTTGTTGTTGTTGTTGTTGTTGATTTAGATATATGTGTATCTTTCAAAAATAGTTTAGCTTAGTTCAACTAGATAACTCTTAGAACTCTATAGTTCTAATATTCTGCCTCCATGATTTCATTTAGTGGGCTAGACCGTAATGTTATGCACATATAATTTACATGCAGTGAGGTGTAAACTATCAAAACCAATAAGCTATTCTTCTATTCTCCAACTCCTAGAGAAATCATTCCCTTAAACTCATCACATAAAGGCAACAAGGATATTTTTTAATGAGAGAAACTGTAAGTGGTGTAAATTCTTAGGATTACTAAGGGGAATAGATCTCCAGGTGGTATACCAAAGACCTGGTTTTTACCTCCAAAGCAAATGTGCCCTCTCCACCCTCCCACCCCCGTGACTGCAGAAAGTTGTCATCAAAGCCAAATGTCACAGAGGTGAAGCTTTGCATACACTACAGGGCAGTCTTGGAGCAGCCGTTGGTGCTTTCCATGCTGATGAAGTTCCTTTGTCTTGATTTTTCTCCCCTTCCTATCAAGTTAAAAAATGTATCTTCCCTTCCCAGACTCAGCTAGGTTGTGCCTTCCTATGTAGCATACTCATAACTCTTTTTCAGAATACATCACACTGTTGTTATTACTGTTGTTACATAAATGTTGAGAGGTGATTCTCCATGGGGGTCTTGCATTCCTGCTCATTTGAGCAAAGACACTGACAGATTTTGTTTCCAACTATCTTTTCAAGGATGTGTGTATGACAAACTGCCTTATGAGACAAAGCTAGTGTTTCTCTTTGAGGGGGAAGAAGGTGGGCTTTTTCTTAACCTGTCTTGATAATAAAGGTACTGTCTCCCACCAAGGTAAAGGTTAGGCAAATTTGCTAGCAGCCTCCTTTATACAATGGAGAGCTTCCTAAGGTTAGGGTTCCTCAACTATGATACAAACCTACTGTATACACATCTACCTGGGCCATTTCACATCACCTCATAGAACTTGGTGAGGGTGGGGAAAGAATTCATGAGAACATGAGGTTCATGCTGCTTATTGTAGCATGAGTAAAGTCCTTTACTCTGACCCAGGAATCTTGTATCTTATGCCAGCATCTATGAAACTGTAACAGGCTCACCTGTTAAGCATTTAACTAAAGTGAAATCTTAGACCCTCTTTAAGTTCCTGATAATGTGCAATGCGTGTGTAACCTATTCAGTTTCTTCTAACCATGAACTCCTTAAGAGTAAGAATTATATCTAATCCATCCTGATATCTCTAAGACCTCACCTACTTAAAATTAAAATAGATGTTAGCTGAATAAAAATCTAATGAGAACGTGAGTAGTTAAGAAGATGAAAAGGGGTCAGGGAAAACCTGCAACATAATTTACAAATCTTTTCATTACTTAAATTCATGCTTTTCATTAAGTTAAATTAATGCTATTGTTCCAAGTTAGAAAAATTCTAGACTGTTGGTCATCTATATTTTTTACATGAAAATTACTACCTTAACACCAACTCTCACACTGTCATTCTATCCTCATATTGTACATTTATTGCCCTACTTCAGCAAAATAAATGCATTCAGTTCAAGTATCCAAAATATTTTATCACAGATGATATAAAGATTTACAGAGAGTTTTGCTTAAGTAAAAATCTGTGCTTAGATGTAATCAGTTATAGAAATGAGATGACAGGGCGCCTGGGTGGCTCAGTCGGTTGAGCGACTGCCTTCGGCTCAGGTCATGATCCTGGAGTCCCGGGATCGGGTCCCGCATCGGGCTCCCTGCTCAGCGAGGAGCCTGCTTCTCCCTCTGACCCTCCCCCCTCTCATGTGCTCTCTCTCATTCTCGCTCTCTCAAATAAATAAATAAATCTTAAAAAAAAAAAAAAAAAAAAAAGAAATGAGATGACATTCTCTCTCCAATGGCTTGGCTTGAGAGGAAGTGGGGGGGGTTATCCCTCCTTTAACATATATATTTCATGCCACAAATTTACATAGAAGAATATGGGTCTCATGGAAGATAAAGAACTTGGACCATGATTCTTCTCTCCACTCCCCACATCACCATCAACATTAAAGTTCAAAATATAAAATCACATCTTTTTGCAATAAAGGACAATGAGAGCTTCTGACTGAAAATGAACCATAAGAAAGAAGGGGAACACACCTTCCAATCTGTGTTCCAAATAGGAATGTTGCTTTGGGATTCCATGTTTGGTTAACTTTGGAACTCATCCTTATTCGGTCACTCTTGTACTATGGGTATGTCTGGAGAAATGACTCTATGGGTGTGCATTCAAAGACTTAAAACAGGGATGCCTGGATGGCTCAGTCAGTTAAGCGCCTGCCTTCGGCTCAGGTCATGATCCCAGGGTCCTGGGATCGAGTCCCGCAT
This sequence comes from Leptonychotes weddellii, assembly GCF_054177405.1. Classification (NCBI taxonomy): domain Eukaryota; kingdom Metazoa; phylum Chordata; class Mammalia; order Carnivora; family Phocidae; genus Leptonychotes; species Leptonychotes weddellii. Next base: position 57,119,991 of record NC_138380.1, read on the forward strand.
CGGGCTCCCTGCTCAGCGGGAAGCCTGCTTCTCCCGCTCCCACTCCCCCTGCTCGTGTTCCCTTTCTCGCTGTGTCTCTCTCTGTCAAATAAATAAATAAAATCTTTAAAAAAAAAAAAAAGACTTAAAACATTATAACTAATAAAAATTGGGGCCCAAGCCCAAGTGTGATAGTAAGGAAAGAAATGTCCCCTTCTTCCCTAGGTTAACTTTGGAACTTTGGAACTCATCCTTATTCGGTCACTCTTGTACTATGGGTATGTCTGGAGAAATGACTCTATGGATGTGCATTCAAAGACTTAAAACATTATAACTAATAAAAATTGGGGCCCAAGCCCGAGTGTGATAGTAAGGAAAGAAATGTCCCCTTCTTCCCTAAGAGGAAACCTCACAGCTAGACAAAGCATCCGGAGAAGTGGGAGGTTCAGGTGATAGCAATGGGATCAGCAAGTGAGGCATAAGAACCAAGAGGAACGGAAAATTTACCTAAGCCATATCTCTGTGGATCTCCTGGGTCCTTGTGGTTTTTCTCACTGACTTGAGGAGAGTGGGCTCCAATGAACCTGAAGGCACCTGATTGATTGGACGTACCTGACAGATCAAGTTATCTGGGTATCAGCCACAGTGGGGTCCACACAAAAGGTCCGAATTTCTATTTCTTCTAAAACAACTGATTCATGGGCATGTGTAGGCATCCCTGGAGAGTCTTAGAAACATTTGGGAAGGGGAACCTTGCTAGTAAATGGGGTGAAATTTTAAAGCCATTGAAATTTGGTCATAAATACAAATGCAATTTCATTTTATCCACAAGCTTGTGAAGCACAGGGGACATTTGGTAACAAAAATAGCAAAGTACAAAAGATAAATTTCAAAGGAAAAGCTTACAGCTTGTCCTCTGCAGGACAGACTGTCTATGATGCTCTTTCATCACAGTTAGTTAAATGAGGGTTCTGGCAGTGCGATGACTCAGAGATAACAAAATAAAGTTGTAACATCAATATCCTCAAATGTTTGGGGATATATTTGAGAACATAAATATTAAATGTTGAAAAAGGGATTCAACCTGCCCTTCAAGTCTAGCCAGCTGGCTTTCCTCCATCGTGCAGTGTCCTCTAAGATTATTCAAGTGAAAAAACAAAACTCTCAAAGAGCAATGGGCTATAGTACTTTGTAAAGTGGTGGTGAATTAGTGGTTTTGTTGTTGTTGCTGTTTTAGTTTATTTTTATAAACCAAAAATGTAATTGCTCTAACTCCACAGGGAAAGATACCTCATTTGAGGGCTGCTATTACAGCATAAGGGGGCTCTGAGCACGTCTAACCAAGTAAAACCTTCTTGCATCTATCCAACGTTGCCAATGACAGATAAATTTCAGCAACTCATTTCTTGAAAGGAAGGCCTTGTTAACATTCAAGGTCTATTGGCTAATAAGCATTAAAGTAACTTTGCTTATTACCCTTCCCCATATGGTGGTTATGTAGAGCCATTTAGAATAACAAAAAATGTGAAGAGTAAGTGAAGAGCATGACATACAAACTTCATTACCCAGACTGCCATAAAAGAGGAAGGAAAAAAGGAGAAAACAGTAAAGAAGGAGGTGAGACAGCTCATAGATTTGACCTGAGTCCTGACAATAAGAGCCATGCTAAATATCTAAATTCCTTTCTGAAGTACGGAACTTTCTACTCTTTCTTGGAAGTGCACCACTCGAAATTATGTTAAATGACAGTCACTTAGGGGAATCTCTGAATCCTGCTTGGCTGTGCATTATTGATAGAAGTACGATGTCATCTTAACTTAATACACTAAAATGAAAATCCCATCAAGAAGTAAAAGGATGATAGAGAGAAGCAAATATTCCCCTAGAAAGTATGATTAACACCTCTGACTATTTTTCTTAAGTTCAAAGAGCTATTATTAGAAAATTGTAGCACTGTGCAGTTAAGTGTGGCAGATGGCACATAGGAGTGAGTGGTGTGCAATTTACAGTAAACAAATTCTTTATCTTTGACGGGTCATGGGGAGAACTAAAATGGTCTCCAATTCAATCAGGGAATATGCTAGAAAACACTGACATGCAGATTCACTAATTATAGTGAAATGTGTTAAAAAGCTACAATTATCCCAATGGATAGAACCTTTTCCCGTGAAGATTTAAAAAAAAAAACAAAAAAACAGGCATCATGGAATGACAGCAGGATGCCATTTGTAAATGTGCCCCAGATTGGTTGACACCTGTTCAGAAAAGAAATTCAAGTCTTCAGGGCCTTCCACTTGGTCTCCTCTCGAGGTAGGTACACTTTTTGATAGTATGTGTGAGTGGGATTTCATCAGTTGCTTTTGTATCAAATATAAGAGGAAAAATTGTAGCTGACATTCTTTTTGCCTTAAAAAGCAAAGGATCATAAGTCAATAGGGAGTGATTCCTATAATCATTAGTTCGGTTATCACTAAAATAATTTTTGAAATACTCCAGAGTTTGGTTTCTACCACTACAAAAAGGGGAAAGGGAAATAACAGAAATATTATAAAAGGTATTATTTAATAAAATAGTCATTTGATCACATAGTGAACTGTGACCATGAAAATTTACCAGATTGTGGAATAAAGGTACAAGAATGTACCTTCACATAATATATAAGAACCACCCAAATGATCTAGAATGTGTTCTACATCATAGCACTCCATGGATTTTACTAGTGGTTAGGGGCATATGAACCTTCACAGAGGCCTGATAGGATGCTCTTAAATACCATGTGGGACTTTGATCCAAAGGGGTGAGATCACTGCACTGGAGGAAGAGTGGGCAATCACTTTAATTTGATGATAGATACTGGGGCGAATAAAAGAACACCCAGGATTTCAGGAGAGCGTCTTCTAAAATATCCTGCAGACATCTGGAGGCCTGGGAAATTTTGCTGCATTTGTGCCATTTTGTGTGTGTTATTACCTGTAACATAACCATTACCTCAAGAAGCTCAGGCCAGAATTTTGATTGTCAACTGCTGTCTAGTGTACCAACTGTACTGTGAATGGCCTAAACATCCCTGAGTAGGCCAGGCAAATTCTGGAGCACAAGGCCCCAGGTGCTGTCCTGTAATGGTGGGATCCCCAGTTTTAAAAATAAGAGATTGATGGGCGCCTGGGTGGCTCAGATGGTTAAGCGTCTGCCTTCGGCTCAGGTCATGGTCCCGGAGTCCTGGGATCGAGTCCCGCATCGGGCTCCCCGCTCTGCGGGAAGTCTGCTTCTCCCTCTGCCTCTCTCTCTCTCTCTCTCATGAATAAATAAATAAAATCTTTAAAAAAAAAATAAGAGATTGATTTCTCATTCTAACTAGGAAGAGGAGATTCCCTGCTCCTCTACAAAATGACCACATGTCATCTAAAAGATTCATCTATGAGGAGTAACTGGGAATTGTTTGAGCCCACTCAATGTTTATCATGTCACTGACCATATTTTCTCCTAAAAGGGATTCATGAATTATGCTGGGGACTGTAGTATAGACCAATGTTTCTGGACGTGGGGCAGATAGATGTAAAGAGACTGCCACCAAGGGGGCCTCAGGGTCATGTTTCTAAAAGGTTCCTATTATAGGGGCACCTGGGTGGCTCAGTCGGTTAAGTGTCTGCCTTCGGCTCAGGTCATGGTCCCAGGGTCCTGGGATCGAGCCCCACATCGGGCTCCCTGCTCCGCGGGAAGCCTGCTTCTCCCTCTCCCACTCCCCCTGCTTGTGTTCCCTCTCGCACTCTCTCTCTCTGTGTGTCAAATAAATAAATAAAATCTTAAAAAAAAAAAGTTTAAAAAAAAAAAGATTCCTATTATATAAGAAGTGGTAGAAGAAAAAAAAATTGAACTCTAATTCATTGGATGCATGATTCACAAGAACAAGAGAATTTGATTTGGGACTTTGTCTTGGAATTTAACTTAAGAATTCTGGAATTTAATTTCTTTGTGTTTTTAATCTTTGAACTTTAGTTTTTCCCAGGCAATTTGATAATAGTGTAGCACAGATATTCAAATTTAGGGCTCCTCTGTATTGGTGGCATTGTGTTATTGGAATACCTTTATGTTGTTGTATAATCTCATTACCTATCTGGTGAGCTCTAGGAGACCCTGTGTCTAGATATGATGTGGGAGGAAAAACAGAATAAGGTGATCTCTAAGCAATGGGTAGAGCAAGGTCCTGGAATTCATTTAAATAATGTACCATTCTCATTCATATTTAGAGCCTTCTGGACCAAAGTCTACACTGCTCACCAGAGGTTTCAGGAAGCTGCATGACTTGGAAATAAGAGAATGGCTTCATAAAGTCAGAATACTCTCTGGATAAGAGGTGCTCTCTGGGGCCCACAGTCACATCCCTGGGCAATCATAGCTTAACTGCTAAGCCAAATGGCTTAAAAGAGCAAAAAGTTGGAAATGTTATGGGGACTATCTATCCCTCACTCTTAGGATTCCCTAGGGAGAGATTTCAAGGAGAGTAAGGCTTCTAGACCTTTGCACTACCACTTTCTCACTGCTCACCTACTATCCAGTGGGGAGAAGTTGGCAGATCAGGTTTCCAAATCAAATGGAGTCTCATATTATGTCTCTTAAACATTGAGGATTAGTCTCTTTCTTCTCTGGCCATCCAGATCGGTGAGTGGGTGGCAGTGCTATTGGGTAGGTCTCCATCTGGGAAGCACTAGCAACCTCATTTGTTCCTCTCATTTAAGCCACATTCTTCAAGCTAGCAGTAAAAGTAGTGATATTGGCTGACTTAAGTAACTATCTCCAATAGTTCTGCACTAAGGCAAAGAATAAGGGTGTTGCTTATGAGCCTGCTCAGATTCCTTTTTTTAAAATTTTTTTTTTAAGATTTTATTTACTTATTTGACAGAGAGAGACACAGCGAGAGAGAGAACACAAGCAGGGGGAGTGGGAGAGGGAGAAGCAGGCTTCCCACTGAGCAGGGAGCCCGATGCGGGGCTCAATCCCAGGACCCCGGGATCATGACCTGAGCTGAAGGCAGACGCTTAATGACTGAGCCACCCAGGCGCCCCGAGCCTACTCAGATTCCTAAACATCCAAATTGTCTTAAGTTTTCAAATTATTTTCAATATCAAAATGGGAACATTCACTCCTACGTATTTGCTCTGGGAATATCCTCTGGTTTCTAATTACTTAGAACTTTTATCTTTTCAGAAAAAAGATGAAGGTCAAATAAACATACTTTTATAGATTTTATAAATCCCTTCATGTTATATTTTTGGCATAAAACAAAGTCACAAACTTCATGGGTACTGCATTCATATTGGGAAGAAAGATTTCATATATATAAAATTTTTTCACATTAACTTTTTAAAAATTTTTTAATCTTCAGAAGCCCTCACCCTAGGCTACTGGATAGTCAGAAAACCCAAGCTTATTAGGCAGACACTACCTTTCTTTTGGACTATAGTAACCCCACCCCACCCCACTCTACATGTGGGGGGGAATTCCCTACTCCATGAATCTTGATGAGAGGCAGTGACTATTGCCCATTCTGAGACCTGAAAGCTTTTTTCCCCAGCTTTCCTTGTCGCTAGGTCACATGACCCAGATTCTGCCAATAAAACGCACACACAGTAGACACTGGCTTAGAAGCTGGGATGCAAAGAAGCAGGCTTTATGAAGAATCCATTCTGCCAGTATTGGCTGTAAACACAGTAGTTGAATCCATTTCCCAGAGGCGGCAGCAGTGAAAGTGGTTCTAGCATTATCTCTAATGTCCAGCATTGATCAAGGAGGCAATTCTTGTGCAAACACTCATTCTCAGCAGTGCTGTCTTGATGGGCCAGTTCTGCAGAATGATTTGGACTTTGTCTCTGACTCTGTACCCTCCAAGTCTAGTTTTCTAGCAGTCACAGAGATTGTTAACCATCTAATAGCCTTAATAAATCTGATTTTCTACTTAAATTAGCCAGAGCTGGTTCTATCACTTGAAAGTAAGAATCCTGATGGATAACCCTGTCCAGTTAACACTATCTGAGTTACTGTTAGTAGGAACCATCTCCTATTAGTTTAAAACTCTCTGTTTCAGGGTTAAGTCCTAAGTTTTGCAGAGTTCTGCCCACTTTTCTTTTTCTTCCACAAAAAGTACCTAGGTCTGCATAGTTTAATAGAGCAGAACTGTCACAAGTGGCTATTGAGCACTTGAATGCGGCTTTACTGGGTTTCAAGGACTTGATACAAAAAAACAAAACAAAACAACAAAAACTGAAGAATATCTCCTTAAAAATGTTTCATATTAATTACATGTTAAAATGGTATTTGGGGGGCTCCTGGGTGGCTCAGTAGGTTAAGCGTCTGCCTTCAGCTCAGGTCATGATCTCAGAGTCCTGGGATCAAGTCCCTTGTTGGGCTCCCTGCTCAGCAGGGAGTCTCCTTCTCCCTTTGCCCCTCTCCCCTCTCTCATAAATAAATAAAATCTTTAAAAAATAAAATAAATAAAATAGTATTTTTGAAATAATAAAGAAAATATATTATTAAAATTAATTTACCCCATTTATTTTTACTTTTTTAAATACAGCTACTAAAAAATTTAAAATTACATTTGTAGCTCACATTATATTTCTAGTGGACATGGAGGAGCAAATGGTCATACATTTATATATTATATTATTATTCTATTAACAATTATCCAAATACTTAGTACTTAAAAATAATAAAATCCTTATTTTCCACAATACAATTTTATAACTAGGTCATTTTTATTACCAAGGGAAGGTAAAGGAGCTAATGTAATAAAACTGCCCAGGTGCCTGGCACAGTGCTATGAATTTGTATACATTATTTCATTTAATCTCATTATCATGCTATGAAGAAGATATTAGAATCCTCACTTTATAAATGAGGATATATACTAAGAAGTTAGGTAGTTTTCCCAAGTATATGTATCTATTATGTGGAAAAGCAAGGTTTGGAACACAGATCAGTCTGGCTTCCAAGAACTATTTTCCCATTGTACTGTTGGGGGTGACACTCCCTCTCATCCTCACCCCATTACCCACTCAGAGGAAAGATTCCAAAATAAACCTATAACCCACAGATCAACAGAAACTCTTTGTTTTAGCCTACGCATCATATTCCTCTATATTTCTATTTCAGAAAATTATAGTATCTCTCCTAAGTTACATTATGACTTACTGTTTCAGATTGTCAAATTCTATAACTAATGGGGACTTAAACTTATTGGAATGAGGCGTTCTTACTCTATACAATTTCTGAACCAAAAGCAATTTTCCACTTCTTCTATCTTTGAGGTCTAAGTATTCAGGTCTCCTTAAACTTAGATCTATTTTAAAACATAGCTATTTTTTAACTATTATTTCAATCAACTCGATTTCTGGCCCATTTAAACCCTTTGAGCCAGTGTGGACAATGACTATATATTCTGTACGTATGTACAGGTGGTCAAATAATTTACTATGTGCAAGAAGTTGTCTAGGAAATATATTTTTAAGTTATGGAAAATTGAAATTTTCTGAGATAATTTGATAGTTTATGGGGACACCTGGAAAGATTTTTTTTTTTTAAAGATTTTTATTTATTTATTTGAGACAGAGAGAATGAGACAGAGAGAGCACATGAGAGGGGGGAGGGTCAGAGGACGAAGCAGACTCCCCACCGAGCAGGGAGCCCGATGCGGGACTCGATCCCGGGACTCCGGGATCATGACCTGAGCCGAAGGCAGTCGCCTAACCAACTGAGCCACCCAGGCGCCCCAGGATTATTTTTTTTTATTAGTAGGTATCAAAATACCCGGAGAATTTGAAACTATACACAAAGGTTTGGGAAAAAATTTGATACCATTATTTATAGGTTCAAAATAAATACCAATAAGTTCATTAATTTAGACCATATGACAGATTTTTTTCCAAAATCTGGTACTTTTTAACCTCTGAACTTTTATCAGTTGTACACTAATCTGTATACACATTCATCCTAAACAAACTAAACTTGCTGTTTTGTATTCTGCAGTGGCCATAGAAGCAATAATGAGCCTGTGGAACCAAGGGCTCTATTGAATGTTCCATTAACAAAAATCTTCACAACTTCTAAGTGCCATAATCCACATATTTCAGAGCCTAACTGATATACTTCTGTATTCGTAGGGGACTGGGATCCGAGAAAGGTAGAAAAGGTGTCACAGCCTGTCTTTTGGTAATAAAATTCACATACTGAATTCACCTAAGTAGCTTCATTTGGATACTTAAAAAAATTTAGATAATATTTAAAGGGTCCTAAAATATGCCCAAAGGAGAGACATAAAGGAATATATGTATGGTTCTGTCCTAAAGACAAACACAGAATAACAGTGAAGTTAAAATTAACAGACTCTCTGACTTTAAATGCAGGAATGATTGCTAAATACCGAAATGATCTAAGGAGGTTATCAGGCCTTAGATGGGGACAGGCATTGGGGGATGGAAGCAAAGAGAACCTCTGAAGTAAAAATACAGAGGCAGCAAAGAGAATTGCATTTTCCAAGACAGCGAAAAGATCAAGTTGGTTGCAGTAGAATGTGGAGGAAATGAAAGGGAAATCAGATAGAACATCTTTGCTTTAGTTCATGCTGTGAAATATCTTGAATGTCAGGTTAAAGATTTTGGATATTATCCTATATGCTACTGGGTAATATTAAACAATTTTATGCAAAATGATGAGAACATATTGATTGGATAAGATTTTGAATGAATGAGATCAAAATGAGGAAAGGGGGAGGTGATGCATATGATAAACCAAGCACGGACAAAACCGTGGCTCTAGGTGAGGAATAAGGATAAGAGTTAAGTCCAAATTGAAGCTAAGGTACCAAGCCTGGAAGTTTAGGAGAGGCACTTAAGTATAGACAAAACCAGAGATAATATGGATATTGCAAGGGGACACTAAGTTGGAAGAATAAGATACAAAATTCTGTCGATTCTGAGTTGACAACTCTATTAACAAGACATTTAAGCCACTCAAGACTGTGGACAGGCTTATGGGGTGTGAGTTTTTTATTTGCTAACTTTACCAAATTTATTAAGTGCACTAGAGCAAAATGAATAGTCAGAATCACTGAGGAATTGCTTATTATTTATTAGAATTACCTACCAGTGATGAATGTGATTGAGAATAACATGAAGTGATAATTTGAGAATAACCACAAGTAATTGGGCAAATGAGCACACACATGCAGAAGCAAAGAGACTACTAAAGGCATTTATCCCGGGAAGATATAAAACACCTAAACTAGTAGTTGTTTCGGGGCACCTGGGTGGCTCCGTCGTTAAGCGTCTGCCTTCGGCTCAGGTCATGATCCCAGGGTCCTGGGATGGAGCCCCGCATCGGGCTCCCTGCTCAGCGGGGAGCCTGCTTCTCCCTCTCCCACTCCCCCTGCTTGTATTCCCTCTCTCGCTGTCTCTCTCTCTGTCAAATAAATAAATAAAATCTTTAAAAAAAAAACTAGTAGTTGTTTCACTATTTTGTTTTCATTCATTGGGATGTATCCTTTGATTTGACATGATAAAATTTCTCACAACAGATACGGTTCACCTTTTTAAAACTGTAATCAGCAGTTCTCCAAAACTCCATTTTTTAAAAAAGATTTTATTTAATTTATTTGAGAGAGAGAGAGCACTAGCCAAGTAAGGGGCAGAGGGAGAAGCAGACTCCCCAATGAGCAAGGAGCCCAATGCGGGGCTCAATCCCAGCACCCTGGGATCATGACCTGAGCCAAAGGCAGATGCTTAACCAACAAAGGCACCCAGGTGCCCCCAAAACCCTTCTTTTTTTTATAAAGTTTTATAACTTTTTTTTTAAAGATTTTATTTATTTATTTGACAGAGAGAGACACAGCAAGAGAGGGAACACAAGCAGGGGGAGTGGGAGAGGGAGAAGCAGGCTTTCCGTGGAGCAACGAGCCTGATGCGGGGCTCGATCCCAGGACCCTGGGATCATGACCTGAGCCGAAGGCAGACGCTTAACTGACTGAGCCACCCAGGCACTCCCATATGACTTATACCATGCACCCAAACATAGGAAGTGAGAGTACTCATAGTACTGAGTGGTGAATTTGTTTATTCCTTTAATATACTTTATATTTTTAACTAAGATTATTGTTGAGTTTTCTCTAAATTATTTCAACCACATGATTTTATAAGAAGCATATGGGGACTTGTTTGGGGGAGGATGCATTTGGGAAGATTGGCTTTTGTTTGATCACATACTCAATAGTAATCATTTATAACAGATTGGGGTTCTATTTATCTATCTGCTGTTTGTTATCTGAAATTACCTCCAAGGTCACTATTCTAAATCAAACAAGTTTGGAAATAATAGAGATTTGAGAATTTTAAGAGCATTATAACAAGTAATACTTGATGATTCTTTATGGTACATTGTAACAGTCAAAAAAAATTACTTACATTTTGTCTCTTCCCAACCCACCTCTACCACAACTATAACAGAGACATGATGAACTTTATTCTATCTTGATTCACTTGGAAAAATAAAAGTACATAAAAAAGTTCTAAGATAAATGGACTACTATTATTGGAGCCACCACTATTAATATTATTTATAATTGCTACTCCCTTTTAAAAGGAGCCCCTTGCCAAAGGAATCATAAAAGTTACTGATTTTCACTTCTGCAGAGATGGATTTGTGGATATTAATGTCTCCTTTTGTCACATCTTTTTATTTTATTCAGTAAAGTCGAGAGAAAAGCTAAACTAGGCAGAACAAATAGAAGTTCTTTGACTTGGATGACAGAAAATTCCCTCAGGTGGAAGATTCAAACAGCTATAATAAATCTTGATTTAGAGAAGTATAATATTTCATGATAGAAGATATTTCATTTCCCTAAACTCCTGTATTGCACATGCCTATAAGAGAAGAGCAAGAAACATGAGATTTTTACTAACTGATAAAAGCAGGACTGATAGATACTTAGGATCTGGGAAAAAAAGAAAAAAAGCAGTAAGTTAATTTGTGAAATTAAGATAAGGCTATAAATTGTAGGACAGTATCAGTACCTATTTCATAGGGACAATATGTGTAAGATCCTTATCACAATCAGTAGGTAGTCCCTCAAATACCTACTATCACCACCACCAGTTTTTCTTTTTTTTTGTTTAAGATTTTATTTTTAAGTAATTTCTATACCCAACATGGGGCTAGAACTCACAACCCCAAGATCAAGAGTCACATGCTCCACTGACTGAGCCAGCTGGGTGCCCCACTAGTGTTACTTCTATTACTACTAATATACCTTAAGCAACACAATATATTAATTAAAAGTATTTATATTGCATTTAAATGACTTTCATTATATCAGAGGTTACTATCAATTAGAAATCACACTTTTGGGGGGCACCTGGGTGGCTCAGTCAGTTAAGGATCCAATCTTGATTTCAGCTCAGGTAGTGATCTCAGGGTTGTGAGACTGAGCCCCACCTTGGGCTCCACACCATGCAGCACAGAGCCTGCTTGGGATTCTCTCTCTCCCTCTCTCTTCCCCCACTCTCTCTCTTAAAAAATAAAATAAAATAAAAATAAAACTTTAATTAAAAAATCACATTTTTTTCTACTCCTTTTCACACTTGAATGTAATTTAATATAAATCAGGATTAGTAGTATAGTCATGATAACCCTGTTTGATAATTTAATAGACAAAGCTCAACTTGAGCCAAGTCCCCACTCTAAACATTCCATTCTAGTTTATTTAAACAAAATATTTAACCCCAGAAAGAGTTCTCAGATTATTTTGTGAAGATACGCTGGAGGCCATCATCAGGCTACACCCTGATGTAAGTGGGGTTTTGGAAATGAGCTTCGGGAAGTCAAAGAGGGGCTAGTCTGGAGGGGAAGGGCATATTGGCAGAAAGAATAGTTAGAAGGTTGTTGGAGTTATTCAAGAATAAAATGAGAAAGAATGTGTCTGTTTTTGCAAATAATATGAAATGAAATAAAAAATAGAGTAATATCCCGCTTAAGTAGGAATTAACTTTTGGCAGGTCTTAGTCATTCAAAACAAAGCTATGAACCTGTCCTGGAACAAAAAAAAATGACCACAAGCACATGCATTAAAAAATGACCCTCAGCCCTATTCAGAGCCTATTTTTACTTTGCATATAAATCCTGCAATCCATCCCAGGTTGCAAAGAAAGTGTTTTCAAAATGAAGGAGAATTTAAAAGTATATAAAAGGAGAAAAACTATCATAGCAATGCCTCTAGGGAACATTTCCATCTAACATAATCATCAGGAGGAGTTTGGTTATATTTATAACTCAACAAGAGAGCGTTTTCTCCAGAATTCTTGAGAGTTACAGATGGTCAATAGCAAAGTGAGGCTGATTCTCAAGAGGATAGCAGGATAGCAGTGGGGAGAGAAAATGGCCAAGTTTCCTAATGGGCTGCCAGAAATAGGGAGGGCAGACTTGGGAGGAGGCACAGGAAGCACAGAGGGCATGAGAATTGAAGGAATGCCGTGGAACCCCATTTGGACACTGCAACCTACACACTGCTACAACCAGAACCAAGGTTCAGAACAATGTCCACCTAAATTTCTAAAAGACAGAGATGATTTCGATGGCATCAACTTTCTGATTAATGAGAAAAGCCCAAGTTTTATTTATGCATTACTGTTTAAAATTTCTGGGGCGCCTGGGTGGCTCAGTCATTAAGCGACTGCCTTCGGCTCAGGTCATGGTCCCAGGGTCCTGGGATCGAGCCCCGCATCGGGCTCCCTGCTCAGTGGGAAGCCTGCTTCTCCCTTTCCCACTCCCCCTGCTTGTGTTCCCTCTCTCGCTGTGTCTCTCTGTCAAATAAATAAAATCTTTAAAATAAAATAAAATAAAATAAAATAAAATTTCTGTCACCTGAGACAGAATAGTTTAACAGTTCTAAGAAGTGACTTTGGAGTCAGGCAGATCTGAGTTTAAATCCCTATCTCACCCAGGTTGTATTACTTTGGACAAGATATTTAACATCTCAGTCTTTCTTCATAATAGTAATGACAATACCTACTTCACTGGACTGTTCTAAAGATGAAATAATATATCTCAAGTTGTATTAGTTATTGATTACTGCTTAGCAAATTACCCCAAAACTTAGTGGCTGAAAATTTATCATATTATAGTCACTTAACTCAGTCCACATTCAGATGAAGGGATTACACAAGGCATGAATTCCAGGAGGTGGGATCATTGGAGGTCATCTTGGAGGCTGCCTGCCACAACTGTGTTTCGCAGTGCTAGCATATAATGAAAGCTCATTATGTGCTAGCTCCTAGGATTATTATCTTCTGGAAAATTTTACAAAACAGCTATTTATTGTTAGCAGATAAATGACGTGGTACTTGTGCTCAAGCTTCAAATAATGCCCTAAAGAGCAAATAAAATGGATATACTCAAGTATGAAACTCACATCAAAATATTAAGCCAGCAAGTTATATCTGAATACACAGTATTATAAAACATTTGTATCAGGGAAGAGGGGAGACAGTCAGAAGCAGAAGGTTATGAGGAGGGTTAGCATCTTCTATCCACTCTGAAGACTTGAAAAAAGTGGCCTGCTCTCCCCATGACCACTAGATTCTGCAGCTGAAGACACCTGAATTAAGAAATGTCCTACTATCTCTCAAATGGTGATGCGAGGCAAAGAAAAATTAGTACCCATTACCTCAGGAATTTGGCAGATGGCTAGGCAATGATTTTTGTAAATCAGATTTCCTTCAAATTAAGTGAATACAAACTGTAGGAGAAAATGAAAGAGGAATTCAAAGAATTTGATAGGCTAAATCCTGAACTAAAATAGCTGTCTCTCTAATCTTTGCCAAGAAAATACTAGAGATGTCAAAAACGGGTCACTACCACTGTTATAAACATGAACAGCCCTCAGAAGAGCCCAATCTTGGCTACTGTAGACACCCTAAAACTGACAAGCTCAAATCCATTACATTCTTAAATGTGTCTTCGTCCGCAACCCACCCACCAGCAAAATGTCCTAAGACAGCTGCTAATTTAAAGGCAGGATTAATTATAAGTGACTTAGTGACAGATGCTCTGCGTTTGGACTCCAACTGAAAAGTCTCTGTGTTCCGGGCACAATGCTGGTGTTCTACTCTAAAGATTTTGCTGCGGCCATGCAGTGCTACTTGGCGGGTGGCTTGCTTGCAACCTGTTTGGGTATACCACTGTGACTTGGCCTACTTTTCTGATTTCCCCAGCTTGCTGTCCCTTTGCTGGTCCTTTTCTTCTTTCCCTGTGGCTAAAGCACAGTCCTACCTGTCACAGTCCATCAAGGTATACAAGAGAAAGGGGATCCATACCAGATAAATTTACCTGTCCTTCCTTCCCCTATCAGCCAGACAAGGCACTTCAGACAGAAAGCAGTGACCCTGCAAAGGGTCACTTCCTCTTTGGGACTAGTTACTGCCTCAGTTAACTCACAACTACAGTGTCAGTCAATATTCCCACTTCCCCAGAAAACATCTGATTCTTCGTGCCAGAGAAGAAACCTAGAATGTTTTAATATTTATTTTAAAAGTAATACACTTGAATCTTAGAAAAGTTAGAACCGCAGAACATTTTTAAGAAGAAAATAAATAATTGGATTACATTTTCTAGTCTATTAGATGAATTATTTTAAAGAGTTCTCCATGTTTTGTTTTTGGCAGAAGTCCTTGTTATACATCAGACGTAAAGGAAAAGGATGTTCTTGCCTTAATTTTATATCTTATACGCCTGGGGTAAGTGTTGGCCAATGACATTTTTTATACTTTTTATTTTGACTAAGACATTCTTGAATTCAATTCAGCATATTTTAAACACTGAATTTTAATGTCATACAAGATAAGATAACCAATGTTATTAATTCTTTTTCTTTATAAAATTAAGCTTTACTTACTGATGCTTGGAGAAAACTATGGTGCTTGGGAAACCCTGCTTTCCTTTTTGTCTACTTAAGTCATATATTTTTTAATATTTTATTTATTTATTTGAGAGAGAGAGCACAAGCAGGGGAAGTGGCAGGCAGAGGGAGAAGCAGGCTTCCCGCTGAGCAGGGAGCCCGATGCGGGGCTCAATCCCAGGACCCCGGGATCACGACCCGAGATGAAGGCAGCCGCTTCACTGACTGAGCCACCCAGGTGCCCTAGTCAAGCCTTTCTAAAAAAAAAATATGACTTAAGTAGTCATATATTTTTTTTAGAAAGGCTTGACTTTATAAATGTTACTCCTATCACATGTTTTGTCCACCAAACTTCTAGGAACTTAACAATTCTCTTTCATAGATCCTACCCTTCAGACTGCCATATTTTTTTTTTTAAGTAGGCCCTATGCCCAACGTGGGGCTTGAGTTCAACAGAGGTCATAACCCCAAGATCAAGAGTCACATGCTCTACAAACTGAGGCAACCAGGCGTCCCTAGACTGCTGTATTAACTTTGTGTAATCATTACATTCGACAACCATGACTTGCAAAATATAAAAAAAAAGGAAAGTTATTTCTGTGTCTTATTATCTCTTAAAGTACCCTCTATGGACTAGATAATTCCTGGTACCTGGGTGAAACTTAAGGCAAGCCCCTTGATGTTGTCTGGTACGTCTTAGGTAATAAAAAGTTCTATGGTCAAGTCTCAAAATGCTGTTGCAGTAATTAGATGATTTATTCCTATATAATGGTCAAAATTCAACCCTGTTTTAAAGTTAGAACAAATACCTCCTTTGAAACTTGTGCATCAAGTTTTTGTACCTCCCTTTGAAATATAGTATCAATCTTCTCAGGGCTTCAACCAAAACTTCTGTGACAATGTCCTTTTCTTATGTATCCCTTTCTCCTTATGTTCATAACTTTTAGAAGTTATACTAGAATTCCCCAAATATTAGCTGTTAATATATTTTAGAACACCTGCTCTCTATGTCAAATTAAAATAAAGCAACTCTGATGTGTCAATGGATTTATTCTGTTTACCTTTCAGGAAAAAAAAATGCCTTGTTTTTGTTTTATCTTCTCTACTTATCATAAGCATCATATGCTTTCTCCAAACTGTAACAACAAAAGGCCTAAATTTCATCTGCAGGGTCTTCACTGAATCCCAGAGAAGACAATTTTATTCTAGTGAAACCTCACTGACATTTTTTCTTTTTAGAATATTAGAGCTATCCCTGCCTACTTTTCTCCTTAGTGTTTCTGGTCTACTACTCTGTAAATTACCTCATTCTGGTAGACATTCTGTTTTCTCATCACTCCCCATCCCAGGCCTACCCCCCCCACACACACACACACAGAATTAATATACTCCCTACCCACCTTCCAAACCATGATCTTATTCATCCTAGTTCTCTTCATCAATACCTTCGGCACCAAAACCTACTACCCTTATATAAATGAAAGCTTATCCAAATCTACATCTCAGTGTGTAAAAACGATTTTACTCCATTATTATGGTTCATTTTCTAACAGAAATTAAGCAGTGCGTTAATGTCAAATCTCTTACTGGCCTGTTAAAGGTTTTCCTGCCTTTGGGTCCTTCCACCCAGAGCAGACTAGAGAATAAATGGGCATCAGCTATCTCTGTCCTTCTCTACCAAACCACCCAGTTGGATCACTACTGATGCATCCACACCACACTCCTAGAACAACCACAGTGCCAACATGTCATAACCATGCTTTGGGACATAGTTCCCACACATGTTATGTATGCTGCATCCACAGAATCTATTCTCTCCCGTCATAAAACATAACTTTAAATCACTTATCTCCTGAACTTAGGATACATTTTCTCCACCACTGCTCCAACTAGAGATATAGGAATTATCTAGGTAATCAGGAAAATAGGATTCATCATCTATCCCAGTATACCACTGTCATTTTTGTTCTCCAAAAACACAGCTCTTTTTATACAACCCTTTGCCCAAGTACCTTTAATGGTTCCCCTTTACATACAAGAGTAAACGCCAGTTTGGATTAGAGCTCCTGCACTATAGAGACCTAGCCTTACTGTACTGGATTTAGCAAATAAAAATAAAGGACTTTATCTGGCAACCCTTACTGAAGGATAGCTGACTGCAGCAGTGAGACCAAACTACTTCCAAACCAAACAAATACTATGCTTGCTATTATTTAAAATTCTAAATCATCAGGGGAGCCTGGGTGGCTCAGTTGGTTAAGTGGCTGACTCTAGATCTCAGCTCAGGTCTTGATCTCAGGGTCGTGAGTTCAAGCCCCAAATTGGCCTCCACACTGGGTGTGGAGCCAACTTTAAAAAAAAAAAAATTCTAAACAGTAAGTATAGCATGGACAATGACCAATCAGAATGGACGCAGATAGTTAACAAGCAGAAAGGCTGAATCAATGTTTTCCCATAACCGATCAGCTTTGAGCACTGCCCAGCTCGTACTGCATTCCTCAAAAGAAATACGATTGCCCTTTTCCTTATCCCTCCAAATACTACCCATCCTTCAAAGATTTCTTTAATATTAACTTTTTCTGTAAACTTTTTCTGAACTAACCAAAGCCGTTTGAGTTTAGTATAAAGATCAAGGTGAATGCCCCCTTATCTGAATTTCTCTAGCAAAGACCGCTTATGTGACTCACTTGAGATATGCAACCTCTGCAAGTCAACTCTCCATAGATCTTGCGCATTTCTGCATATCTTATAGGCAGAGACACTGCTCTTTGTTCTGGACTATCTTTTCAAGGATTTTTATACAGCAAACAGCCTTGGAAGACAGAGGTAGTATTTCCCTCTGGAGCAAAGGGTAGGCATGCTTATTGCCTATTATAAAAAAATTCAGGTTTCCTAAGCTCAGGGACACTCTTCTATAACAAAGCCCACTGAGTGTGCAAGTACTCATCAAGCCCATGGGTATTACTTCTTTGGGACTTAGAAGCAAGGGGAATGGACTCAAATATGCTAATGCTCATACAGTGTGCTCTTCTGTAAATATTGAAGTCCTTGTTCTCCTACCTAAGAGTCTTGTGTCTTCTGCCAGCATATATGAAACTAACTGAGAGGCCAATTTGTACTTACTAGTACAGTAAAATCTCAGACCCATCATAGTCATTGCTACTCCCTTATTACTCAAATGTTTCACACATGTAAATGTCACCTTCAACTAGATTATACTTAATTAATCATTTACCTTTCATTTAATGACTAGCACTGCACATAGTGACAAATACAAAAAAAAAAAACAAAACAAAACAAACCAGTGAATAATACTTAACATACTTTGAGAGGAAAAACAAAATTGTAAAGCGGAAGAGGTTATAGGAAATGTTTAGGAAAAATTCTAAACAAGGAAGAAAGTCTTCTTGAGAAATTGGGCATTGGCTTAAAGTTAAGAATAAGGCTAAACTAGGAATATTGGGAAAAGATCCAGACAAAGTGAAAGAATCAATAGGAACCTCGAAGCCTGATTTCTGAATCAGTGCTGCATATCAGCACTGCCTAATTTTCAAAGAGCAAACAGCCTTGGAAGACAGAGGTAGTGTTTCCCTCTGGAGCAAAGGGTAGGCATTATTTACTTCTCTTGTATGTCTAGTGGATAGTATTAAGCTTGCCGTTGCCACGATGGTATTACAGTTGGACAGCAGGATGGCCACAAGTTACCTGCGTTTATTTAGAAAGAGAAATGGGTAGTATCATTCACCACAGAAGCTCAGGTAAAAGTGTTCACATTATTACTGAATTACCTCTCCAGGATTCCATAAGCAATCTGTGGTAAAATGTTTAACCTCTGTCATTATAAAGAGATGCCAACGGAATGCACTTGATTTTTAAGTAGTAAAGTTCACATTTGGGAAATCAAAACCTTTCTTGACCTGAAACTTTATATTCCAAATAGGCACATGGATTATGAGCTAAATGTCAAAATTTTTCTAGCCTCTTTCCCTGACTTGTTTTAATTTCACAAGACAATTTTGGATGCCCTCATGCTGAGTCTCATCACCCATCAGAACATTTAAATTAAAAACATCTGACAGACAGACTTGGCTTATGAATTCATTTCCATAATGTTCAAATATCCGTATCAAGACTCTGTGTCTGATAAGTGGGCTTTTTTGGAAAAAGAATAAGCATATTATAAGCCAGCAGGAGTCATCCTGCTACTTACATTTTTATGCAAGAATTAGATATTAGGAGATTCCTAGGTCAGTGTAATCAACTTCAATTTAAACTTTTTTTTTTCTTTTGTAGGATTTAGCAGCTTCTAGAAATGGGCTATGATGACTTCTAAATGCAATGAAAAATTGAAGGAAAAAAAAGCATTGTGTTATCATGTTTTTCTGACATCTTCAAGCTCCTTATCTTAAAATCTATAACTGAAGTATAAAAGTCACAGGTTTATAAAACATATATTCTATAAGTGTTTTTCTCCTCTCCTTCAACCAGGCCTAAAACTTGGACATTAACAAAGTTTACTTTGTTCACTTCCTCCCTAACCTCAGTCAGACTCTTACCCCTAAGCTCCTCATTAGGTGCCGAGCCTCCACAACTTACCCCAGCTGCCATGTTCTCTCTCCAGTCCAGGACCTCAGGCTTCCAGAGTGTAGCCACATTCAATGACTAAGAGCGCCATGGTAAAGGGAAGTACCAACCATTTCACATATGACTTTTCTGAGTCCAAAACAATGTACCTCATGCCAGGCTTCCTGAGAATTATTTTCTTAATGCCAGAAGGTTATTCTAATAGTCAAATAAAACAGTTCCTGGCACATAACATGGGCTCAATAGCTTTTTAACTGAACTGAACTAATCATAACAATTTTCAGCAGAATGGGAGAGAAGTTGTTCCAATTCTCACACATTTTGCAGTACAGACACAGGGCCTGATAGTAACAGACTGACAGATCTTGCATAGAGAAAGGGATACAACCAAAAATTAGGCTGAGAATGTTACTAATTCATTGCACAAGCGAATTTTAGCCACTTAATATTCATTATCAATTTGGAGGGTCAGATAACAAATCACAATGATAACCATAAAAAAGATAATTTTCAGTACTTATTATGCACTACATATTATGCCCATTATAGTTATATAGACTGCCTCTGCACTGGGTTATACCATGTATCAGTCAGGACATGTTAGTTAATACTATGAAACAAATAGTCCTGAAATAGCAAAGATTTATTTCTGGCCCACATTGTGCAGCCAGCAGGGACCAGCTGGAGCTGACAGAATAGTATGTCAACACTTTCTTCCACCATCTCCAAGACAGGGGAAAGGTTGCGGCAATTTGTGCATTGGTTTATAAAAACTTCTGTCTGGAAAACACACCCATCACTTCCACTCACATTTTATTAGCCAAGCAAGTTACTGACTTCAAGTGGCCAGAGGAAAGTCCAGAACACTATTAACAGCCCTAATTAAACCACCTTGTAAAATATTAGAGCCTCAAGAGACTTTGGAGATTATCTTATAATAGCCTGTCATTTTACAGATATGGAATGGAGATGTAGAGAAATGAAATTCACACAGCCATCAATGGTAGAGTCAGAGGAAAGAGGCTGCATCCTGCTATGGGACTTTTATCCTTAAGTAATCATGCTATTGTAGGAAGTTTGTCTAGAAGTTTGTCTGTATGTAAAGGAATTACTATAGGTAAAGCAGCATTTGGTAAGGAGAGCTGTTTTGTGGGTTTATTAGTTCAAAGAAAGTTTTCCTATATGTTTTAGTTTGGTTCTGTTCTGTCCAGATACCTACCTATGAGGGAACCTAAAAAGGTCTTTAAATAAAGTTCTTAAAATGACAACATAGAATTAGTTTAAAGTAACTGAACTACCCAATAGCTAATATAGTAAGTTCAAACTACAATGAGAGCAAGATGTACTGCACATTTATTATGTGCCAGGCACCACGTTAACATCTAATAGGCACTATTCATTTACTCCTCGGAACAGCCTTTTAAGGTATGTACTAATACCTTCGCCGTTTGACTGAGATAACAGAGCAATCGAGAAGTTAAATAACTTGCCCAAGGCCACACAGCTATTAAGTAGTAGACCTAAGATTTTAAGTTGGACATTCTAGCTAAAATCCACACTCTTAATCTCTGCCATCCCAAACCACTACACTGTATGTGAGGACTTCATTTACTGTTAATCTAAGTATGAAATAAATACGCAAAATAATTTATAGTTAATTTACAGTGTCTAATTTTAATTTTCAGTTTCTTCAGCACCAGATGGTTAAAGGAAATGTCCCTGGCCTACCTGGGCAATTTCATTCTATCCATTGTACCTTTTAAGTTTCTTGAGGGCAGAGATCAGGCCAACACCCAGCACCAGGCCACCAATGTGATTAATGCCTAATAAATATCTATGGAGGGAAAGAATGAATTCAAGTTCTCCATTATTTCTGATTTATCACTGTCACCCATAACATCTAAACTAGAAAGTCTTTAAGTTTTTAAAAATTTTAATACACATTTCAAAAACCTTTAGGTTCTTGGTCTGAAATGCTCAGATACCGTCTTTATCAACTTTTAATTTTTGCCAGTGCACTGTTTGAGATTTTGGCTGTATATTTTGCCCCCAAAATAGCTTTGTGGTATCTGTTGAACTATATTTGCTTTTTATCTCTCCCATACTATTTAGCCATTTGGTACCATGTGCACCTTTCACATCCCAGGGAGAAGGTTCTCCCTGAGTTCATGAAAAGAAATTCAGTTGCGTACTACCCTATCATACATCAATTCCCCATTGCCACCTAATGTCTTCCAGAATCCAGGCTGAGAGACTACGGAAACAGGTCAGTGAAATCTGATACTAAACATAAGATTCACAAGACACCTGGGTGGCTCGGTCGGTTAAGCATCTGCCTTCGGCCCAGGTCATGATCCCAGGGTCCTGGGATGGAGCCCCAGATTGGGCTCCTTGCTCAGCGGGAAGCCTGCTTCTCTCTCTGCCTGCCACTCCCCCTGCTTGTGTGCTCTATCTCTGACAAATAAATAAAATCTTTGAAATAAAAAAAATAAGATTCACGAAATTCACTATTTCATGTAGACAAGTACACTGGAAATTTCTGTTTCCTTTGATGTATTGATCACCAATTGTAAAAAAAAATAGTCAGAAGTCAGGGAGAAGGAGGAAAAAAATAGAGAAAAAAAAAGAGAGACTGTAAGATAGACTATTATATCCTCAACTGTTCCTATCAGGAGAGGGACAATGTCTTGACTCCTTTTCTGGTTATTAAGTACCTATTTCCTAATGAAGTCAACTTTAATAACTGATAAGAAGTTCTTAAAGAATTGGAAAAAAACTATTAGTTTAGAGAGTATTCCTCACACTGTGCTCTTGACTTAGTTTTCCTCAAAATACTTATGTATGCTTCAAGGTAAATGGGTCCTTTGATCAAATAAACTAGGAAAAAGGTGGGTTAGAACAATTAAATGGTTTTATTCATAAGATTTCTCAGATATCTTTCAACACATACTGCATAACTAGAAATTTATAGGGTACCTTAAGTTCGCTCTATTTTCTCATCCTTTTATACCAGTATGGTAAAACAAAGCTCTACTTTTGAATGTTCATTTGTCTATAGGAGATGTGTATTTGTTGAGTCATACATGGCAAGTAAATTTCTTTCAAATCCAGAGCTGAGGACTTAAATTTTCCAAAAGCCCTATTATTGAGAACCCATGTATTAAATAAACACGCCATTTTAACAGTCCTTCTAAGCATATACTGCAATCACACACACACACACACACACACACACACACAAAATCAGTAAACTTCATTTATCTTGTTTGGGGAACTGATCATAATATTTTGTATTTCCTTACTTGGCAGGATCCTTCCATGAGTTGGGTGCTCACTTTCTACCTAAGTAATGCACCAAGAATGACTAATGAGGCCATTTATAAGTTCTACCAGATCCAGTAATGTGCTCAAAATTCATGATCTCTTCCATTCTTCTTCTTTTCCTCTGATTAGCAGAGCCAGAAGAGCTAAGTTCAACTACTGTCACTGTCACTCGTTGTGTAAATTGGGCAAATTAGTCTCTGTTTCCCCCCTTCTATTGTGAATTGTAATACTTCTTTTGAGAGTGTTTATGAGATTAAATGAACACATTTTTGATGGGGGCTGGCACAACTCATTAACAGGAAGTATTCCACAGATGCTACTTCTCAATATTCTGTCACCCCATCCACCTCCCACCCACCTCCTTTTCACCTCATCATCTAATCTCTCTAAATCTTTTAGTAAGAAAATAAAATATTCCAGAGCATACTTTGTATTCTTTCTAAATCATTTAATCAGTTTCTAAATTGTCTAATTGGTCCAATGAAATTCTCTTAAGAGGCAGTAAAATTAGAAGGGGAAATGAAAGGTCCTACCATTCCATGGTGGGATACACTTACACAGTCATTTCTGTTCTAATCCTTTCAACCAGAACTGGAAAGATGCAGCATTTCCTTCAATGAAAGTGTTAGAAACAAGCCTTATGAAAAGATGTCTAATGTTTGTTGACTTATGGGTTCATATCTTATTTGAAGAAAAAATGTAGGTGATCTAATATACAGAATTGTTGAATTATTATGTTGCACACCTAAAACTAATATGACACTATGTTAATTCTATTTGGATAAAAAATTTTTAAGTAAGCTATCTATTCCACATACCTGATTGACAAAGATATTATCATGATTATTGTTTTATTTGGTGCTGGTGATAATACAGTAAAAGTTTACTAACACTAAAAAAAGAGAAAGAGAGAAGAGTTGACATGTCTCTCCAAGGTTAGTACCAAATCAGAGGCTCAGCATTGGGCCCTCCAATTGCAGATGGGCACTGAACAGCTATAGGTAGCCAGGTTTCTATTTCTAGGAAGAAAAATACATTTTGTTGGGCTCATGCTTAGTCCCCATCCCTGATATCATAATCAATTTCTTCATTAACCTATTTATTCTCTTCAAGGGAGATTTCAATGTTAGTTATTTTCACTTTCTCATCTCCAATTCACTCTTGAACCTGACCCAATCTGACACTCATACTCACCACTGGATTTAAATAGCTTTTTCTAAGAAAAGATTTATTTATTTGATAGGGGGAAGGGGCAGAGGGAGAGGGAGAGAATCTCAAGCAGACTCCCTGTTGAGTGTGGAGCCATATGTGGGGCTTGAAATCAAGAATCGGACACTCAACCGACTGAGTCAGCCAGACGCCCCGTTAAATAGCTCTTTTTAAGAGAACTAAAAGCCTCCATTGGCCAAATCCAATGGTCAGTAATTAATCAGCATCCTTTTCAACATTCTTCAATTCTTTTCCTTGAAACTTTGCTTATTTTGGCCTCTGGAACCTCACTTTCTCCATTTTCTTTCTATTCAGTTCTCCTCCTTGTTAGATCCTTCTCATCTCCCATCCCCAGGGCTCTATCCTGAGACATCGCTTCCCTGTCTATATTCCCTTTAGAGGTGATATCATCTACTCTCTCAGCTTTAACTTTCCTCTATAAGCTAGGAATTTCCATATTTATATCATCAGTTCAGGCCTCCCCCCACAAATTCCATACCATATAACTACCTACTCAATATCTTCATGTAGTCATTTAATAGGAATCCCAAAAATAATACACACAAAAATTATTCCTTCCTATCCCATAGTACATTCCTCATAAAGTCCTCCTTAACTCAGTAAATGCCAACTTTATCTTTCTGTTGTTCCAACCAAAAACTTTGGAACCCATCCTTGACACCTCTCTTTTTCTCATACCCATATCCAATATATTAGCAAATTCTGTTTAGCTCTACCTCCAAAGTATATTCAGAATTCAACCACTTCTTAATACCTTGCCCACAACCTCCATAGTTTAATCCATTATTTCTTTACCTGAACCACTAGTTTCCTAACCTGGCTCCTTCTCTCCCCTTCATCTCCTACAGTCTATTCCCCACATAGCATTCCAAATGATCCTTTTAAAACATAAGTTATATCATGTTACTCTTCTAATTGAAATCCTCTAGTGTCTTCCCATCTCAGAATTAAAACTCAAAGTCTTCATTGTGCTTTATAAGACTCTACATGATGAGGCTTCTGCCTCCTCTACTTTCCGCTTGCTTGCTGTCACACTGGCCTCCTTGCCGTTTCCAGAACAAACCAAGCGTATTCCTGCTATCTATTTGAAACTCTCTGTAACACATTTACCCCTTACTAGTGTAAAATTTCTTAAACAGTATCTAAACTATCACCTCATTACTCTCTACCTACTGACACTTTTTTCTTCTTAGCATTTACTACCCCCTGAAAATAGTATGTGTATTTTTATTTGCTATCTCTCTTCCCACTAGAAGTTTATAAGCTTCATAAGAGCAAGGACATTTTTTTTTTTGTTACCATTATATCCCACTTCCTCAAACAGTGTGCCAAATATATTTTGGTATGATTTGGTAAATACTGGTTGAATGAACTAATTCAATAAAGAAGCATTGGAGTGGCAAGGGAATGAGATTGACTGAGATGGTCATCTCATCCTTTGCAATAGAGAATTTTTATATGATCCAAATATTCTCTCACCTGGGACCATATTAGAAAATCCAAAAAAAAAATTTACCTTCCCTTAGACTTTCTTGTCACTAATCCTTGAATTTTTCTGTTTCTAAGACCCTGATAACTCAGCCAATCTGTCATTACACATGAGTCATATAGTTCTTTATCTCAAACTTTTCTTCTGCCAAAGAGGACAATATGATATATTTGGAATTAAGCCCACCTAGAGAATTTTCCTTCCCACTGTCCTCCGGGAACACTATACATCATGCAGCACCATCTGTAATTAAGATTTGAATCTTTTCCTCAATATCATTATTAACTCCCCAGGTGGCCATGAATGTAGGTTCACAAAGGTGTAGCCGTAAGGAGGAGTAGGATGCTGAGAGTGTGAACTACCTACTCAGGCAACTTTCTTGTACCTTCAGGATCTGCTGTTTTTACATTCAATTTGATGATGCGGCACTGCTGGGCACCCACAACTTAATGGCTAGGCAGATATGGCAGGACCAACTTATGAGGAGCAACTCAGGTCACTTCATCCCTTAGTCCTATGGTGTCTACTGAGCTAGTTGCAAATAAGAGCTACTTCTTAATGTGACTACAGTTACTTGCACAAAGGGAATTATTTTGCTTCTTTTCTGTTATGGATTCTCGCCTTGGAGCTTGACTTGTTTTCACTCAACTCCCCAATCTGCCACAGACCATTTTTTCATCACAGTATCTGCTACTTCATTAAAGTAGAGTGGCATGACTAATGGACCAATTTGAGAGCTCTTCTCTTGTTCTGAAAACCTTCAGGTTCACATAACATATGCAGATGTAAAAAGCATTACCTCTAAAGCACACACGCGCACACACACACACACACACACAAATTCAAAGATTTGTACCTCTTTCTTAGTGGTAATGGGCTCATTGAATAACTATCTGTTTTTCACTTCGAAGAAAAAGTCCTGATAATCTTCAAAGAGGTGACAGGATGCTGTATTGTCAAGGTTTTTATCCTCCTCTTCTGGTAAGATGTCTTACCAAGACTTCTAGGATTTCTTCTACTTCCCTTTCTCCTCATATCATCAGGATGTGACAAATGTGGTGAACCCACATGACAGCGATACAGCCACATTTCCTTTAGACAAAATTACAGCATAAAGCTGGACAACTGATTGGACCCTAAAGCAAAACAGTAAGAGTGTACTATTTTCCCTGCCAGGTAAGAACAAACTGATTCTGTTATTTTTTACTTACTGGACAAAGACAGAAAATATTCACCAGTTTAATAGCTACATAACAGATTAAATGGGCTGTAATGATTTTCTCGACTTAGGAGACCTCATCAAGAAAAGTAACTATAATTGAATTCACTACCTGATTAAGCTTATAATAACCTACCATCATTCTCCAAGATACATCTGTCTTCTGCATTAATCTAACTGGGGATGTGATAAGAATCATCAATCTTCATCTTTCAAGCCTTTAGTAGTGAATAGTGGCACTAACATCTACAATTTCTCTAGAGATACAGGGTTGATTTTGATTTCCTTTTTTGGAAAAGAACAGAAATTTCAGATGCTTCCACTTTGCCATTTCTATCACAATGGGATTCATACCAATTGTTCTCAACCCAGAGAAAAATTGTGATTCAGAAAGTATATTCGTATCTATATTTTCTTTCCTTTTTGCTCCTTACTCTCAACTGTATAGATTTAATGCTGCATTTCTAACACCTCCTGTAATCAAAGTAAGTGTCTTTGCCCTTTGAAATACACTCAGGTCTACAAGAAAAGAAAGATCATAAGCTCCAAACAGAACCAAATAGATTTCTAATTATAAACCCATTATCTGCTTAAACACATGTGACTTTGCCCACATTAACTTTCCTAAGCCTCAGTTTTCTCATCTATATAGGGTGATAAGTCTGAAGATTCATGAGGCAAAATCACCGAGTGTAGGCATTTATAGTAACCATAGGCAGGGTTGTAAAGCACACACTGATCTTTTTGCCTAAAATACTCCAATTCTCCAAGGCTTCTATTTTTCCTTTGGATTTTTTCTGGGAAACACATTGTTTCCTTTCTCTGCTTAGGTTAAGTTCCCTCTTATGTATATTCCCTTAACACCATCTCTCTAGTGTTTGTCTCGGTTGTTATTTTATATTCATTTTTGTATTTACTTGAGGATTATCTGTCTTTACCAATGCTCTCTATGCCCCGTGAGGGGAAGCCATGTCTGCTTTAGTTCATCTTTGTACTCTTCATGCGTAGCTATTACAGGACTTTTAAAAGACTATTACAGGAACTTAAAAATTAGTTCAGTGGGGTGCCTGCCTGGCTGAGTTGGTAGACTATGTGACTCTTGATCTCAGGGTCATGAGTTCAAGCCCTATGTTGGGCATAGAGATTACTTAAAAAAAAATTAGTTGAATGAATGAATGAATATCACAAAAAAACAACTAATTAGCACTTAGGATGGGTAATAAATACTCCATGCTTTATATACACTACACATATAACACCTAAACATCCTTCATATTTCTTCATTATAAATTTGAGAAAGTGAGATTCAGAGAAGGCTCTTTGCTGAAATTTATCCGTTTTCCTCATTGGTCTGCATATTCTCTCTCTTCCCACAATATCTTAATCACACAAAAATCTCAAGTGCATGATATAATTTGTCTGCAATTTCAAGACCTCCAATGCAACACAGCTGATTTGGGAACTCTAGTCTGCATCAGAAACATATGAAAGCTAGTTTAAGTACCTCTGTCATGCACAGAGATTCTATCCTGTGGTTCAAGAGAGAGACCCAAATATGTATGTTTTTATAAAATACCTCAGGTGATGCTGATGCTAATGCAAAGACTATGCATGTATCACTTCAGAAATTTTGAAACCTAGGAGTTAAGGAAGCAAAAGGGTGGTAGGGTTGGAATGTTAAGAGAAATTCTTACTCTTGGAATCTGAACTCCAATATTCTGAAATGTCTAAGTGTTCTAGGGGATTAGAGATTAACTAGTACCTGATAGGCAAAGAAACCATCAACACTGATAACTTAAAAATACATACTGGAAAACTGACTTCATAGCCTGAGAAATCTTGATTTTTTTTAAATAAAAGAACCACTAAAATTATATATGTGAACTATTTTACATTTATTCTAATTACCATGCAGCCTAACGACATTTGTGTATACTCCTAAATGTAGGTCATAGAGCTTCTGTATAATTGAAACAGTGATCTCCATGAATCTCAGTCTTTTTAGGTTACTTCCCTAAAACTACAGACATTTGTTTTTGGTTTGTAGAGAGAGAGAGCATGCAGGGGAGGGGCAGAGAGAAAGGGAGAAGAATCATAAGAAGGCTCCATGTCCTGTACAGAGCCCTACAAAGGGCTCAATGAGATCATGACCTGAGCCGAAATCAAGAGCTGGACACTCAACTGACTGAGTCACCCAGGCACCCCTAAAACTGACAGACATTTGATCACAACTCTAAAACAAATAGTAAAAATCTAATATTTATTTATTTGTTTGTTTATTTTGGGTGATGTTTTTGGAATTACCCTACACCCTACTGGAAAAAGAAAACTGGTATATACCTTCTAGAGGGCAATTTGGGATCTCTGCAAATGACAATTGAGATTTTGGAGATAGACACAAAATGATCTGTGCTCTTCTAATTATTCCACATGGTATCTCTGGGCAGTGGACAAAGGAGCCTTATATGCCTCATTGAGGCACATTTCAAATACTAACATAGGATTTCATGTATGAGAATGGGCACTTTCACTCTATGGGTTAAAGGATACACCTTGCCTTTGTTTGTCATGGAGATTATTAGATTATTTTTTCTTTAAAATATTTGCCAAGATCTCTATGAAAAACAAATAGAATTTTCCACTTACACATTCAACCCATGTATCCCCTTTACATAATTCTCTTGGTTCCTCAAATATTGACATTTAGGCAGTACAATGAAACTGAACAAACTGAACTAAAAATAAATTATCAAATCAAAGAAAACTCTAATCCGATCCTACAGATTTCAGGTAACTCTTCTTTAAAATAATATAGATATTATATCAGAATATAGATATATAAGAATATGTAATTGTTAAGCTAAGACTCTGAAATCAGATTGACCATAGTTCAAATATCAGCTCGGCCATTTACTAGCTATGTGATCAGAGGTCAAGTTTCTGAACTCCTTCAAGACTCAGCCCATTCATCAGTAAAATGGGAAAATCTACTGCATAGGTCTGATGTGAGAATTAAATAAAAGCATGTATTGAGTACATTAAAATGGACCTGGTGAAGGTAGATATCAAGAATTATTACCTTTTGGGGGCACCCAGCTGGCTCAGTCAGTGGAGTGCGCTGACTCTTGATCTCAGGGTGGTGAGTTCAAGCCCTATGTTGAGTGTGGAGACCACTTAAAAAAAAAAATAAAATAAATAAATAAATAAATAAAAATTAAATGTTACTTCTATATTTAAAAAAAGGAATTATCACTTTTTATTATTACTAGTCATCATTGATAATAAAAAACTATTGAGAACAATCATAATAGTGATTATCATGAGGATATGAAACAAAGGACCAGCAGATCTTTCAAAGCCTCAAATCTGTTAAGTATTTTAGATTGTGGCCACAGTTGTTTATAAATGCTGACTCTTGCCTTTTGGACTCTGATAGATGCTTTTCTTTCTTAGCCCAGTCGTTAAAAAATATTTAAGAATTTGGGGTTAATATACCTGTTGAACAAAATGACAAAGGTTTCTTTGGTTCCTAGTTTTCAAGTTTCATGCTTGCTTTGATGTTTTTTGGAGGAGGGAAACTGTTGTGATGCTCAAATGGTAGCACGCTTTTATCACACGCCCCATTAGTCAGCTCTCTTGATGTGAAAAGCTGAACTTGGTCCACAGAGCTGTCATTTAGCATTCTCACCTGTGAAAAGAAAAATTAAAGAAAGATGGAAACTTGCTATTTTTCTGCTTCAAAAATAAAACAAGGCCAGTAAAACTGTCAGCAGGTAACTTTTCTCAGAAAAGCATTGGCTGACGTCCCAAAGGCAAATTGAATTGTGGAAAACGTCCCCATTGATTTTTGCAGGACAAAGCAGGATAACATAACAGGGGACAAAGCAGGCCATGAGTTGAAAATAGGAAGGAAACTAAAATGTAAATGAGCACTCATGAACTCACATTAATGTTGCTTTGCTTTATGTGATGAACAAAGAAAAACACTGGGAACTGATTTTACTGTTAAATATTTACCTAAAGGTTGATTAACATAAAAGTCTTTAATTTGGAGCACTGACGTTGAGATGAGGTATGCCTAACTTCCATGGATGTTAACTTTGCACTTAGAATTATGTACAGGTAAATGACCAAGGAAACATTCTGTCAGCCTGAGTTGCAACATTAGAACATACTCACAGAGGGGCGTGTTTCAAGTAACTCAATTTGCATTACTTTGGACCTAAGTGGAAATCATGATTTGACTCACATTCTAACAGAGAACAGGAGAGAAAGAGTAAATATCAGTACTAAATACAGATACAATCACATTATATTTCATCGAAACTTTTTATTTTGGCAAGATAACACTACAAAGAATAGTGTTATAAAACCTCAATCTTCTGGGCCCTTGACGGGCTCAGTTGGTGGAGCATGGGACTCTTGACCTCAGGGTCATGAGTTCTGGGCATAAAGCTTACTTTATTAAAGAAAAATGTTAAAAATAAATAAATAAAACTTTTATCCTCAAGCATTAATACTTCAAAGACCGAGAAAGACATTATATAATTAAATAAATAATGAACTCATTCGTGGAATAGAAAAGGATTAAGAGTTACTTGCTTTCTTCCTTGGGATATCTCTTCACTAGCTTTTATTAGATGAAAAATACTTTCGAGTGAAATTCCTAATGGAAAGTGCTTATGTTTATATTGTTCTAATTTTTTACGCTCAGTTAGATAGATTCAAGTTACAGAATCATCCTATTAGGATAGGTTTCCTTTTAAAGAAAAAGGTGGCCAGAAATTCTAAGGTCAGCTGGAAGTTTAAAACTGCAATAAATTGTAACTAGAAAATAAAACATAAATTTATATGAGTAACAAAGAGAATAATTTTTCCTGAAACTTGACATAGTCCTCCGCCAAAGTATTATTTTTCGATTATCAGTAGAGGATGCTAAATAAACTAGATCATGATTTAAAATGATTTTTGTGGGAAATTTAATACATATAATCATGAAACATAAATAGACACATAAATGGAATTTATGTTTCATAAAAATATTAGTTTCATAAAAATAGTAAGTTGAGATAATAGGTAAAAGGTAGCAAAATATGCCACATTAGCATAAACAAAATTTTAGCCTGAATGCAATTGAAAAGGAATATATACACAAAAAGCTCTTGGCCCTTCCCCATTTAACTAAAAGTAGGACATGAATTTGTAAAGTTGTTCCCCCTCCCCTTTCTACCAGGAAGGACACAATTTAATCACCAGTGACAACTCTAGAACGTTATCAGCCCAGAGATGCACTAGAGGAATCTACATATCAAACTTTTACTTACTAGACTTTATTGCCCATTAGTTCCCCCATACATTTACCTTCCCACAATCCCTAGAAACTCAGTCTCTTTCCTTTGTCCTGTCACTTCTCTAAAAATGTATTGTTCTATTATTAAGATACTGCAATAAGCCCAAGTTTTAACCACCCCTTTGAGTTGTTCATTGAGTACTCCCATGTATATGTGCAATGCACATGTTAATAAGCTTCTATTTGTTTTTCTCTTGTGTCAGTTTAATTTGCAGGACCCCAGCTGGAGAACCTCAAATGGGTAGAGGAAAAAGAAAACTTTTCCTCCCCTACAGAGACTCAGCAAATTGGCAATAATCTACAAAAATTATTTCAATAAATATCTTAAATCATAAGAAGATTTAAATTGTAGAAGTAAAAGCAGGTATGATCACTTCACTCATTAATGACAATGAGGCTGGTGAACAACATAAGATGACGGTGCCATATGCTTAGCAGAACACCATGTGAATTATAAGCTCCTGTCTGGGAGATACCGGTGAGCTGGAGGTAGAGGGAAACAAAGATGTCGTGCACCAGCCTACATTCCCTGAGAGCACGTACATAGCCCCTTAGATATGCCAAGGCTATTGTCTGGCCAAAGCTCCAGGACAACCAACAGGCCTCCGTCACAGAAAGACTGAGGGTAAGTCTCAGGCTGCTGTCTGTGCAGTGTTCTGGGAGTGGCAGCCTACCAAGTAGTACCTCCGTGATTGCTACAGTCCTGTGGGATCTAGGAATGCAAGCTCCCCTGGCCACCAGACCCAGACCATCAAGGGCATTCCTGGGGGAGGCAGCAGCCAAGACCAGGGCACCAGACATGCATAAAAGCTCCCCTCTGGGAAACACTGGCAGGCTGGAGTGCCGGAGCAAGACAGCATGAAGACAGCACCCACCCTCCAAGGTCTCTGGAAAGGTCTGCAGGTGGCCCTCACATGTGTGTTTAATGAGAAGCCTGCCCCTCAAGCTGAAGCTATAATGAGGAAGAGCTCATGGGCCTCTTTCACAGAAAGACTGACCTGCTGGGTCTGTTGCCTATTGCTGCGCCTGGAGATGGTAGCCATTTAAGAACTCTTTCTCTGTTTCTCTCTGTGGGGCGCAGGAGCATAAGCCCCACTGACCACTAGAGCCAGGCGATGTAGAGGCCGCCCCTTAGCAGAAGCCACAAAAGCACCAGGCACATAATAGCTGCTCTCCAGAAGATACTGGCGCTTGGGAGCACAGTGGACGGAGTGCGCAAAGACCGCACCCACCCGCTGGAGTAAGGCGAAGGGAGAGCGGGGCGATGGCGCCTGCTGGGTAATGAGACTTTTAAGAAGAAAAAGAAAAACCTAGCGTTCAAAAAAGAAAAAAAAAAAAGGCATCTGCCAGCTAAAGGAAGACAGAGAGAGGGCATAGAAATGGTATCTGCCAAGAAAGAAAAAAAGGGACGAGGAAAGAAAGAAAGAAAAAAAAAAAGCTTGGAGTTTAAAAAAAAAAAAAAGATGGTGTCCCGCAGCTGGAGCAAGTGGAGAGCAGAGCACAAACGTGGAGTGCACCTGTCTCGGTCCCAGCAGACACCCCTAGTGTGTGTTAAAGGAGATGCCTGCCTCTCAGACCAACATTCCAAGATGAGAAAACGGACCTCTCCCACGTGAAATCCGGCACCCCCACAGGGGCCTCTTCTGCGCTGGGACCTGCAAAGGGTGAGTCCGAGGGCAGGAGCCCTGTTAAGAGTTGTTTCTCAGAACCCTGTAGTCTTGTGGATCTTGTGGCCATGAGCCCCACTGGTTTTCAGAGCTAGGTGGTTTTCAAGGTTCCTCTCCCAGGTTTAGGTGTTAAAGGTGGGGGCACCCCATGCGGGGTTTGAACCCTTGGCTCCTCTGGGAGAAGCTCTAGGTTTCAAGTTCCCTCCCGGCTGTCACAGCGCCGGGGGTGGGGTTTACTGCCTGACTGAGTGTGTCCCTGTGTCTCCTACCCAGTTCAGTGGGGACCTCCATTTGCCCGACGCATAGGGGCCATCAGCGTTTTTTTTGTGGTTGTTTTCCAGAGGCAGTTGTTCCAAATGAAGCGTAGATTTGGTGTATTTGTGGGAGGAGGTGAGTTTACCTCTTACATCGCCATGTTGAGCAGAACTTAGTTTTGTTGTGCGTGTGACCTAACGTGTGTGCACAGTGTATTTTAGAATTATCCCTAAAATACAAATGTGTTAAGCCATTAAGATCTACTGTAAATGGGGCCCAAGAATGCAAGAGCACCTCACTCTGAGGGCCCCAAACTGACCTCGACAAAATCCAAACGCAGAGAGACAAGTGGTGGTGAAACAAAGGATTTATTTCAGGGAGGCCAATATCGGGAAGACAGAGGACTAACATCTCAAAAAACGGTCTCCAAAGTGCTGAAAATACTTTTAGGTTTATGTAAGGAAATGTGGAACAAAGGTAAGTGGGTACGAGCAGGTGGGCAGTAAATGTCAGGCTGATCATTGTTTTAGGGTCAACCACTTGGGGTCTTGCTGATATTAGGCCAGTCCCTATTACTTGAGGGAGAAGTTTTGATTTCCAAAAAGAGATGCTTTGCCTGCAGGGTCTTTTGCCTGAGTTAAACATAAGCTGAAAAGAACTTAATCAGAAAGTGCAGGGGGTGAGGTGGGGGTGTGTAGTCTGGGAGGCTCAGTCAGTTAAGCGCGTGTCTCCTGCTCCCGTTGATCCTGGGGCCCTGGGATTGATCCCTGCTTACTGGCAGGCCTGCTTCTCCCTCTTCCTCTGACCCTCCCTCCCACCCGCTCTCTCTGGTTCTTCTCTCTCTCTCAAATAAATAAAAGCTTAAAAAAAAAAAAAGTGCAGATGGAGGCCGAAACGGGGGTAGTGAGTCCTCTTTCAATACCAATATTTATTCCTTTATTAGGAATGTTATATTAAGTATCTACTGTAGGCCAGGGACTTTCCTAGGTACTACAGGTACAGCAGGGAACAAATCCATGAACCGATGGAATTTACATTGTAAAAGGGAGTCTATAAACATATTTTCAAGTAATGGCAGATACATGTTTCAAGGGGAAATAAAGCAAGGTAATAAAAAAGAGTGCTGGGGTGTTGTTTTCTATGGGGGAGACCAGAGCGTTCTTCTCTGAGGAAGTGGCATTTGAAAAGAAAATTGAATACAGAAGAGTGAAACTGAGGGAGAAAAACCAGGGAAGAGGCTGTGGCCATGGCCCGGGTAGAAAAACCCAGGAGCACTGCCCATACGTTGGCAGGTGCATTGTCATGAGCACAGAGAGGACTTCAAGAGAGGTTTACAGTGTAGCCAAAAAATTATTTAAAACTGCCATTCTGGTAGCATTTACCTCAACTTTCTCATTTCACACCAACGGCAAAATTCACAAGGGGCAGAGATGGGAAGAGTTTTACATGCAAATCACAGAATTTAAAACTAAAAACCCATCTTCAACATAGTAGAAAAAATCAAGTCCCAAGGGCTCTAAGGACTGCTGAAAGAGAAAACTGTACGTTTTCACTTATCCTCAACAAAAGGATACAGTTAGTAATGTCATCATCAAAACACTTAATGAGGAAGAACTGTGTAAGAGATGGAGACACTTCGAGGCATGTAAACTGCTTGTTAGTGGTTATATTAATTATTTAA
>NC_138380.1:57156206-57184911 GCF_054177405.1 Leptonychotes weddellii
CTTGACTGGTACCAGAACTTCCTCACCTATCCTACATAGATTAAAAATTTCTTTCATACTCTTTATGACTTTATTTTGTCACTGCATATCATGCCCTATCTCTGGGCTTCCCAAACTTCCATGTGCATACAAATCACCTGGGGATCTTAGTATCAATGAAGATTCGGATTCCTCTTGGGTGGTGGTACCTGAGCATCTGCATTGCTGAGGAGTTGGTGGAGATGCCAGGGCTGCTGGTGTTCAGCCCGTGCTTTGCATAGAAAGCCTCTGGGCAACATGGGAGGTGTTGATGGTATTGAATGTGCACTGGAGCACAGGGACTCCACAGTCAGCCAGCCTAGGGATCTCCCTCCCCCACTCACTACATATGACCTTGGGAAAACTGAGCTAATCTCTTTGAGAATCTGCTTTTCCCTCTACGAAATAAAGATACTTGTCCCCACAGTTCAGATTTCCTGCCGTGACTGTGATATTTAGCCTGCACACACCACAGGGGGCATGAAGTGGACAAAGGACAACCCTGGGCTTCTGCTGTCAGGGGTAGGCTTGAATCATACCAGACAGTGTCCTGGCTCTGCCCAGTGGGGAGGGATCTATTCTCAGC
The DNA here is from genome assembly GCF_054177405.1 of Leptonychotes weddellii. Taxonomy (NCBI): domain Eukaryota; kingdom Metazoa; phylum Chordata; class Mammalia; order Carnivora; family Phocidae; genus Leptonychotes; species Leptonychotes weddellii. The sequence continues at coordinate 57,156,811 of NC_138380.1, forward strand.
TTGACCTCAGCCATGAAGTTGTTCATTGAGTTGAAGGGATTGGAACAAAACCCCCACACCTGTTTCATCCGCACACGGATACAATTCCCATCCATAGGATAGGAACAAGCACACTCAATTTCAATGAAGGCAACCTTCAGGGTCAGCCACACAGATACAGTAAATCATTCTGTGATTAATGGAGTATGTTGAAAGAACAGATTTCTGGGGCACCTGGGTGGCTCAGTCGTTAAGCGTCTGCCTTCAGCTCAGGTCATGATCCCATGGTCCTGGGATTGAGCCCTGCATGGGGCTCTCTGCTCAGCTGGAGGCCTGCTTCTCCCTCTCCCACTCCCCCTGCTTGTGTTCCTTCTCTCGCTGTGTCTCTCTCTGTCAAATAAATAAAAAGTCTTAAAAAAAGAACAGATTTCTGTTAAAAACATAAAGGCAGTACTTCAAGTGGAAATTGTGAAAAGTCATGAGCAGACAGTGAAGATAAGGGCCTGGTGTTTGGAGGCAAATCTTCTTGCCCTAAAACCATTTGACAGTTATGGTTATTTTGAACAGAGGGAATGAGAAAGGAAGAAAGGAAGTCAACATTGAGTAGATCTTTCATGCCAGAAAATACTGCAAATATTTTTTGCAATATTTTGCAAATATTATCCTGGGGTCCACTCTGATAATATGGGGTTCACCACAGGTGACTTCAGCTCCTCTGTCTTAGATACAAAGGATAAGTAGCCTCAAGCAGCAAAATGAGAGGACAAATTGGCGCACACATGTTTTAAATTTTTTTCCAGTATTAATAGTTATAGATTTGTGTTTGGTTATCATCTTGCTGTTGATAGACAAACATTTGGTTACAATTTTGCTGTGAGTAGGCCAATTTGCATTTGTTAAATCAAATACAAAAAGAACAGTAGAGCAAAATATCACTGGACTCATAAGAATAAATTTTATCCTTATTAATTCTCATGAAATTTATCAGAAAATTGCTTAGTGGGGCACCTGGGTGGCTCAGTCAGTTTAGCATCTGACTCTTAATTTCGTCTCAGGTCATGATCTCTGGGTCCTGAGATTGAGCCCCAAGTGGGCATGGAGCTGCTTGGGGTTCTCTTTCTCCCTGTCCCTCTGCCCCTCCCCTGCCATGCTTGTGTGTATGCTCTCTCTCACACATGCTTGCTCTCTCTGAAGGAAAGAAGGAAAGAAAGAAAAAGAAAAATGCTTAGTATTTTATTAGCCATGCCAGTATCTTTCCAGAAGGGAGTCATGAATTACATTGCACAAAAAAATTCTGTTCCAGTGAGGTTTGGGGAAATTTTTCTTTGGCTAAGGATCTTCACCAGTTTCCTTAATGAAGAAAAATGAAGAAATCTGAAAGTGGACTCCACACAATATAAGGCATAGTTTGCAGTAAAACAGTTAAAAGGACTTTTCCCCAAGAATTGCCTTAAGTAGTTTTCTCTTGGTGGGAAGGGTTACAGGAGAGTACAACTATATATTTCAGTCAGGGTTCAACTTTTCAGAGAAAACTGTGATATTGTGATTTATAATAATAAATCTATATTTGATCTTAGTCCAAGGCTCCTGGCTCGTAGCTCCTAAAACCATTTGAATTTCCTGTGATGGAGAGTGATAAAGATGTCTTTTATGTTATGTTAATGAGGTAACTTTGGACTCCACCTAAGGACAGGGGCTGGTTGTTAGGAGAACCAACCTTTTGATTAAAGAGCTGGGACAGGGCGCCTGGGTGGCTCAGATGGTTAAGCGTCTGCCTTCGGCTCAGGTCATGATCCCAGAGTCCTGGGATCGAGTCCCACATCGGGCTCCCGGCTCGGCGGGGAGCCTGCTTCTCCCTCTGACCCTCTCCCCTCTCATGCTGTTTCTCTCTCGCTCGCTCTCTAAAAAATAAATAAATAAAATCTTTAAAAATAAATAAATAAATAAAAGAGCTGGGACATGCCAGGGCGCCTGGGTGGCTCAGTCAGTTATGTGGTTGCCTTCTGCTCAGGTCATGATCCCAGAGTCCTGGGATCCAGTCCTGCTCCATGCTTAGAAGGGAGTCTATTTCTCCCTCTCCCTCTGCCCCTCCCCCATTTATGCACGTGCTCTCTCTCTCAAATAAGTAAATAAATAAAATCTTTGAAAAAAGAGAAAGAGCTGGGACTTTCAGGCCCACCCCTGACTCCAGAGATGAGAGAGGAACTGGAGATTAGTTGAGTTCAATCCTCAATGGTCAGTGGTTTAATCAATTATGTCTATGTAATGGGGCCTCCGTAAAACCCCAAAAGGATGGAGTTTAGAGTTTCTGGTTTGACGAATGCAGGGAGGTGCTGGAGAGGGCATGGACACTCTGTGCCCTTTCCCCATGCAACTCTTTCATCTGGCTGTTCCTGAGTGCTATCCTTTTATAATAAACACAAATGATCTGGTAAGTAAAATGTTTCTGTGAGTTCTGTGAGCTGCTCTAGTAAGTTAATGGAACCCAAGGAGGGAGTCATGGGAACCTCTGATTTCTAGCCAGTTGGTCAGAAGCACAGGTAACAACCAACCTGGGTTTGTGACTGGCATCTGAAGTGGGGAGGGCTGTGCATTCTTGTTGGACTGAACCCTTAACCTATAGACTCTAATGCTCTCTCCAGGTGTCAGATAGTGTCAGAATTGAACTGAATTTTCAGACATCCTGCTGGCATCCAAAAATTGCTTGGTTTGTGTGAGAAGTCCCAACCATACATTGGAATTGTGTCCACGAACCCACAAGAAGATGAAAGGGGTATGTGGCACCTCATAACATGTCTTCAGTAGGGCAGTTTCTATCCAGGTAGGCTACCAGCTACATCAGAACATATGTAAAATGTGCAGCATTTAAAGTGAGCTCAGATCTACATTTTGTTCTTTCTTTCCTGTAAACTACACTCATATTCCTTTCCTTCCTCCCCTTCTGAGCTAGAAATACTATTTACCATAGTATTTCAGGACTGAAGAGGTTCTACCTAGTCACAACAATCTTTGTAACCTACTAGCATTTACCTCAAATATATTTAAAAGAATACAAAGCCCTAAAAAAAAAAAAAATACAAAGCTCTAATTCCTCTTTTAGAGAGGGCACCTGACTGGCTCAGTTGCTAGAGCATGGGACTCTTGATCTTGGGATTGTCAGTTCAAGCCCCATGTTGGGTGTAGAGATTACTTAAAAATGAAATCTTTAAAAATAAATAAATTTCTTATTTAGAAATAAGATTAAAATGCAAGTAAGTAGGATCAAGACCACACAGTGTTGATGAGTTTTTTCCACCAAGCAAATATTTCAGATCTTTTTCTTTTTGAGGACTCAAGCAAAAACAAAACAAAACAGAAAAAACCAAAAAAACCACAAACAAGAACAACAACAAAACGTATACCTGAAAGGAAAGACTAGTATACTTCATTGGAAGAAGAAATAGCAACATAAATTGGGGCAATTGCATGGCCCCAAAACAACATTTTCCAGCTTCACAATTGGGCCCTTGTTAGAGTCATTTCTACTCAGGTCAAAAACAGTGAGAGAGAACAAGAGAGAGAAAGCCTTCTAGTCCTCCCCACTATGTTCATCCAAAAGCAGGCTAAGGGAAAGCAGGAGAAAAGGATCAAACCTGAATTTTCTAGAACAATGAAAGGTATTGATAGGGTTAGAGAGGAATGACTTATAATTAGTAAGGCCTGGCTCTAAACTACACTTGCTTTATAGAACTTCTCTAAACTCCAGTTTCCTGCAAGATGGAGCTAATAATATAGCTCACAAGGCTGACAAATGATTCAGAGCTTAGGCTGGTGCCTTGGATATAGCATTGTATCAGTTAGCTATTGATATATAACAAAGATGTCCCAAATTCAGTGGCATGACAGCAGTAAGCTTCATTCTCATCCGCACAGGTCTAGAGTTGACTAAGGTGGTAACCTCAAGCCGCCAGTGTGCAGGGAAGCTGAGCAGGCTCTGATGCACATGTCTCCCTTCTCCTGGCACCAGTGGGCCCCCCAGGGCATGTTCTAATGACAATGACAGAAGCACAGTCATGCGAGCATGATTCAGGCATTTGCTTATGTAATCGTCACTAACATCCTGTTGGCCAAGCTCAGCACTGATGAAGCAGTGGGAGGCAAGGGAAAGGTGTTTTTCTTTTTTTTTACAGTCAACTCTCTGTTTACATTAATTTATTTCCTTCCCATATGCAAAACACATTCATCCCCATCCCAAGATCCTCTAGAAGTCTCATCTAATCACAGCATCAGATTCAAAGTCTAGAGCCTTGTGATCTACATCAGATCTAAATGTAGCTTTTCTTTTTTTTTTTATTTATTTTTTTATTCTTATGTTAATCCCCATACATTACATCATTAGTTTTAGGTGAAGTGTTCCATGATTCATTGTTTGTGCATAACACCCAGTGCTCCATGCAGAATGTGCCCTCCTCAATACCCACCACCAGGCTAACCCATCCTCCCACCCCCCTCCCCTCTAGAACCCTGTTTGTTTTTCAGAGTCCATCATCTCTCATGGTTCGTCTACCCCTCTGATTTCTCCCGCTTCATTCTTCCCCTCCCGCTTAAATGTAGCTTTTCTTGATCCAGAGGTCTCTTAATGAAATGACAAGTTATCTGCCCAGTACACATCCAACATACAAACACACAACAGGGATGGGAGAAGTAATAACTCCCATTAGAAAAGTGAACAGTTTTCCCACACTGATTCCTACCAGAGGAAAGCAAGTCCCAAGAACTTTCTATATCTCAGATGATTTCAGTCTTTTAGTTCAGGCCGGCAGTGCTTTTCCCAATATGGTTCTTCTCAAAAACATTCGAAGTTCCAGACATCGTGGCACCAAAATCTATGACACCCGTAATTCTTTTTGAGACATGCCTCTCTCTCTCTCTCTCTCTCTCGACTCAATTACAGATAGTTTGGCGGTTTCAGGCATCTATAGACCAAAACCTTAATCTTTGTAGGAACTCTTTTGTCAGCGTAAGAGGATCTAGTAGGCACCTTAATCATTTCAGGAGTCTCAGCAAAGGACCATACAACCACAGTCTTCAATTCATCTTTACCCTGAGGCAGTAGCTTACAGGCAGTTCCCTGAATTTGTTCTTTTCCTTAACACTATGTCATCATGGCTGTATGGTTTTGATGAGAAATAGTTTCATTTTTCTACTCCCACTCCCACTGATATGTATTTTTTTTAATGTATTTATTAAACAGAACCTGATTTTTCTACATGAGTAAGGGATGACCACCCATACCATCATTCTTCAAAAAGTATATTGGAAGTGCATGGAGCCCTTCAGATGCAGACTTTGGTCCCCTAAATGAATTGTCAGACCATGGTGAAAGCTCAGATAACACAGGGAATTTACAAAGAATCCCAGAGATTCTGCAACAGGAGCAAAATGAGTGATTGCCCTTCAGGCACATGATCTGTTCTTGGTGCTGGTCTTCCCAGTGCAATAAGAGAAACCTAATAAAGAGTTTCAGAAGATATTCATGGACTAATTCACTGTAATATAGTGAGCATTATTGATGAATGAGAACAACCACCAGTGATTACACCTGGAACCTTGGTGTGAGGAGAGCAATTAGCAGCCGCTCAATTAAAAAATCTGAAGGAAATGAATGTTCATAATGGATGCCATCCAATTATGTGAAACTCTACCTTCTCACAATATCAGTAGGGACTAGAAAATTATTCAGTATCATCAGTAGGCCTTTCTGGATTGACATATAGAACTGTGAATTATGAAGTTAAATAGAATTACCTGGAATCATGCTTTTGATCCTGTCTTTGCTGTTCCTGGCACACAAAAGTTGGCTTATGATTTCCTCTCAAGTGTGATGAAAAGTCTAATCATCGATACTCCACACACCAGCCCCATACAACTATAGGCCATTCCTGAATCCACTTTTGATTCTTTCTCAATTCCCTGTGGCCTCCTTTAGCCCTTCATTATCTCTGACCTGGATATGACAGTTGTGCTAGTCCATCAACCTTAGTTCTTATTCCCTTGTCTTTCAAAGCCTTGTTTCAATGCCGTCTCCTCCCTAAAGCCCTTCCTAATTACATTGCTCAGAATTACTGCCTTTACATAGGGCTCTGTTTATCCCTCATTTTGGGATAATCACCATGTAATGCATTTTACTACTGTCTGATATATTAAAGTCTGCTGCCCATATTGGACAATAAGCTTCCTGAGGTAGCATATGGGCTTTATCCCATTTTATGCCTTGCACATGATGTTCATTGTTCTAGATTCTGTTCTATGCAAAACTAACATTTGAACCATTTGCAAAATGATCCTCACTTACCAATATACTCAGACACAAGTTAGACAAATATGCCTGTCATCCTATTGACCTAACTCAGCCCTTTATTTTTCTAATCTGTAGTCCTACCGTCAATCTTATTATCTCTAAGCCCTTCAGAACAATCTTCCTAAATAACTGCAAGCCAAATATTCCAATTAGAATACTGCTAGCAATAGTAGTCAAAGGGACTCTGAAGTATGCACTAGATTATTATGAAAATACATAACTATGGATATGCTCATATGTGTATATGTAGGTAGAAGATTTTTAAAAATTTCTGAGGCTAGCTACAGATGGCTGATGAATATATCAGAGTAGAAAAAGCATAAAAACTTATTTATGAAACAAATTAATTAAGAGCTATTCCTGAATACTTATTTGATTGCTATATGGTATCTTGTACATATATTTTATGAAGCCAAAGATGAGTAAGACTGGCTTGGAAATCACTGAATGTAGGTTTTAATTGAGCATGCATTTTCTTTGTAAAGGTCAGATGAGATGAACAAAAACGTTTTCTAAAACAATTTACATGTGAAAACTGAAGTTGAAGGCTTTATCACTCCATATTTTATATTTGGCCACCCCAAAATGCAAGCAACACTTAATAGTTGAAGAGAATTTTCAAGATTTTATGTGATGATCTCAACTGGGGAGGTGAGAAAAGTTGGGATCAGTCTAATCATGGTGAAGAATTCTCTAAAGAATTGATGCAATTATCTCACCAAAGAAGGAAAGGGAAAACCGTATTGGACATATTTAGTTCTAGATATTGAGTTCCTTTTTGTTTAAAATTTATGGTGAATGTGAGATACATTTGATATGATGAGCACAACCTAGCCATAAAAAAAATGATGAGTACGAGGTGCCTAAATCTTACTGAAATTGATCCTCCTGAGTAAGAGCAATCACTTGAGCCCCTACTTTTTGTAAGTAGTTCTTAAGGGTGCATGGATCACTGAGGGAAAACCTCACATCTCCAATATTCTGAAGCTGGAAGGGGGAGCTTTTTAGATCACAGAATGAAGTTGTTGCAGTTGACAGGCTATAGGCCCGTGCCTAGAATTCCAGCTCTGCTGTTCTGTGCCCCTCTGTTTGCTTCGTGAATAGGATCCTTGGGAAGGGGAGTTGCCATTACTGAGTCCCGGTCATGGAGGTGATGTTAATCGTGCATCCTTCACCAGTTTCATGACCTTTAGTGAAAAGTTCCCCAGATGTGACAGGGGCAGAAGAACTGGGTGAGGGTGGGCAGTTGCTGCCAATATTTCCACTTGGTCCCTTGCTGCTTATCAAGTAAGTCTCTATTCCTTTTTCATTTTCTTAAGTGCCTGGAATTGGATACCCAATTCTATTGTTAGATCTGAGTTAGAGAAAAGCCACAGGAAACTTTCTGGCTAGCTTAAAGAAGGTATTCCTAACAATAATTATCTTAATGAAGGTGGGATAGGTATATGTTGTCAGTTGGTATAACTGCGAATTTTAAATCCATTTTCCCTTTGGTTGTTGTTCAAGTGTCTCTCATTGCTTTTAAGTTAATAATCTTCTGACATCTCCCTTTACATCTCTGCTCTGTATTCATTTTATCATAGATCTCCACCAGAGAAACCTATCCAGTGCCTGAATGAGTCTAAATCCTGGTGCAATATCCTAAATTCCTTGATATGTTAACAATTGTTTTTTTTGTATTCCTACTGTTTATTCCTCAGGACTGGGGACTGTGGTTTTCCCTTTCTTTGATCATTCTAAAGCACTTCCTTGTTCAGTAGCGTTCTCCATCCACCCCACACCCAAAGGACAGAACTATCAAATGGGTTGCTTAACGCATTCTGTTCACAGCCGTACTATCTTCAGATCTTACTGATTCTATTTCAGGAAAATATCTATTTCCCCTCCCTCATTGCCACCACTCCATGCTTTTCCATATTCCCTGACTCCTCCTCCTAACTCTCCTCACTAATTCCAACAGGATTGTTCCAATCCCTATGCCACCCACCATTGGTATTGTTAAAATACAGACATAATTATGTTATTTCACCATATTAAGGCTTTTGATTTTCCCATTTCTTCCAAAACAAAATTGGGAATATTTTGTATAGTAGGAAAAGCTATTCATAACTTGGCTCTATCTTTCCACCATTTCTTTCCACTTCCCTGCTTGTGCCCTTATCTCTAGTTACCTGTACTTACTCCCAGTTTCCAAAAATATAACTTGCTTTTGTTCAAGCTGTTCCTGCTTCTGAAATACCCTATGACTACTCAAAGCACCTCCAATCCCTAGATGTATATATTGAATTAATATCCACCCTTCCAGACCCTCCTATTACAGGATAAATGTTTCCCCAGGAAGCATTCACAATGTGCTTTGTATTCTCTTTGTTGTGTGTTAGTGTCTTGCAATTAATTTTAAGTATAATGTGTTCTAAATGCAAACATGCGTTAGTGCAATATAAAGTGACTATTGTTTAATCAAATTTTGGATTCCCCTTACTAGGTGAACAGCAATAAGAAGTGGGCCAAAAGATTTCTAAAGACCCCTTTATGGACAAATATTTATTCAGTTAGTCTGCAGTTTATTAAGAACTTACATATACCACGTGGTTTTGTTTTTGGTTTCTTTTGTTTTAAAGATTTATTTATTTTAGAGAGAGAGACACACACAGAGTGCATGAGTGGGAGGGGCAGAGGAAGCGGTAGAGAATCTCAAGCAGACTCTGCCCTGAGCATGAGATCATGAGCTGAGCCGTAACCAAGAGCCAGACACTTAACAGACTGTTCCACCCATGTGCCCCTCAAGTGTTTTCTAGTAGGCCAAGAATACACAGATGAACAAGACAAAGTCTCTATCCTTATGAGGTTAACATTCTGAGGAGGGGTATTGAAGTAGAGACAATTAAAAAAATAATCACATAACATAATGTCATGTATGGAGAGAGATTTTTTTAAAAGAATAAAACAGCATAATAGGAGAGTGATAGAGCATCCAGCGAAGGCTTTTCGAGGGGTAACATAGGAGAAGAGAGCTAAATCAAGTGAGAGCTCTCACCAAGCATGGGAAGATCCAGGGAAGTTGAAGAGCGAAGGCCCTGCAGCAGGAATGGGCTTCCTGCATTCAAGTACAAGTCAGCAGACCCATGCATGTGGAGTGAAGTGAGTGAGGGGAGAGTGGTATTAGAGGAGGCAGGAGGTGAAGGCTAGAGGGAACATCTTGAAGGGCTGTGTAAGGGGCGATGGATGAACTGACTGTACTGGGATTGTTCAGACAGAGTGCTGGAGGAGTTGGGGACTAAACACTGTTCAGGCTTACACTTCCAGGCCTTCCCAAAGGCAAGCACTAGAGTATCTACAGTGACTCCCAAAAAGAGCACCTCCCAGCGTTTGGTCCTTTTTCTGCCTCAGTGGTTCACAGATCCACTAAGCCTCTGGAATGAGGGGTGCGGGAAGTAAGCAGAGCCTCAGCCAATCTTCCCATTTGACCACAGCTTGCCAACAGGTAAGCTGTTGTTTTGGAGCCTAAAACCGTGTCCTAAAATGCTATCATGTAGGGGTCACCTGGAAAGCTTGTTAAAAATACAGATTTCCGTGTTCCTCAACATTCACAAATACAAAATATATAATTAATGAGGGCCTACTATACGTATCTGGTGAAGGAAGGCAATGTTTTCATTCTCATCATCTGTTGCTACAAATAAGGAGCCCTCTAAGGAACCATGACTATGGATTAAAAGTTGCCAATGGCAGCTGTTTTTTTGGTGATGGTAGAATGTATTTCCTATGCTTTCATTGCTATTACTCTTCTGAATAAGTTAGGGGCTCTTGTAATAATAAACTCTTAGAAGTGGCTTTGTTCAAGAGTTTCCAGCCATAGGTATTCGTGTGCCTATTTTCTATTTCTTTTTTTTTTTTTTTAAAGATTTATTTATTTGACAGAGAGAGAGATAGCGAGAGAAGGAACACAAGCAGGGGGAGTGGGAGAGGGAGAAGCAGGCTTCCCGCTGAGCAGGGAGCCCGATGCGGGGCTCGATCCCAGGACCCCGGGATCATGACCTGAGCCGAAGGCAGACGCTTAACGACTGAGCCACCATTTCCAAGTCTCACGGAACTCACTCTTTTCTGGGCCCAGAGATAAAGAGGTGTTTGGAAGACTGGTGTAACGGCCCCAGTGCTGAGGTTAAGTGAAAAGGGCAGTGACAGATGTTTTCCCTGAGATGCAAGACTCTGTTTTGTTACAGTTGCCTTCCTCTTGTCATCTGCATCTGTTAGAGTGGTCAACCCCAGTGACAGACAAGAAGTAAATGCAAGATTAACAGATCTATTCTTGAGCAACTGATCTTGCATAACACGACTGCAGCAAGCTGTCAGTTCTGTATGTCCCCAGTCTCTTGACCTTGGCACTCCCTCCCACGCTGCAATCCTGCTGACCTATTAGCTTCTCCATAAAAGAATAGTGCTAGCTTGCTGTCTAGCTCAGTGTTTTCCATGAAGTGCCACAACTTGTGAGATAGGGACTTGGTGTTTCAAGTGCATTTCTTTCCCTAACTTGTTGAGGTGGGTCTGGTTGGCCAAGGGGCAAATCCTAGTTTTTTTAGGCTTAAAAGTGCAGTTAGAAATACAGGTACCATCCTACCACAAGCACCATGATGATATGAAATGGCAAAAAGGATAAAGAACAAAAATGACGAAAAATCTTTACCACAGAAAGAGTGGTCACATTTGTTTCCTGTGTGAATGGTCCAGCAATTTCAAAATCTGAGATACTCCAACTAGTTAACCCATGACCAGTAAGACCTCACATGTTCATCTAATGAGAAAATGTCCTTTGGACTTTTTCCTGCAGCTTTGCTTATTTGCTTTTGTTTATATGTAATGATGAAATAGTCTTTGATTCATTCCACTCTGTGACAGTTTCATAAGGTGTTAAGGTAATGATTTGCTTTCAAAGTCAGTGTAGTTATCCTAGAACAGTAAAGAAATTATCTGTCACAATTTCAAGCATTGATCTTTCCATAAACCTAATTTTAAATATTCATTATTTTATCAATTCCTTTCTCTTTATTAAAACACATTTCCCTCTTTCTTACATCAAACAGAACTTATTTGTCAGAACAAAACTAATAGGGATACCTTTATTTACAAGATATTTGGTAGAATAGAAAAAAACAATTCTTTAGTAGATCAGTTTATCCAACGACATTTTCATCCCTTGCTTAAGGATATAACCACCCAGACAATCATCTGAGGGGGAGGTTCGGGTCTAGGCATTCAATCACTCTTCCCCTAAAACTCATTTGTTTGCAAATGCCATATTTTATACACATCAGTCTTGAAAAATAAATGGAATTTTTTTTTAAGATTTTATTCATTTATTTGTGTGAGAGAGAGAGCACAAGCGGGGAGGGGGAGCAGCAAGCAGAGGGAGAAACAGGTTCCCGCTGAGCAAGGAGCCCCACACGGGATCATGACCTGGGCCAAAGGCAAACTCTTAACCGACTGAGCCATCCAGGTGTCCCTGGAATTTTCTTAATTTGGTTGATCTTTCTGGCAGCAAAGACAGAAGGAAGATAAAACATATTTACAGCAGAATGCTGTAAAAAAAAAAAAAAGAAAGAAAGAAAATACTTGGGGTTTGGAAAAGGGTACTCTGCCATGGCCAGGAACACAAGAGACACTAAACGTGAATTTGAAAGTCTTTCCTGATTTCATCCTAGTGCATATGTAAACCCTGCATGGGGAAAACTCCAAAGCCTTGTAGAAATTAAGAAAGAGTTCATATCCTAGAGGGCCCTAAATGTCAAACTACAGAACAAAAATTGTTAAGTCGCTCCCCCTGCCCCACCCTACCTTATTCCTGGGAGATCTATTCCAACACCGCCAGTGATGCCTGAAACCATAGATATTAATAAACCCTGTATAGGCCATGTGATTTTCCTGGACGTACATACCTGTGGTAAAGTTGCACTGATAAATTAGGCATGGCAAGAGATTAACAAGAATAACTAATAACAAAATAGAGCAGTTATAACAATGTACTCTGATAAAAGTTACGTGACTGGTCTCTCTCAAAATATTATACGGTGTTCACCCTCATTTTTGTGATGATATGAGATGATAAAATGCCAATGTGGTGAGACAAAGTGAGATGAATCATGTAGGCAATGTGACGTAGCATTAGGCTACTTCTGCCCTTCCGATGATATGTCAGAAGGAGGGTCATCTGCTTCCGGACCATGGTTGACCAAGGGTAACTGAAACCGTGGCCAAGGAGGGACCACTGTACTACCGTCTACAACTTTTGGGCTCTTTATTTTTAATTCCATTATTTTAGTTGAACATAATCCTAGATTTACCTGCATATTCCTTTTGCTCTCCCTTTATACTATTGCTAAAGTAAATCTGGGTAGTGCTCATTAAAACAGGCAGACAAAAATAACTAAAGAATATATACATATTTATTCTGTTCAGTGTAATCAGCTCGATCTATTTATCTTTCAATATGTAACACACACAGGTCTGTTGTTTTTTCATGTGGTTTACTCATTGTGGTATAATTAAAAATAAATGGAATTGACAAGTGTGGAAGAGGTTAGAATAGAAGAAAAATCTGCCTTTAAGAATGTCAACAGCTCTCTTGTTTATTTATTGATAGCTGCTACCTCTTGTTTCAAAATTTCCTAAGAAGTTTTTGTAAACAACCCAAATCTGTTTCTTGTACAATATTCAGAAGGAAAATTTTTTCTCAAAGAACAGATTTGGAAAAAATGCTTGAGGACACTGATTTTTATTGCAATGTTAATTGGAGAAACAGGGAACCTCTCAAGAATGAAAGCAGGATTCATTTCATAAATGGACAGTCACAAAACTCTGTCATGGTTTATGTTCCCCCAAGGCTGTTGTCCCCACGATTAGCTTGTTATTTTACAACTTTGTACAGTTCGTCCTCGAAAAGCTTAGGATGATGTCTAAATCTAAATGATAGATTCCTTCAGCTGCTAAGAAGCTGAAGCGGGCAAGTGTTTTCCAGTTATAAATATCAGTGTGTGTGTGTTTCCTGGTGACTATACTTTGGATCTACTTACTTCATTGCACTTAACGTGCTATATTGTAATTTGTCTGTCCTATATTTACTTTTTAACAGGATTAGGAACTCTAAGAATATGCACTTTCATCTTTATATTCCCAGTGTCTAGCAGGGCCTGATACGTAGAAAGTGCTTGACAATGCCTATGGAGTAGAAAGTGGTCAGTTTAATAAAATGGACATTCAATCAGAAAAGTTCAGTTTAACCAGTTATGTATAGACTTCATGCACAGAGTTTCTTTACAAGTAATAATAAACAGTGGGTGACATCTCAGGACGTGGTTGTCTCTCAGCTCAAAGTCCTACCGAGAATTGAAGACGCTCTTCCCCTGAAACAAACTGGCTCTCCTCACCTGCAAGATTTACACGGGAAAGAAAATTAAGGACTCCAACTCCCAACTCCTTGGGAGTTCACTGTTGTTGAAATAGCCATGAGTTTGTTCAAACCAGCATTGTCAGTAGTCTCATACAGAAATAGAGTCACAAAGAGTAATAGAAAGTAAATAGTGTATTCCTCTTAGTTGATGACTGTCAACAAGGATTTTTTCCTACCATTTCTAGATGTTTTTTGTAATTTTGTGCAACCACTTTTATTCAATTTATCTTTTCCCCCTTTCTTGACATACTTTGCAGTTGCTAGAAATCATAGTGAAAGAGAAAATGAAGAGGAAAAACCCCATTGAACACGACAGGGATGTACCTGGATTAGTCATTTGCGTCCCCCACCTATCTTGAGGCAGGCTGTGTTCACAAAAATCCTGAAAGCTAATTATATTCCCTTCTGTTTTTTTACTTTTGAGTATGTTTAAATTTTCATTAGTAAAAGATGCTGCTTATATATATATATATATATATATATTTTTTTTTTTTTTTTACCTTGTACAACAGTACCTAACTTCGACCCCTCTGACACATTTTCCAGAAGAATTTTTCAGAGTTTTCATTCCTTTGTAGGACTGTTCTAGGCATTTACACATACATGTATGTGTTTTTCAAATGGAATCATAGTCTACACACTGGTCTACAGCTGGCTTTTTCAATGCACACTACTCATTTTAATGCCAAGTAATATTTCCTCATGAAGTTGCACTATGATTTGTTTAATCAAATCCCTTATTGACCAACATTTAGATTGCTTCCAATTTTTTACTTCTAAAGGGTGCTTCTGTGATCATCCTTCCATCTGTCTTTGCACATTTGTATGGGTATATCTGTAGGGAAATTTCCCTAGTAGTGAAATTGTAGGATCAAAGGAAATTTCATATTTTAAATTTTGCTAGGTATCTAAGCTACCTCCCAAAACAGTGATGAGAACTTTTAAGATCTGTCTTAGCAACTTTCAAATATACAATACAGTATTATTAACTATAGTTACCATGCTGTACATCATATGCCCAGGATTTATTTATAACTGGAAGTTTGTGCTTTTTGACCCTCCTTCACCCATTTTGCCCTCTCCTTCCCTCTGCCTTTGGCAACCACCAGTCTGTTCTCTGTATTTGATTTTGTTTGTTTTTAGATTCCACATATGCTGCTGGCCATGCTCTCGAGAGTGACTCTGCTTTGATTTTTCTCCTTTTTGTCACTGACTCCTCCAGACATCACTGTCTCATTGAATGTAGCTGATTCCTGGCCATATTTCCCTCTTCTTGCCGCCTCCTATTATTTCTACTCAGATAAATCTTCCTACTTCGGCAGAAGGGGTTGAATATACAGCCTCTTCCCCTTGCAGTTGTAAGTACTTGCACGGAGATAAGCCAACCAACAAAGGGTGAACGAGAGCAAAGGGACTGGCTCTTACCATGATTCTATCTCGTGTTTGAGGGATATCTACCCTTTGTGGTGTAATCCATAAAAATAGTACACGTTTAGGAAGATCTGACCACAAGATGGGCACCATCACAGCGCACATAACAGGCTAAGGGTACTGAACCGCAAGACCCAACCGGGTATACTCCAGAATCTAGCACTACTTACTTGCAACCCAAATCTTAACAGACCTTACCCATATGTGGAAACAAATGGGACTCACACCATCTAGGTTCACACTAGTTTCAATCTACCTCCGTCTACTAAGCAGTCTGCTATAAAGTCTGGCCTAATTATTTTAGGGAGGCTCCATGGAATCACTCTGCATACATACCTACATACCTACATACCTACATACTTTCCAGTTCCAGCTGAGTCACGTTGCAGCATCGATCATGTTCTCTCCGGTCTGCTCCAGCCTCCTCCTTTGTAAGTCCTACCTGCAAAGGCCCTTGCAGATGCTGTCCTACTAGCCATGCTTGCTATGAGAACTTGAACGTCTTTGTCAAGGGAGCAGTCTCCTGATCTTTCCAAACTTCAAGAGAGTAAGTGTGGTCCCGGGTTCCTGAGGAAGTAGAAGAATGTTCTTCTCCCCAAGACTCTGCTGCCCTTCGGCACCTGGCTACCAAAGCAGCTCTGCCCCTTGCCTCACATTCCCTCATAAAAACAGCTCCATAAATCTTGGCCTCTAGTCCCTCTTTACAGGACTCGACAGAAATCTCTAGAACTGGGCCATCAGGAGCAGGAGCCCTGGCTTGGACCCCTATATTCCTGTTTCTAACTTCTCTGAAGTGGGCTTCCACACAGCCTGTGCAGAGAGGCAACATAAAAATGACGGTTTACATAACGCCAGGGGCACATGGGAGACAGATCTGTTCATACGGATTACAGAGTGTGTTCGGGACTTTGAAAACCACGGCGCTGGCGGGCACCCTTTTCCTCCCCCGCCCCCTTCACCCCCCGCATAAACACAGAGCCACCGGCAGGGGGCAGGCCTGCACAGACCCTTGTAACCTGGGCCCAGAGCTCAGGGCCGCCACGCAACGCCCAGCCTTGCGCCCCCGCCCCACCTGGCGCGCCGCCCCGGCTGTCACAGCGCTTGGGGGTCTGTCGCAGGACCAGTGGCAGAGAGCAGTTTTGCTAACACCGTGGTCCTGCTCCCACGCCCCCTCAGAGCTGGACTGCCCGGGTCCCACTAACACCGCAGAGAGCAAGCGCAGCCCACAACAGGCAGAGTCCGCGCAGACGGCTGCCCTGGAAGGAACAGCGACTCAGACACAACAGCGGGGCCTACGCAACACACACAGGACACTTGGCTGAAGTGCCAGGTGCTAGTGAACAGGGGACAGTGCTGTGCAGGGCACTCCAGGACCTCCTCTTCATAAAGTCACTGCTCTGAAGAGCAAAAGACACAGCTGACAGTCTTAGCACACAAACAGACACGGAGAGGCAGACAGAATGAGGAGACAGAGAAACGTATCCCGGATGAGAGGAGAGGACAAGGCCCGAGCCAGAGATCTGAGAGAAACAGATCTAGGTAACATGCCTGAGAGAGAATGTAAAGCAATGATTGAATGATGTTCACTGGACTTGAGAAGAGAGTGGAAGACCTCAGCGAGACCCTTAACACAGGCATGAGGAACAACATAGCAGAGATAAAGGGCTCAGCTCCTGCACACACAGGCCTAGGGGCCCCAGTCCTACTGTTTCATCAGTCCTCCTAAGTTGCTTCTTTTTCGCATATTTTCTAATGCAATTCCCTGACCCCAAAAGAAGTTACATGCATAGCTGCATTTTATAAATCATGTGAAACACATGCTTATATAATTAGAGTCATTACTAATTAAATTGTAACTACCCACTGGAGTTGCCTTCTAGAAAAGTTTCTTGGTTTTTTAAGTCACAATTTTGTATATTCCCAAACTCACAGTTTTGAACACATTTCAGCATTCCATGTTCCTGGCAGGAATGTTCCATGTCAGCTCAGTAGTGAAGACAGTTATCTAGTCTGATGTACAAAGTCTCCATGATCTGTCCCTTCCGCTTTTTCCAACTCTGGCTTCACCCCCTTTATACCCACTCACCAGTCATACCAAATGACTTTCAGTTTCCCAATCAAGTTTTATTTTCATGCCTATAACCTTTGCTCCCAATATAATTCAGCCTCGAATACGTTCCTCTCCACCTACTTGTCTCAAAACCCAGGTCAAGCATCAGTGCATTAATGAAGATTTTTCTCTCTCCTCTGCCTCCTCCTTCACCACTGAAAGAGTTGATCACTTTCTCCACTGACCCAATACCATACTCCATATAAAATTCTTCCATATCACCGTAATATTTAATTTTACAAAACTTGCTAAACTTAAGGGCAGAGTTGTTTTATCAGCATTTTCCTCGGTGTCTGGTGCTCAGTAAAAGTTTGATGAACTCATCTCTTGAAAACAAAAGGTATTAGCACATCTTTGCAGGCATAAGGAAATCAAAGTAATCAAACATTCTTGCCCCCCAGATGCTTAATTTAACTCCATCTGGCCTTAGATAACTTTTTGCTTCTAGGAAATACTCCTGTAGAATAACGAAATGAGTAATACTACAAGGAGGCAAAAAATGAGGAAGAAAAGAGAGCCATAATAACATGGGCTATAGCTCTGGGTGCCCACATCCCATCCCCTTGGCCCACCTTTGATTGCAGCTGGAGTGGACAGATGTTCCCCGAGCCTCTCTGCATTCTTGCCCAGGACCTTCTCTGATAGGCCTACGTAAGCACAGCTGGAAGTACAGGGCAGTGAATGCCCTCCGTCCCAAGATGAGGTGGCAGATCAGTGCCTCAGACTCCTGTCTCTTGGTTGGGCAATCTCAGAGGCACCTTGGGTGTTTCTCAGCAGTCCTGGCCAAATCGAACCCCATTCCTTACAGTCACAGTGTCAATAACACATGCTCCTCTTAGCATTCCCTTCTTCCTTTTTGTCTTCCTGTTCCCTCACTTCTTCTTCTTGAGATCGCCTTCCAGAAACTACTTGCACAAAAGTCTTTATCTCAGGCTCTGCTTTCAAGGAACCTAAACCAAGCCATGGGACGTTGTCCTGGACAATCCACACTCTCTCTCAAACATTAGTGCATGAGAATATGTACCAACCTAGATTGAAAGAGACCTAGGACACATGACAATTAAAGACAATGTGTGTTTCTAGGTTGGATGCTAGTTTGGACAAGCCAGATATAAAGGACAGTTTTTAGACAATTGTAGAAATGTGAATATGGTTTGGTAGTTGAGATAAAAAATATACTGAAGTGGAAAAATTGACGTTGTTAACTAGAGGAGCAGATTTCAAAACAAAATTTTATACATCCCCTAAGACATACAAAAATTAAAAAATAATCCTGAAAGATATATACTGAGGCATTGACTGCTCAGTCTCTAGGTATTTGCAGTATAATCCTTTTATTCCTTTAGTTTTGCTTGTAAGTATTTCTTAATATTCTACCACACGCATACTGCTTCTGTATTTAAAAGAACATTTTTTTAAAAAACTAAAGCTATGTCCAACTTTCAACCTGTTACTTTGTTATTCTAGGACAGTTTCTATACAGTTCAGTGATGAATGAGTCTGAGAAACAAAGAAAAATGTAAATGGACCAAGGAGGGTCCCACAATGCACTGCGGCTGGGTGAGAATACACAAGCCATGGCCCCCCCCACCCCCTCTCCTGTGCAGACGGGATCCCATAAATATCAGAGTCCGATTCTGTGTGAGTTATATTCACTCCTCTCTGGAAACTCATTCGCATGCACTCATTAAAATACTCAGAAAACACAGACACATTCCTCAGCCCAGATGGAGGAAGATGCTTGTTTTAAACGGTACTTTATAATTTATGATTGCAGGGATTAGGAGCCAGCCTTCCTGCTTACTAACTGCACCTGATGTGACTCGGCAGGAAACTTCCACCACAACACGCACAGTCTCCGTAAGCTGGTTATCCTCCTATATACTTAATCTTTTCCCAACCAATCCCCCTAAAAGAAAATAAATATTTGTAGATTAAAGGAGAACTGCCTTCTCATCCGTTACCGCTGCTGGCGTGCAAGCTGTTAAGCACCGAGTGTTTAATTAATGGATAGATACCATTGGAGAGACAGCTGGACCTGCATTCAGATGAGCTGGGATTCAAGGTGCCGGGAGATAAAGATCTGAAAGTGGAAAAGCTGAACTGCAGTTGGGTTCATTTATAAAAGAGGCTGTTAAAGGTCAACTGTGTTCCCTTGCGCTGGAGATAAAGAGATGGTATTAAAAACAATTGGAAAGTAATTCATAAGGGAGCAGTAAGTCACTCATGTTAATTTGTCTTTCTGATGGCATGGCATTCATGATGGGAAAGTAAATTTACCTAAAATCAAGACCTTTCGAAAACAGCCATTGATCACGTCTTCCCTGCAAAGCCACCCACACACACGCCGGTCCTGTCTGATCACAGCGTCCCCTTGGTTCACTGCAGCCCTCCCCAGGGAGAGAATTCCCCGTGTTCCCCGAAGGGTAGCAAGGGCAGTGGCATTTCTGTGGACTCACTGAGTTGCCTGAGCCCCCTGACATCTTTCTATCTCCTTTGATGAACTAACAGCCAAGCACCAGGACAACCCATCGTGCACGCGATCCCCACTCTCCTGACGTTCAGCAACATGTCAGAACATTCTAGCCCACTGTGCTCCACTTTCAACCTCTCCTCCTCCCTGTCCTCACTCCAGCGTACCGCATGTTCAAAGGTATACATGCCAGGATGAAAACTGTTCGTTTATCCGGAGACTGTACCTATAACCATGACTGGCAGTTTATTAAACTCCACATAGAAACCTGATATGTTTTCTTTGTCCATGTCATCCTTGGGGTAAATCCTTTCATTCGAGTGCTACACTCTACTCCTCTTCTCCCCCCACCCCCACCCCCAGCACATCCCTGACACTAGCCTGTGGTGTGACAAAGGGCAGATGCTTTCAGTGTGGAAAGGCCAGCTTGCTGAAGCACACCTTCATCTTCCTCTGGGCAAGGTGGGAGGTGTGTCTTCCGGCTGCAGGGCATGGGGGTCAGAAGGAGCAAATGCCCTCCATCAGACCGGGATCCTGGGTAGACAGCCGGGTCTCATCAGCTTCTCCCCTTCTTTTTTTTTAAAGATTTTAGTTATTTATTTGAGAGAGAGAGAGAATGAGAGACAGAGAGCATGAGAGGGAGGAGGGTCAGAGGGAGAAGCAGACTCCCTGCCGAGCAGGGAGCCCGATGCGGGACTCGATCCTGGGACTCCAGGATCATGACCTGAGCCGAAGGCAGTCGCTTAACCAACTGAGCCACCCAGGCGCCCCAGCTTCTCCCCTTCTTGCTGCCAGAGGAAACTGCCGGTTCTTCTTTCTTGGGCTTGGAAAGTGATTGGGGGTC
This sequence comes from Leptonychotes weddellii, assembly GCF_054177405.1. Lineage (NCBI taxonomy): Eukaryota > Metazoa > Chordata > Mammalia > Carnivora > Phocidae > Leptonychotes > Leptonychotes weddellii. Next base: position 57,177,432 of record NC_138380.1, read on the forward strand.
TTTCTTTATTTCCTGAAATTATGGGAATAATGAGCAATTCCCTGCAAAGGTCTGCTTGTGAACAACGTGCGTTTCTAGGCACACACTAATCACAGCCCAGCTCGGCGGGGGCGGCTCACCAGTTCCCGGTGTCAGCAGTGTCAGCCAAGGAGAGACGAAGAGGGTTAGAGGCAGTTAATATCACACTTTTACTGCTGTTGATCACTTGCAGTTTTTTTTTTGTTTTTTTGTTTTTTTGTTTTTTAAAGATTTTATTTATTTATTTGAGAGAGAGAATGAGATAGAGATCACATGAGAGGGGTTAGGGTCAGAGGGAGAAGCAGACTCCCTGCTGAGCAGGGAGTCCGATGCGGGACTCGATCCCGGCACTCCGGGATCATGACCTGAGCCGAAGGCAGTCGCTTAACCAACTGAGCCACCCAGGCGCCCTATCACTTGCAGTTTTTAATGACAACTTTGCAATTCAGATTTTGCACTAAAAAGGGTTTCCAGATCAGATATCACATTTTTTTTTTCCTAAGCCTGTCACCTTGGAAAAACTAGGGCCATGTACGTGTTCAGCATTAACTGCCCTGCGATGGATGCACCTTGCTCGTGTTCACACTTGACACACACGATCTTCATAGGATGTGCGGTAGGCTGCGGCAGTGGAGAGAGCTCCAGAAGCAGAAGAGGCCGAGTCAGGAAGGCTGTCCTCCTGCAGTGGAAGCTAACAAGAAACAGCACGTCACACAGGGAGCCAGGAAGAATAGCAGCAGCCCAGAGCCACCACTTCCGGAGTAGCTCCTCTGTGTCATGTACCATAGCGCTTGTTTTCCATACATTATCTCACTTAATGCCCGACGCCATGCTGGGAGAGGGGAGTCAGTGTTTTCATTCTCCAATATGCAAAGAATTTAAGTACAGCTAACGGAATAATCCCGAAGATTGAATGCCTAGTGAATAGAAGAGACGGCATACATACCCATGCTGCTCTGTGCTATGTATGTGAAACCATCTCTTGTGATTCAGAGTTTAGCAATGGAACGAATTCAGGAAAGGTCCTGGGCACATTCTTCTTGTTTTGTCTGCCCAACCTGCCTCCCATCATAACGTGCAATCAGCAGCCGCAGCTTCCGGGGAAGGCTTCTTCCACCATATCTAACCACCTCATTAAATGAGAACTGCCTTCTTCTTTGTCCATAGGCCAATCTCTAAGATGCTTCCCACCTCCCTGACTACAGTTGTTTGTGGCCGGGCATGTGAAACAGTAATGGTAATTTTTAAAAATTTGTATTTTTTTTCATGTGCTGGACACTTTACATTTTAACTTATCTTATTTCTCATAACAATTCTGTGATATGGGTACGATTACCATCTCCGTTTTGTAGAGGTGGTCAGTGAAATCCGGATGGTTAGGCATCTTGCCCAAGGTCACATATCTGGAAAGCTGCAAAATTGAGATTTGGTTTTATATCAATTAGCTATCGCCACAAAAAAATGCTAGGTTAACAACTCAGTGGCTTAAAACAACAATCATGTATTGTCCTGGATCTGGGGGTCACTTAAGTGTTGGCTGGCCGAGGCCGGGCTCAGCTGGGTGGCTCTGATTTTGGCTGAGATCACTCATGCAGTTGAGTCAGCTGAGATCAGCATGTACAGCCTGGACTGGCTAGCTGGCTGTGCCCCATGCGTCTCTGGGGACTTCAGGGGCTGGCCTGGGCATGGCCTTCTTAGGAACAGCTAAAGAGCCAGGGCACAGATGGAAATTAAAGAGGCCTCCTAAGGCCTGGGCTCAGAATCCACACACTGCTGTCTTCACCTCATCCAAACATCATTAAGAAGTGAGAAATGTTGTCTGTCTTTTGTGAAGAGAACTTCACAGTCGAAGACAAAAATAAAGATTCTGGGAGAAGTGAAGAATAGAGGCCAATGCCACAATCTCCCACATAATCCCATTTACTTCATTAGGATGTTCCATCTCAAACTGGGGAATTTCAGGTCCTTGTTGGTAGCTGACATGATGAGAAATGAAGCTCTAAGATTGTCAGCACCCACATTCCCCAGAGACGAAGAAGTTGGTCTGCATACAATGATATGTAGAGACACAACGCAGAAAGTCCCAGGGATGCTCATGACCCTAAGACTAGTTCTCTTCAAGCCTCAGCTGTGTTCCTGCCTTTCCTGTCATTTGGTGGTTCAAGCCTGCTTCTGAGGTTCTCACTCCAAAGTCATCGTCATCTAATTTAGGTTTATTTTCTGCCAAATGTTACTCAAAATGTCCTAAACAATGTAACATCCTGTAAGTAAAAATCAGTCAAGCAATCTGCAGTAATTCATGCTAAGATATCTAACATTCAACATATTTTATGCATCTACTATTTGCAGTGGATTATGTTAAAAACTGAGGATCAAAAAGAATGGGTAAGATTGAATCCCTGTCCTCAAAGAACATATCACCTGGAGGAAAACACAGCACATACATGGTTTGTGGTGCTGCAAAATGAGTGCAGTTTGCTCCTAAAGGAAAACACTGGAGAAGGTGGGATGCAACTATGATTTAGGCAAAAATGGGAATGCCTCAGAGGGACCCATGTGTTCTGTCAAGTCCTGGAAGATTAGGAATATTTCTACAATCAGAGAAAAGAGGTGGCAGTGAGGGGTGTGCTTGCCATAGGGAGATAGGAAGCAAGGACAATGTGCAAAGTCATTGAGGTATAAAACTACATGATATCAGATGAAGGGGGGATTAGAATCACCTGGTGAATGATAAGAAATCGTTAAGTGTAACGTTGGAAAGAATTAGTCAGTGTGCCCCTAAGGGTTATGCAGGGGATTGGGGCCTTGTTTAGCTGACTAACGTGTTCTGCCTTACTTAACAGGCATTATGTCCCCAAAGTGCCATGGGGTATAGAAAGGGGCCCTTGAGATTGTCCCACTCCTTTCATCCTGATCTTGTTCTTGGGAAGCAACCTTTTCATCATCATTTGGTTTCCCACATAAGCTGTCCTCTAGGGAAGAGAATGAGCTAACCTACAATATTATTCCAATCTACTTGACAGTTATATTTCTTAGCATAAATTTTTAAATTGACAGCCTAGTTTATAAAGCAAACTCATGGGACTTGAGTGTTTAGTCAGGACTCTTTATTTTACAGAAACCCAACATAAGCTAAACAAAAAGAGTTTCCTGGAGAATTATCATTCAGCTCGTGGCTGGGGTGGGGGGGCGGGGGGGGTGACTTCAGGTACCAGGGCCACTTGAGGGCCTTCAGAACGCGGAAGCTGGAAGTCCCTGTTCTGCTGTCATCGTGGTTTTGAGATTTACTCCACCCAGAAAGACACCTCTCTGAGAGTGTATTTTTGTAGCTCACCAGCAAGAAGGAAGAAGGAAATGATTTTGCTCATTCCAGTTGAGAAAATCTTAAAGGATGCCTCCTGTTGTTCAGATTTGGATGATGTGTTCATTTGTGAGGGATGCCAAAGGAATGAAATAGAACAATTGGTTCAGTTCTGGATCATGTGGTTAGAGGTGGGTGAAAATATTGTTCCAAAGTTTGAGGAGTGGAGGGATGGGTGTTTTCTAGGACGGAAAAATCACTGTTTCTACCTTTATTTATCGTGAACCAATTAGGCCCTATGTCCAGTGGTCCCCAGGCTAATAGAGGACACTGAGTCTGAACCTGAAAAGCACAAGCCTAGACATGGACTGTTCCCCTTTCCTAAGGATGGAGCAGCCAAACAGTGTTTAGTCTGGCACTGCTTTTCTTGGGTCATGATTGGAAATGGTACGGGTTGAGTAAGCTTTCAGACAGGTCATAAATTAAGTCTGCAAAGGTCAACCCTGTGGGTAGGATGCTAAATTTATACTGAGGTGGAAAGATCTGGCTGAGTATCAAATGATAAAAGAGAGTGGGTGTGTTTTTATCTCCTTCGCTCCCTTCGGGAGGCACTCATGTATCTTACAATACTGACACGGAATATTTGGAATCAGCAGCATTCCAGATGCTCAGAGAAAGGTGGGGTGAGGAATAGCATGGCCAGATCCCAGCCCAGGCAGCTGCTGTTCCCTTACTCCCACCCCTACCTGAGAAACTCAGCACTGCTTTCAAAATAGACTCACCGATACAAAGGGTCAGCACTTTTTTTTTATTTCTTTCAGCCTTATTTAAACCAGGGACTGCTCTGGCAGGTCAAAAACAGCCCATTAATACACTTGCTAAGTTGAGAATAGTTAAAAGCATGGCTAATAATACAGAGTTTTGAAAGGGTGGCATGAAACACAAAGAAAAAAGCAGTGGACATCAGGAGACCAAATCTCTGATGCTCATTCTGTGTGTGCTCTTAAGCAAGACACATCCTCTTTGATTCTGTTTCTTCATCTGTGAAAAGCACCAGTTGCACAAATTAATCTCTAAGAATCTTTACACATTGGAAAATGTACAATTTCACTAGAATGCCCAAATCCTAACCTTTTCCGGGATTGATGGGTTCTCAGTATGCTTTGTTATTAGGAGGATGGGAACACTGGTGTGGGAACAGTGTCTGTATACTAAACCATCCTCAGTAATTAATTTATACAGCACAGAAGAGCATTTAGAACCCAGCATTTGGAATCACACAGATCTATGTTCAAATCATGCTTCTTCCACATTGCCTAGTATGAGGGACATTGTGAACAAAGAATCACTAAAACTTGGCTCCTGCCTTTCTGGTATAGGACACTCAAAAATGGCTCCTTGACTTTGAGTTTGGGAGAAGTAGGAAGGTGGGCATGAAGAGCATGCTTTTAGATATTCAAGAGAAAATGTGCAGGAAGCAGAGAGAGAAGTGAGAATGGAGGCCAAGAGCTCAGATTTTTAAATTGGAAAAACAGTTGGTATCTTTTTTTTTCTTTCAACAATGAGGGCTACAAGCTAAAAAAATTTGGCTTGGACACGTAGATTAACAATAGCCTTACCAATGGTATTTTATAAAGAGTAAGTGAGGGGGGCCATTGGGGGACAAACACATCTCTAATGCTCTGTGGACACAGAGAATACGAGGTGGACAGCTCGATGAGGCTGCCATGCCTTCCTTTCTCCCGTCACCTGGTGTGATGAGAACAATTCCATTCAACTCCATCCTCACTTTATTTTAGTCATCTGACACTCCCTATGTGGGTTATATTGTTGTCTTTTGTGAGTAAAAGAAAAAGTTCTTTCAGGTACCTGTCTTCCTAAAGAAGGTGGGGTAGGGCCTGGGGCCTGCGGTCAACTAGGACTGGGCTTGAATCCTAAACACAAACTGATTCATTCCAGTTGTATTATCGACCTTCACAAAGATGGGGTGCCAAGTGCCCATCAGTAGATGCCCATCATTAATCTATAGTAGCCGACCCAGTGAAATACTATGCAACTATAAAAAAAAATAATGAGTAGGCTCTTGTATAGTATAATAGGTCATCAAGATATTTTGTTATGTGAAAGGAGCAAGATGTAAAACAGTTGATTTTTTTTTTAAGATTTTATTTATTTATTTGAGAGAGCGATATAGTGAGAGAACATGAGCGGGGCAGGGAGAGGGAGAAGCAGGCTTCCCACTGAGCAGGGAGCCTGACATGGGGCTCGATCCCAGGACCCTGGAATCAGGACCTGAGCCGAAGGCAGATGCTTAACTGACTGAGCCACCCAGGTGCCCCAAAACAGTTTAAATAGTACACTACCTCTGGGCTAAGAAGGAAAGAAAAGAATATATATACATATATCATTGTTATGTCCTTTTGTGTTGTATGTATAAAGAAACACTGGAAAGATATCCAAGAAACTATTAAAGTAGTTCACTCTAAGACCGAGGGGAGAGGGCATGGAGCATTGTGTACAGAAATGATGTGGGAGTGAGACCGTCAATGTACATATTTTATATTCATATTTATATTTATATTTATATTGTTTTGATTGTTAAAGAATAGGAATATATAGCCTATTTTTAAAATTTCAAATTCAAACAAAATTTGGAATGTGTATTTGTTAGTTAAGGTAATACTAGCTGCAAGTGAAAAATAAATCACAAAACTCAAAAGCTTAATACAATGTATGTTCATTTCTCACTCACACAAAGTCCAGAAGCGAATGGTCATTCAGGACCTACGCTTCTTTCAAAATAGGTCTCCTTCCTCCAATATATCTCAGAGTTCTCTGCATCCAGCTAGCAGAGCTAGGGGTGCTGAGGAGGCACAGGCCTAGAAGTGCAATCACTCCTACGCACATTGCTTTGGCCAGAAAGCAGCCATAAGGCTACGCCTAACTGTGAAGGAAGCTGGAACACGGTCTAGCTGTGTGCCTGGAGGAGGAGATGGATTTGGTGAAGGGGTAGTGTCTCTGCCACCAGTGGAAGGACCTAACAAAAGAGAATTCTGATGAATTTTATTTCTCTGTTGAGTATATAAAGTTAAAGTCCTTGCTAAAGCATTATTTTGAAATTGTGGCATTAGCGTAACTGTTCTTACAAGAAGCTTTGTTGATGTTGATGAAATAGGGACATTCACTAATCTCATCCATTCATCAGATGCCTTAGTCTCAGATTAAAGACAGCCATTGGAAGATCCGTCAGAGCAAATTTGACAGTCCACAGAACAGTAGGACTCTGTTCAGAACCCTCTCTTTTGTTTACTGCAAGTAGAATGAGGACCCCTGCCCTGTTATGAATCCCAGGAGATAAGGAGCATCATATGCTTTGAAATGTCTCAAAGGTGGGTGCTGCTAATACCAGCAGGTTGTTAGGAGGGAGGTCATGTTCACTTACCAGTGGAAGGAAATTCAGACAGCAAATAAGATGACGGGGTGTCTCCAAAGGCAGACTATGCATTGTTTAGAAACACCTTTCCAGGGTTGTCTGATGATAGCCTCTAACTGCCTCTGAGCTATTTTACAATTGATGGCAAGGCAAATCATACATGTCTGTGGACATGCAAATGAATTCTGTCTGGTGGAGGGACTGCTCTCTTCTTTGTGGAAAGGACACGTATGGGTCCATTTACAAATTCAGTTCAATGTTCCTGCCTGGTAAATGTGTCTGTTCTTTGGATTCTCCTTTAAACCGGTTTTAACATCTGCCCGGTTCCTTTGTTAACAGTAAGTTAAATAAAATATTTAATGTGTGTTCTTTTTATCTGCATGAGGTTTATAATTTTATCCTCTTTTGAAATGTATCCTTTAATACCAGTAATTGCTCAGAACTAGGGATCTGTGCTTCTGGCTCTTGTCAAGCTTTGCTTTCTTTCTTTGGTTTATTTACTTGTTTTGTTTTCCCTTTTTTTTTTTTAAAGATTTTATTTATTTATTTGACAGAGACACAGTGAGAGAGGGAACACAAGCAGGGGGAGTGGGAGAGGGAGAAGCAGGCTTCCCGCGGAGCAGGGAGCCCGATGCGGGGCTCGATCCCAGGACCCAGGGATCATGACCTGTGCCGAAGGCAGACGCTTAAGGACTGAGCCACCCAAGTGCCCCCTCTTTTCTTTTTTT
>NC_138380.1:57185411-57233686 GCF_054177405.1 Leptonychotes weddellii
ATCCCAGGACCCTGGGATCATGACCTGAGCCGAAGGCAGTTGCTTAACCAACTGAGCCACCCAGGCGCCCATGACTAAGAAATTTCTTAACAATTGTGCAAAAATTGTATTTAAAAATTAGGGCAGATTTTTGTTTGAAAAATAATAGATTGAACTCGTGCTTCTCTCTGCTTCCTCTCTAAGACCCAGTAAAACTGAAATAAAGAAATAAAAAGGATTTGAAATCACGGGGACAAGGAGAAGAATAAAGTCAAATTTTGGAACAATGGAAGGAGCATGATGAGTGGTCACTCTTAGCTCAGCAGAGAAGGTGAGGGCCAGGATCAGACTAGTATGTGTCTCCAAACCCCATAAAAACCCAAGAGATTGAAGCACCAGGCATGGTGGGAGGCTGGAATGAAGAGTGAAGCTGAAAAAGAACACGAATGAGGAACAGATATTTAGGTTCACTTCCCTAGTCTACACAGTCAGGTGAGTGTCCCTCCAGCTAAAGGAAGGACGTCCATCCCCTACCAAAAGACCAGAGGGTGTCTAGACAGAGAGACAGCAAGTCCTTCTAAGGACAAAGGGGAGGTTCCCTACTGGTCATAGGGGGATTGAGTGAGTTTACATGTGGGGCCATGAGACTCTCTAGCCCCAGTGGAGCCCTGGCTCTCTCACCCTTATTTCACCGTTGGCACACTGTCCTGAGACACAGAGTTTAAAGAAGGAGGCTGTAGCATTTTTCTTGGAGGAAATGATCAGACACACGTACACATACACACACACACACACACACACACACACAATCAGAGGAGTGTTGGCTTTTGGTGGATTCTCTTATCAGTTTATCAATGCCTCCTGGGGTGAAGCTCACCAGCCTACAACCTGCCCCCAGCACATAGCACACATAGTGCCCATTCTTTAAGAATGAGTGGGCTATCAAGGATTTCCAGACATTTGAGGAAAGCCTTCAATATGAAAGGGGAGAAAAAGAGAGAAAAGGATATTTGGGTGAACAAAGAGAGAGAAAAGGATATTTAGGTGAACAAAGGGGAAAAAGAGACAATTCAAGATAGCTTTGGCTAAATGCAGGTCTAGAGGTATGGGTGTCTATAAGGAAGTGTGAATCGCCCAGAGCAGGACATAGAACAGAGACAAAACCTTCATTAGATAAAGAGGTGAATTTGAAGACATCAGCTTTTTGAGAGAATGGCCTGAGATAAGGGAAGATAGGTGGCTAAATACAACAAGAGGAGGCTAATAATCCAGAAAGCAGGACCTAGAAGGATATTTAATGATAGGAAAAGAAAATTTGATTATTCTAATAGAGGAAAAACTGACTGACTTGGTCATAGAGAGAAGCAATGAGGGATATTAAAAAACATCTTTGTAAACAAACATCCCAATAGAAAAATGGGCAAAAGATCTGAACAAGCGCTTCAGTAGAGATTATATACAGGTGACAAATAGGCACATGAAAAGGTATTCAACGTTATTGGTCCTTAGGGAGGAGCAAAGTAAAATCACAATGAGATGCCTGTTTAATGGCTAAAAAATCAAAGCAAAACAAAACATAATATACCGAGTGCTGATGAGAATGTGGAGATGTGGAGCAACTGGGACCATCTTATATTGCTGGTGGGAATGTAAAATGTTGCAGTCACTTTGGCAAACACTTTGGTAGCATAGTACAAAGTTAAATAATTATATGCCTACCACATAACCCAGCAATGCCACCTCTAGGCATTTACCCAAGAGAAAGAAAAATTATGTTTTCACAAAGACACAAATGTTTATAGAAACTTTATTCATAATCGCCAAAACCTGGAAACCGCTCGGATTTCTCTCAACTGGTGAATGGATAATATGAACTGTGGTCTGTCCGTACAATGAACACTACTCAACAATAAAAAAAGAATTAACTCCTGATAGATGAAATGACACAAATGAACTATTTTAAGTGAAAGAAGCCCCACCCCAAAACTACATGCTGTAGCATCCCATTTTTCTGATATTCTGAAAAAGGCAAAACTGTATGGACAAAAAATAGATTAGTGGTTGCCAGAGGTTAGGGTTGGGGAGGAGACATTGATAGTTGGCTATAAAGGGGCATAAAGTAATTCGGGGATGTGATGGAATTGTTTTCTACCTTAATGGTGATGGTGTTTACATGACTGTATGGTATGTCAGAACACAAAGAACTGCACATTAAAAGTGTGAAATTTACTGTATGTAATGAGGTTTCTGTCTTTTGAGGTTTCTGACAATTGGAGAAGGCATGCTAAGGTCAATAGGAAAGCCTGATTGGGCAGCAGACAAGCCCGAAAGGAAATAAGGGCAGATTCTGCCTTGGCAGAGTTGAGGTAGCAGAAATACAGACAGCTAATATGATCGAGGTGGTGGGGGCTTTTTATTGCTGATCGGTATTCCATTGTATGAATATACAAGAGTTTATTTTGACGTTTGTCAGCTAAGGGATGTTGGAGTTGTTTCCAGATTCAGTGTTATAGTCTCTATACACATTTGTGTGGCTACTGAAGGATCTGAGCAGAAAAGTCAGGGATCTACAGTCCTAAAATTCAAATCTGATCATGTTATTCCCCTGATTAAAATTCTTCACTGGTTCCTTATTGCCTACAGGAGTGATTCTGTACCGTGATCGCACATCAGAATCACCTGGAGTGCCTCAAGATGCTGAATGTTTGGCCCACCCCTAGAGATTCTGACTTAATTGATCATTGGATGGGGCTCAAGTGTCAGTTTTCTTTAAAAGCTCTTCATAGGATTTTATTTTTCAAAGCTTAAATCTTTTCCAAATAAAATTATTGAGATATAATGCATGTAACATACAATTCATGGATTTAACGTGTACAATTAAATCGTTTTTAGCATACCCCATTATTGATTTCTTAAATGTGTATTATATCTATAACACAGTTTGCCATTTTATTTTTTTATATATTTTTTAAAGATTTTATTTTTAAGTAATCTCTACACCCAACATGGGGCTCAAACTCACAATCCGGAGATCGAGAGTTACATGCTCTACCAACTGGGCCAGCCAGGAGCCCCTAAAATTTGCTATTTTCAAGGGTATAATTCAGTAGCTTTAATTACATTCACAATATTATACAACCATCACCACTGTTTCCTCATCCCTGTATGATTTTAATACGTGTCCAATTCTGCAGAATTAAATCCAGCTACCTTTGGAAACTCCCAAAACCTCTCATAAGAATACCTCATTGTTTCTTCCTAGATGTGATTAGGAAGTCCTTATGACTTCCTGCCCTGTTTTCTCTTGGATCCCGACATGCCGAATCATTAACCTTTGAAAACTAATTATCTTTGCATATTCCTATTTCATCTCTCTGAAACATTATTCCCACTACTACTTCTGATAAAATCCCATGCCTTCAAAGCCAGACTCAGGTATTATTTTTATGGAGTATTTTTTCCACCTCTGGGCTTCTTTAGCTGCTCCCCTCTGTGATCTATAGCACCTTTCATGATCCTCTGTTGGAACACTTACTCATGACAATTTTCTAGGTCTGTTTTTGTCTCTCCCACCAGATTCTCTCCTTCTCCCTCTCTTTCTCTTTCTCTCTCTCAAGTGCTGAACACTCAAATGGTGAAGCTGCAATGTGAACATATAAGTCCACGGGGCAGTTCTTGAAGAACTAGCAAGAAGAGCCACAGACAGTGATATGAGTGAGAAGTAAACTTTTGTTGGTTTAAGGCACTGAGATTTTGGGGACTGTTTGTTCCCACAGCATAGCCTAGACTAGCCTGACTAATACACTCATGAAGAATTCATTCATCATATTCACCAGCTGTAATCTTGTGATATAACTAAATGGAGAATGTGGAACTCCATGGGAAAGAGATCTTGGGTTTGAGGGCAGGTAGAAAAGCTTGATTTTAGAGGATCAAGGAAAGATACAGGTTTAAGTAAAGATCTTGAGCAAAAATGGTTCCCCAGGGAAGATAGACCTGGGCTGCTGGGACAAGGGAAGAAGGAACTCACATATTGGTTGTAGCTAAGGGCACATAAAGCAAACAACCTATTAAAACATTTTTACAGGGGCGCCTGGGTGGCTCAGATGGTTAAGCATCTGCCTTAGGCTCAGGTCATGATCCCAGGGTCCTGGGATCGAGCCCCACATCGGGCTCCTGGCTCAGCAGGGAGCCTGCTTCTCCTTATCCCTCTGCTCTCCCGCTGCTCATGCTCTCTCTCTCTCTCTGTATCTCTGTGTCTCAAATGAATAAATAAAAAATCTTTAAAAAATAAAAAAATAAAACATTTTTACATAAGACTGTTCCTGACTTCCAGAATTAGATGTAACCAAATGTAAAATTTCAAATCCCAAATCAATACTTGCCAAAAAGATACAGTGTAAAAAGAGAGAGAGAATCATAACCCTGAAGAGATGTTCCATTTGTTAATTTGATTTTTTACTAACAAGATACATTTTTGAAGGCATTGCTGAATGCACCAGTTTTGTCCCTTGTTAGTATAATCAGAAGGATGTCTTGGTTCAATAGTGCTCTGGAGGTTGAAATGTGTTCTCCTTTATGATTTGCAGCTCTGATTAGTTCTATTTTTCTGCCTAAGGTGCAAAAATGCAAAGGTGAATTGAGATTCTGTGTAATTTGTTTCTTACATCATCACCATTAAAAAAAATTCAGACCAAATATTTTCTTTTGAAACTCACTAAAAGTGTGGCCTCAGGTGCGCAAGGCAGAGTATACTGTTGTCCAATCTTCCATAATCATATTAACCTACAGTCTCACATTATTAAAAAACAACAAAATGTACATCTGTCATAGAAAAACATGTATAAATTAAACATATCCAATCAGAAGTAAATTGTTTAAAGGAGAATATATGTTAAAAGGCATTGTAGTCTGGGATCTGCTTTAAAATAATTAGGCAAAAGAGAAAGAGGAAAAAATATATAAAGCAGGGATGGCAAAATCTCAAGGATTGTTGAATCTCAGTTATGAGTAGATTGGGGATTCATTGTAACCTTCTCTCTACTTTTGCATATGTCTGATATTGTTGATGATAATAAATAGTAGAGGGATCATAAACTTACAGATAAAATACCTTCAAATATTTGCACAAATTTAAGGGCACAACTTACAGAATTAGGTTTCTTTTTTTTTTTTTTTAAGATTTTATTTATTTTTTTGACAGAGAGAGACACAGCGAGAGCGGGAACACAAGCAGGGGGAGTGGGAGAGGGAGAAGCAGGCTTCCTGCAGAGCAGGGAGCCCGATGTGGGACTCGATCCCAGGACCCTGGGATCATGACCTGAGCCGAGGGCAGACACCCAACAACTGAGCCACCCAGGCGCCCCCAGAATTAGGTTTCTTAATCACAGAATTACATTGTGTTATATCAAAAACTAGTATTTTGCAAACAGTAGGTTTGATTATTTCTTCAGAGCTCTTTCACTATGTTACTTTCACCATGGAACATAGAATGACAGATTCCTGCAATGATTATTACCTCTTTCTGCAGCTATTTAATAAGCTGCCTTTCTCACTGACCTGAAATCTGAATATTCTGAAAGAGTTCATCTGTCTTTAGAAGTAACAACGATCTTGTGTCACCTTTAGAATTAGACACAATGTTAAAAATGGTAGTTGGAACTGGCATGCATGATGGAGATCCACATTTTCTTCTCCTTACATAACAACAAGGAAGATTATCATCTTCAAACTCACACATACAACATCTGATTCAATTACTGTTTTGTAGAAACCATAGCTATTGTTTGTGGCTTGAAACATGGATTTGAAAATAGTGATTTTTATTTTACTCCCATGACAGTATCAATAAAGGTAGAGTATATCTTATTGTCTAGAGAGATATTTAACATGCTGTAGGTGTAAATGAAAGATAAACTAAGAGACAAAAGTGAACCTTTCAAACATTAATGTGATGTTGGCTGTGTTATTATGAGGCTGATGATATCAAGTACATAAGAACACATAGGTGTCATGCTGGGAAACCAATGATCTAGCTTTCATCTTGACTGCAGGCAAAGAATATCTCATTAAAGCTATAAATTTCATGAGTCTGTTCCCAAATTTAAAACCCTTAAGGAAAATGGTTTTCATGGTTCAGCAGCTTTAAAGGGTTGTACTTAACTTGGCTTTGTAACAAGGAAATTAATAGTTTTTCTAAAACAAATCGGAATTATGCCATAGTTGCATGTGTTTTCATGCTGTTGCTGGTAGCACTTAACTTCCTCTCTAGATAACAAAACCAGGGACTCCACATTGAATTCACCACAGGGAAACATTTCTTACCTGCTATGTTTTGTTCAGGGGAGTCTGCGATGGGGATGAAATTTGTTCAATCATGGCTAGGTATAAATTGTTTTCTTGAGGTGATATGAAATGGAGTAGGTTTCTAATCAACCTTCACTATTCAGAGTGATTCTTACTTAGCCTACTAGGAGGGGGAGTAGGTTGCTCCAGCCCCACGCAGTGTCAGCAACCAACCGACTGAAATGCATGCAGGCCTCAGGGACCCCAGGTATTGGGAAATAAATGTGAGTGCAATGAACTGAACTTACTTTTTTCTCAATGGACTTTGTAATAAATCTTATATAGCCATGTGAGAGGAGCATTTATAAGAAACATTCTGTTTTTGTTTTATATACATTTAACTTAAAGAGCAACCATTTGTCGTATCTGGGGAAAACAAGACAAATCACAACAGAGGTAAGAGTATGGAAATGTCAAATGCCTCTAATGGTTTAAGCTTAAAGGAAAGCCATTAGTGATTTACAGAAAGAATATACAAAACAAGATGAGCAATAAGAATGTAATTATCGTTTTCAAAAAAAGTGTTAGAGAAGCAAAACTACCTAGACTCACCTCGTTTCATCTGGATGATCAGAAAGTTACAAATGAAAAACTCTTACACCCTGGAAAGAGCATGTCCTGTGAGGCGTGTGTGGAAGTAAAACTCGGAGACGTTCATGGATGCTTGAAACTCAAAGCATTTCATAGACACTTAAAGTTGGAGCAACTGCATGCACATCTTGCTTCCCCCCCTCACTCAAGCCTTCTGATTCCAAGGGAAAAGGATAGAATTTATCCAGAAGATACAGTTACGATTTTAAAATTTTAGGTTGGGTACTTTCAACTGCAAAGGTCATTCAAAACAAATCATTAAAACAGAACATGGAGGGGGCGCCTGGGTGGCTCAGTTGGTTAAGCGACTGCCTTCGGCTCAGGTCATGATCCTGGAGTCCCGGAATCGAGTCCCGCATCGGGCTCCCTGCTCGGCAGGGAGTCTGCTTCTCCCTCTGACCTCCCCCCTCTCATGTGCTCTCTCTCTCTCTCTCTCACTCTCTCAAATAAATGAATAAATAAAATCTTTAAAAAAAAAAAACAACAGAACATGGAGTCATTAAGAAGCTTTAACTACATTAAATGTTTTCAAATAAGGCATTTATACTGTTTTTTGAAGGCTGAATTTCTTGAATTTTTTGGTATGTTGTTTAATTTCTTTTTAAATTTTCATTAGCATCTTTTGTAGATAGTGATTACTCCCACCCTTTACACTGTTGTTACAAATCTATTGCACAATATATCCAATTTCCCTGAAAGAAAATCAAGGGATTTTGTGAACCATATACCCTACAGCTTACTGTGACAAATAGTTTCTGAAAAGAATAACCATTATGAAATACAGCTTTTACTTAAAAGAAAAAAAATGCCTCCAGTTTTTGGCTAATTATGAATATTATAAAGTTGTTTAAAATATTCACATAACAAATGTAATCCATGTATGTAACTACATGTAGTTCATGTAACTTACATGTAATTCATGTAAACAAATATTTGTGTGGGCATATATTTTCATTTCTCTTATGTAAAAATCTATAGTGGAGGTACGGGGTCACGTATTAAGAGTATGTTTAACCTCATACAAAACTTCCAAACTCCTTTTCAAAGTGTATACTTGCACTGATAATCAGGTGGACTTTAGCTGTCAGTCAGCCTCTTTCCATGGCTACATCATTACTTTCTTAATAGACTCACAAATAAAATGCCCATCCTGAAGTCATGGAGCTATGTATGGACTCAGTTAACATTACCGTTTACTCCTGAAAGGAGATTTGGTTACCACTGCTGAATGCCTGACTTGCCAACAGTAGCAGCCTATCCCCAACTGCTTATTGCGGTATCTCATTATTCTATTGCTGCATACCAATTACCACAAAATTAGCAGCATACCACGACACACGTTTATTATTTCAGAATTTCTATGGGGCATGAGTCTGAACATGGGTTAGTTGAGTCCTCTGTATAAGTTCCAGTTGCTTCATAACCTCACCAGCATTTCATCAGACTTAAAATTATAGCCCAGGACTATTCAGTAGAAATACAGTGGAAACCACATAGACAACTACATTAAAACAGTGGAAATAGTTGAAGTTTATTTAACAATTCTTTTTAAAGATTTTATTTATTCGTCAAAGAGAGAGAGAGAGAGAGAGAGAGAGCACAAGCAGGGGGAGAAGCAGGCTCTCCCGCTGAGCAAGGAGCTGGATGTGGGATTCGATCCCAGGGCCCTGGGATCATGACCTGAGCCAAAGGTAGACACTTAACTGAGTCACCCAGGAGCCCCTGAAGTTTATTTTAATAGTATACTTTATTTAGCCGAATCTATTTAAATTTATTGTCATTTCAGCATGTAATCAGAATAAAATTAATGAGATACTTTATCCTTCTTTCATACTAAGTCACCAAAATCTGGCATGTATTCTTCCAGCATAACTTAATTCAGACTAGCCATATGTGGCTAGTGGTTGCTGTATTGGGCCACATAATTATAGCTATTTTAGTAGGTATATACAGTGGTAATTGTGGTCTTAATTTGCATTTTCCTGATAACTAGATGATGTTGAGTATCTTTTCATATACTTCTTGGTCATTTGTATGTCTTCTTTTGTATAGTATCTGTTCAAATGTCGGCAACAGGTAAATGGATATACAAATTGTGGCATACTCACACAATGAAAAAAAAAAAGAAAACTACTGATTCATGCAATAACCTGGATGACTCTCAAATATTATGCTGAGTGAACATAGCCAGACGTGAAGGAATACATCTGGAGTAATTCCACCTGCATGAAACTTTAGAACAGGCCGACTAATCAAGAAAGGAAGCGGATCAGTGGTTACAATAGGGGTGTGTGAATGATTGCAGAATTGTGTGAGAAAACTTTGTAGAGTGACGGAAATGCTTTGTATCTTGGAGTGGTGATCACATAGATAGATACATTTGCCAAAATTTACTGAGCTGTACATCTAAAAGGGGTGTATGATATTGTATGTAAACTACTCCAGTACAGTTGATTTAAAGAGTAAAAGCAATACGTGTTAGTAGTACTTGCTATGTGCTTTGCAGGCCCAGTGCAAAGTAAAACTGTGGGGCCCCTTATTTAAAAAGTATTAAGAATTTCAAGACAGTGACAGCAGAGGGAGTTTGTCTGTTATTGAATTCCTGGTAACAGATGGTGCACGGCATATAGAAGGTTCCAATGCAGTTCTGTTGAATGAATTTAAGATCTTACTGCTCAGCAATTTCCATTTGAGAAAAGCCTAATACTTTTTCCTACTTCTGCTGTTTATTTCATAGACCTGAGGAAAGAGTAGAATTCTGAATGCATTTTTTTTTTAAATGCTGGTCATAAGTATGATAGAGAAAAATACTGAATAAAGTTGTTTTATTTTTAAATTTTCTAAGGACGTGAAGAAATATAGCCCAGTCACTAACATGAAGCGAGAACAATTTGGTTGAGCGGGAGGA
Organism: Leptonychotes weddellii; assembly: GCF_054177405.1. NCBI lineage: Eukaryota > Metazoa > Chordata > Mammalia > Carnivora > Phocidae > Leptonychotes > Leptonychotes weddellii. The sequence continues at coordinate 57,195,235 of NC_138380.1, forward strand.
GATGATAGAGGCATCATAAAGTATAAAGGAATTTTGTCCTTTAAGTATTCTGTATTGTTAGTCACAGGCTGATTTATAGTGGTAGTGTTACACCTAATCTGGGTCAGGAAACAAGCTGAAGTAATGGGGATCTATAGAGATAAAACAGGTACATATAATTATGCAGTGGTTTGTCTTTTTAGAAATCAATTCTAGATCATGTTCCAGTTATTAACATTTCTAATATTTTGTTCCATCATAACTCAGTGTACAGAAGATAAAGCAGAATTCTCATGTTTCAGAGCAGGTGGAATAGTAGTTATAAATATATATAATCCATACTGTCATAAACATTTCACTGGGAGTTTGCTCTAGTGCCTTTTAAGTTAGAATAGTTATTAACAGAGGCACTTGGACTTACTTAAATAATGTGTTATGGATTGTGTCCCCCCCGGCCCCCCCTATTCATATGCTGAAGATCTAGCCCCCCAGTATGGCTGTATTTGGAGTAAGGAAGTAATTAGGGTTAAATGAGGTCATAAGGTTAGAATCCTGATGATTAGGATTAGTGTCCTTACAAAGACCAGAGGGCTTGCCTGTTCTCTTGCCTCATGCATGCACCAAGAAGAGCCTGTGTGAGGATGCAGTGAGGCCACCACCTGTAAGCCAGGGGGAGTCCTCACCAGAAACTAAAACCTGGGACTTGCAGCCTCCAGAACTATGAAAAGATAGATCTCTCTTGTTTAAGCCACCTAGTCTGGGGTATTTTGTTATGGCAGCCTGAGCTAATACAATATGTAATATTCTATAAAATATTAAAAAATATAAAATATGCATAATCTGATTCAAATAAAGTGACCAATATGATCAGTTACATAATGTGGGCAGCCTTGTAGGGTAACAACAGGATTTATGTGTATGTATTGATGGCATGAATTTATGGACCCTAAAAATTTGAAAAATTCATATGGTAAATTACCCCTAAAGGAGATTTACAGTGATTCTACTTTATCACTTACTGTCCTAAACCAAGGGGTATGTTTTAAAAAAAATTTTTTTTTTTTTATCTTGGAGTGGTGATCACATATATACATTTGCCAAAATTTATTGCGCTGTACATCCTTTTTAAAAAGGAAAACTGGGGTTTTAAATGATTAAGGGTATCACTTAAATATATATATATTTAAAATGCCTGTCTGGTGGCTGAGTGTCACTGTGCCTCTCATACTATTGAACAACTTATTTTAGGAATGAAAGTAGTAAGAGATGAGATGGCAGTGTACTAACAATTGAATAAACAGTTTACTGAAAAAAATAGCCAAAAAAAGTCATTTTGTTACACTTGTCTCATTGTAATTCAATGTATAAGATAAAGCAGGACTCTCCTGTTTTGGAGCAGGTGGAATGGTAGTTGAAACTGTTTCACTTACTTCACTAAAGCCAAAGTCTTCAAAATAAATTAAGCATGGCTGAGTAGCTGGGGAGGAGAAATAACTAAAGGAGAAGTAGCAAGTGATGAATGAGGTGCTAACAAGCAAGACTGTCCATTTTGGGGGAAGACGGTGGATTAAAAGGGGTATGGTAGTTAATAGGTATTTCCACAATAATTAAATGTGATATTCTGGGGTGAGACTGCTTGGGTTTGAAGTCTTGCTTTGCCAGTTACAAGCTACATAACTTTATTTCCTATCTAAACCTCAGATTGATCGTTGGAAAATGGGAAAATAGTAACCATCTTACATGTTAACAGGGATGATTAGTGGCATAATGTACTGTAAGCATTTAGCACAGTACCTGCAACATAATAAATATAATAAATGCTACCTATGATATGAATCACGTTATCATTGCTTCTTTTCAAAAGTGACCCTACTAATGTAATTCTAATTTATGTCAATTTGGGTATTTTGAAATAGATGGATATCTAACTCAAAAAGAAAAAAATGGGGAAAGATGTCAAATTAATTTTTTATATTTGCTTATTGCCAAGGCCCTCTTTAGCTAACCTGCCTTTCTCAGGCATTTGCCTCAAAGTCTTTGTCCCAAAATTCATCCAAGGAGTCCAATATGTGGGATATGACTGTTTTCCTGATATCCACAGTTACATTATTTGAGGCTATATATCAGTGAATTTTCTATCTTACCTACTTGTAGTTTTTCCCATTTCGGTTCACTGCATGGTAACTGTCAGCACGTCCCACTGTCACACCTTTATTGAGCTCGTCAGATGCATGTGATAAAACTATGGCTCCAGGGCAAGTACACATTCTCATGGGGAAGAAGTTGTACGCTGACATTCTCTTACAAGCCCTCCAAAGTTCTGCTTCTCATTTAAGAAACTCTGCCTTAAATAATCCAATAAAGACATCTGCAAAGAGCAAGTAGTTTTGTTGCTCCTGCTATAAGCTGGCAAATGATAGCTAAAGAATTAGAATCAGGGGAAGTAAAATGTCTTGTTATGAGAACTCTCTCTGATAAAGATAGGTATCAAAGGAATTTTAAAAAATTCCTAAGCCAAAGAAATACAGCTGGGAACTGTTCTTGAAACGTCCAGGAAGAGTGTGTAGGGCACAGTAAATAGTAGGTCCTTAGTTGATATTTTATGAATTAAAAGTCATGGTACTACTTCTGCTGCAGAGAATATTAAATTATTTTTTTAGCCTTTACCTGCAATCCTAGAGTAGTATGTCATACATAAGTTGATGAAATCACAAAATGGTATTTCATCTTGTGGCACTGTTTGATTTTAAGTGTTTTTGCATGCAAGTGTTCCCTGTTCATTTCTGAACTATGTTGGTTTTTCTCGATATTAATAGTTGGAATTCTGTTAAGGCCCCTGAAGAAGACAACAGAGACTATTAAGGGGAAAAACGACTGTCAGAGATTTGTTGTTTAGGTCATCCAGCTGTATTAATACTTACAGATTACAGGTTATAGATAAGAGAAAATTGTGTCTCTATTCTCAGATTTCAGTTCAGAATTAAAAATAGTATTTTAAAAGTCTTTTATGTAAAAGTTTAAATTGCTTTAGAAAACATACAAATTCCAAATGCAAGGTCCTGTTTCATTTTCAACGACTTTATTGAGAACATTTTGCAAATTAGATTTTACAATTTAACATTTTACAATTAGAAATTTTATCTGCTACTACATAAGTTGCAAACTTTTCAAAACACTACAGAAAATCCTTTATTTCTTTGGATTTTTCTGTTCCATGCTGAGCTCCTGAGATATATTTTTTCTTTCAGCTTCATTTTCATCTTCCTGTGAAATAAATTTTAGAAAACATTAAAATATAAACTTTAGGGCATTTTTATCAGCTGTACTTAATACATTTTAATTCTATTCTCTGAAGAATTAGCTATTGTGATTCTGGTAATCCTAGAAAACAATATGGTAAAATTATGTAACATTTAAGTGTTTACAGTGGATTTTCTTTTACACTACACATTGACTGAAGTTTTCTCTATGTTTTTAAAAGCAACTTATTTTATTAATGACCTAAAAATTACTTTTGAAAACACCTGCCCATAAAAAGTGTCCTTTTTAGAAGGTGAATCAGGTATTTTTACTTCACTGTTTGATAAAATATATATTTAACTTCTGAGACACTTTATGTGTTCCAGCATGGTGTTTTTGTCTCATCTAGCATACTTTCTTGACAGGTCTGCCAATTTTCCAATTACTTGTACCACCATATGTTATCTGAAGATCAGTCACCTCTAAAATAGGAAACATGGGCATGTCAGGCTATCGAATGCTTACAACCTTCTACAGTTTCGATTCTAAGTGGTGGCTTCATAATTCACAGCAGGTTCCTGTGGAACATGGTGAATAAATGAAGTGACTTCATAATGTCCATCTCCATAGGAATGAAGTGCATCTTGTGTTCAATATTATGGTGACCTCCAAAGTATAAATAATGAAGAGTCTGGAAAAGTATTTCATCTTAGAATTTGTAACCCATTTCATCATCTATGTTCCTTCAACAATACCAAGTATAAAGAAGTCTTGCTTTCCTAATATTTCTAATTTATGATCTTTCATTTTTATTAACTGAAGTTAAGAAGCATAGTCTCTTCTATTGAATTAAAGCATGAGTAGCAATTTCTTAAGTATCTCTAGACAACAATAATACCAGTATCACCAAATACATCGCCCTCTATCTCTGAATCATATAAAACCAAATTCAATTCAATTAAATAATTGTTGAGCTCTGCTTAGTAAATTAACGTTAAGTAAACGCAAATCAAGGCATATATATTTGTTTCCCATGAAAAAACCACATCCTTGCCTGTAAACATTAAGGTGGAGAAAGCTTCCTTTATATACTTTGTCTCTCTCAAAGTTCACCACCATCCGTGATTTAGACTTTGTCAACACCATAAAAGTGGAGAAATTATCAATATTATCATCCAACTTGGGCCATTTATAAATATGTGGCATACAAGAGATGGGGTTTTGAATATCATTTGGCAATGAAATTTTAACATCTTTTTCTAAGTATAATAGCCACTGTATGTTGTTTAATTTTTTTTTTCCAATTTATCTCTATTGAACAGAGATATTATGTTCGATTGACTCTTGAACAGATAGTTTCCACTTTTGGACAAGAGTTTCTAGAGATTACATTTTGATTAGATTCCAATAAAAACCAAATCTTGCTCTATTCTTTCCACTGTCTTCTTTGGGTGAGACACTGACAGGAAGTGTTAAATCAGCAGGTAAAGGTGGCAAGAATTTTTTGCTAGGTAGCACTGAATTTATATGTTCCTCAAGGCAGGGCTTTATTTTTTTATATTATACTCTTACCGTCAACAGGGCACATTTAGTATATAGTTGGAGTACAATAAATGATTTCTGAATTATGTGGAACAGTGGAATAAAAAACGAATAAAAGAGAAGTCTGCCTAAACTAATGTAACTTGGAAAAGCATAATATTCTTCCTTATCCAAGAGTCACACTTCTAAAAATCTTACAATTTCCAGGACAGTACTAAAAACAAGAATGTTTGAAGCAACATTAGCCAAAATGGCCATTATCAAGCTCATATCCTTTAATTTGAAGGACAGGATGGGAACCTTTATCATGTGGACAGCCTAAGTTCCCACACTGATGTGACGTACTGGTTTAATGAGCTTGGTTATCTCACTTTCCCCAACAGCCTTCAATAATACTCCAAGTCAAAATGGAAACGTAAAGGCTTAATAATAATAGGAAGCATCTATAAACTTTACTTTCATATTTAACTAAAATTCTTGTAATGCCAGTCTTTTTGTTGAATTTTTCTTAGCAATAAAGTATATACAGTTGACCCTTGAACAACACAGGTTTGAACTATGCAGGTCCACTTATACACAGATATTTTTCAATAAATACAGTACAGTACTGTAAATGTATTTTCTCTTCCTTCCGATTTTCTCAACATCTCTAGCTTACTTTATAAGAATATAGTATACCATACGCATAACAAAATATGTGTTAATCAACTCTTTATGTTACCACTAAGGCTTCTGGTCAGTGGTAGGCTGTTAGTTAAATTTTGGGTGAGTCAAAAGTCACATGCAGGTTGTTGGCACCCCTAACCCCACTGCATTATTCAAGGTTCAACTGCTTAGTTTATAAATGAGTGTCTCTTGTAACATTGCCTTCTGTTCAGGACAGGTGAAGAACTGTTCCACATTTTTCTTTATGCTGAAGACATGTCTTACAATATATTGCCTTTCTATGCCTTTAAACAATTCCCATAGGTAATAAGATCCAATCCCTTTTTTCCTTTGTACAAGGATAACTGTGATTTGGATGAGGAAAAGGATTATGAAGGGGAGGAAAAGGCATTTAACCCTAACTGCTAGAGTATAACACATTGTAATTGCTATCGTAGAACATCATCAGAAAAATGAAAATAACAGTAACAGATTTTATCATTATAAATAAAAACATTAGAATTAGACACAATAAAGCTCCAGAAAGGATTTTAGAGGTTGCTTTGCTTTTGTTTTGTTTTTTGGTTTTTTTGGAAGTGCTAATTTGTGTTTCTAACATTACAGGTCAATTTGTATAAGAATTTTATAAGCAATTAAGATTAATAAAATCATTAAAATAGCTCAGGCAGCAAATCAAATATTGACAAATGATTGCATAATGAATGAAACTGCAAAGAAAGGAAACTTTTATCAAAGTATTTCTTCACTACTAGATATTAAGGGCAGGCAAAAATTTCTTCTGATAAATGGCAGGTTTTTGTTACTCTTTGCTGAGATAAGACATCTGTTTTTTTCCCAGTGAAAGAAGACCCTTGCTACATGGATCATTTTCTTACTGGCAGTCCTGACAATTTTGACATTTGTTTCATGAAGTATTCTGAAGCAGCCAGCAAGAAAATGTACCCTTTGGGGCCACTGGAAAGTGTAGACAGGCTTACTTCTTAACTTTGAAGCTTGTTAATTCATACTCCAGAAAACATGTTGTTTGTAACAATCTTGCAGACCTGCTAGTTACATGTGGAATTTCAAGAATACCCACTCACATAACAACTACTCATAACTCCAAATAACTAAGGTGGTTCTTTAGCCTTCTTGCTCTTTTGACACTGACAGCATTCTTGTAGTAAGGACAATGATCATTTCTAGGCATATATAGACCATGGGATTATGGTCTAATGCTCTAGGTGGCAACGTAAGACTGAAAGAGTTATTCTAACAGAGAAATCAGTAAAAACACTGCCATTCTTATCTAAACTAAATCCCTCTTATCAATGAATAAAACTTGCAAGATTTTGCTTAAATGCTATTCAAGCTTCCCCCATCAATTGGAACAGAGGCGCTCTCAATTTTCCTTATTTACAAAATTGCCTTAGTTCTCATAATAGTTCAAAGAACTGATGCCAATTAATCAAATCTATCCATCCTGCTTTCCCCTTTTCTTAGGAGATAACTAACTCCAAATAAAGGGCAATTATTTTAGCAGCTGGAATTTCTACTGCTTATGTAATATTTGGACTCAAATTAGTCTGAGTACAGATGACTCTGCCTTTACCCTAGAGACAGCCAAATTAAATGACTTCTTTTAAAGTAATATTATACAAGGCGACAACTTTCCCCATTGATTCTTTATACATTTAAAGATGACTTTGAATACCTTTATAGCGCAGATAGCTGTCAGATATCGCCATACCCAAGTGATAAAGGTTTACATCACTAGCAATATATATTAACACTAACCTTTTGCTATGATATACTAAAAAGGGCACAACTCTGGTCTGTGGTATCTTTCCTAAAAATGCATAACCTCAGTCTAATCATGAGAAAACACCACATAAACACTCTATAAAATAATCGAACAGTAGTCTTCAAAACTGTCAAGGTCATGAAAGAAAATACAAAGCCCGGACTATCACAGATGGGAGAAGACTAAGGGAACATGAGGACTAAAGACAGTGGTGGGATCCTGCACCGTAAAAAGGATATTAGTGGGAAAACTGGCAAAATTTAAATATGGTCTATGCACTAGTAAATAGTATTGTCTTGATGTTAATTTCCTGGTTTCAGTAATTTACTTTGGTTAGAGCGGTTGGTAACACTACAGCAAGCTGGATGCAGGGCAAATGGCAATTATCTGTGTATTTTCTGCAATTTTTCTCTAAGTCTAAAGTTATTTCAAAATAAGATCAAAAAATGGCAACTCAATGAAAGTTTTCTAAACCCAAAATAAGTATCATGTATGTGCAAAGATTTTATGTGGAAAAAAATTTCAAGGCACCTATAGCTGCCTACACTGAAAATATACAACTAAGAGTTTGCCTTTCATTGTTGTACTTACAATTCCTTTCGTAAGTATCTCTAATGTTCATAATGGTGTTCTTAATTTTTATTCCCTTGTTTCATGTGTTTTCTTACTTTTCCACTCTGAGCATGGATTATTTTTCAAACAGAGAATATAAGCTTTCTTTTAATAAATCCCTCTATAATCTGGCCATTTGAACTATTTCCAGAAATAAGTAAGCATAATGGAGGTCAATGTTTACAAAGAGAATGGTTTCAGTTGTTTTTACTTCACTGAATTTGCTATTCATACCAGACAGATACATGGTAGTAGAACAATAAAATGAAGCCAGAAGGTGCAGCTAAGCACTAACTTATTTCCATTTTCATATATAATCTTTAGATTTTAAATATTCCTTTGGCCAGAGAAGAATTATTGTAGTTAGATTCAAATTAATAGTCAAAATTATCTGTATGCTTATGTTAATATACATAAGCATAGAGATAATAAGCATATATATATATATATATATATAGCTATGTTAATAAGCATATATATAGCTATGTTTATATCTATCTATTTGTCTCCTGGCAAAAAACTATGTACACCTAACCTGTTATGTTAGTTATAGAATAGGTGTTGAAAAGCAATATATACTGTTCAAATCCTGTGGTCAAAAACTTTTTTATTCACTTAAAGCATATTCCAGATATAATTCTCAACAGCATTTAAGATTGTGGTTTTAATACAGAAAATATGCCAGTGCTGCACAATGAGGAAAAAATTTATCTTAATAACTGGAAAATACTGATGATAATGAAAATGTTTTAGGCAAAATGGGCATGCTGCATGCTTCAGACTAAAATTAATTAGAGTTTTTAATGTTTTACAATTCCACCATAGTTCTTTAAATGGTGCATTTTATTTCATAGTAATAAACACTTGGATCATTAAGTAAAGTGCAAGATGTGTGTGATGTGCTACATTTAACAACCTTTGGCTTTTTTTTCTGTACTTCTGCATTCAGTTTTCCAATGCATTGAATAAGCAATTGAAGGCCACAGTTAAATTTCCTGACTTTGCATATTTGAGATTATTTCATTTAATACAAAAGGCAATTAATCTACCACTTTACAACTGAATTCCAACTTTAGTGGTCCATGATAGATACTGAAATGAACTTACAAGAAATGCTTAATTAAATATACTGTAAAAGGCATACGATGGGTTTTTTTCTTAAGACAGAAGTTGCATATTTAATTAGAAAGTCTAGGCTGCATTATAAAATTAAAGTAACTTGGGAGGTTCTTAGTAAACCTAGCTCAAACACTTATGTCATTACACAGAATGGAGCTATTTTGTAAATTTCTACCTTTTCTCTCTACTTAAATTCAAACAAGAAATCATAAAGGAAATTTCCCTTTATTTAAAATTATAAAATCATACCCTTTATTTTAATAGCAAGTAAGATTGATAAAAGGGCAGTATATCTAATTTCATGTATAAGAATATATCCACAGTTCTATTTCATTTGTTGGGCCCTTATCTCCAATTTGTGATTTTGGAGCAGATTTAGTGGAGTCGGTTTGCTTTTCTAAGTCTTTAGTTCCTCTTGTCACTTTTTACTTGGTGGTTGCTTCTGGCAGCATGGAAATGGGAAAGTTAAAAAATAAAACACTGCATTCCCCATATATAATTTGGAAATCTCTCTGGAAAGAAAGGCCCTAAGGACTGGCACAACCATCTAGAGAAGGGTGTATTTATAGTAAAGGAAATGAAGATCAGTGAGTGGAAGGTGAGACTTGGGCAAAATAAGGAGGATAAAAGAAAGGAAATGAAATGAGTGACGAATGGTAAATGTGAGCTAGGGTAGACTCTTAAGCATAAACCCAATTCTATAAGCTTGTATCCTTGTATCTTCCCATAAACATCAGAAAAAAGCACAACTTCCATAAATTGAATTTTTGGGTATTTCAGATATGTTTAAGATATTTCTAGGGCTAAGAATACACTATTCTCTACAGGTGGAACTTATGGTCTTGAAGATAAAAAAAAAATTCTCCTTCTCTAGTAGAAGTCTAATATTTGGGAAATGAACATAGAAGTGTATACTAGATTCTGTATTAGAAGCCCCTACCTTGATAACTCACCTTCATTTATAACATTATTGCTTTATTTATTGATTGACTTATTTATTTTGAAAGAGAGAGAGAGAGAGAGCACATGTGCGAGCAGGGGGAGGGGAAGGGGGAGAAAGAGAGAGATTCTGAAGCAGACTCCCTACTGAGCATGGAGCCCAACATGGGACTTGATCTCAGGACTGAGATCATGACCCAGGCCAAAATCAAGAGTTGGCACTCAACCAACTGAGTCACCCAGGTGCCCCCATTTTTGCTTTAAAAGATATTACTTGGTTTGAAGAATTTAGGTTGGTAAGTTGGAATGTAGTCAGGAATGATTATAGAAAAAAATAAAAACAGAACACCTCAAATTCTATAATGCGCCAACATAAATATATTTTAAGTGAGGACAGCACAAATCCTATATATACATTTTTCCATGTTTTTCCATGTAGTACATTATTTATTTGTTTTTATTTACTTATTTTAACTGAAGCATTGTTGACATAGTATTTGTTTCAGTTGTACAACATAGTGATTTGGTAATTATATACATTACCCAGTGCTCACCATAATAAGTATAGTTACCATCTGTCACCATACAAAGTTACTAAAATACCTACTATATTCCCTATTCTGTAATTTTCATCCCCATTACTTATTTTATAACAGAAACTTTGCACCTCTTTGTCCCCTTCACCTATTTTGTCATTCCCCTACACCCCTCCCCTCTGGCAGTTATCAGTTTGTTCTGTTTAGGAGTCTGTTTGAATTTTTTGTGTGTTCATCTGTTGTTTTTTAGTTTCTACAAAGAAGTAATATCATAATGGTATTTATCTTTCACTGTCTGACTTAGCATAATACCCTCTAGGTCCATCCACGTTATTATAAGAGACAAAACTTCATTCCTTTCTTATGACTGGGTAATATTCCACTGTGTATGTATACCACAACTTCTTTATCCATTCAGCTATCCAGGGACAGTAAGGTTGCCTCCATATCTTGGCTATTGTAAATAATGCTGCAATAAATATAGAGATACATGTATCTTTTTAAATTCTTTTCTTTATGTAAATACCCAGAAGTAGAATTACTGTGTTGTATGGTTTTTCTATTTTTAACTTTCGGAGGAAACTCCATACTCTTTTCCATAGTGGCTGCACCAATTTACATTCCCAACAACAGTGTACCGGTTCCTTTTTCTTCACATCCTTACCAACTCTTATTTGTCTTTTTGATAGCTGGTGGTATCTCTTTGTGGTTTTGATTAGCATTTCCCTGATGATCAGTGATGTTGAGTATCTTTTCATGTATCTGTTGGCCATCTGTATATCTTCTTTGGTAAAATGTCTATTCAGGTCCTCTGCCCATTTCTTATGGATTTTTTGTTTTTGTTTTTAGTACTGAGTATGTATACATATATTTTCTATTAACCCCTTATCGTTTGCAAATATCTTCTCCCATTCAGTAAGTTGTCTTTGTTGATTGTTTCCTTTGTTGTACAAACTATTTTTATTTTGATGCAGTCCCAATAGTTTATTTTTCCTTTAGTTTCCCTTGCCTTGGGAGACGTATCTAGAAAAATGTTGCTACGGCTTATTACTGCCTGTGCTCTCTTCTAGAATTTTTATGGTTTCAGGTCTCACATTTAGGTCTTTAATCCATTTTGAGTTTATTCTTTTATATGATGTAAGAAAGTGGTCCAGTTTCATTCTTTTCCATGTAGCTGTCCAGTCTTCCCAACACCGTTCGTTGAAGAGACTGTTTTTCCCAAGCATATTCTTGCTTCCTTTGTTGAAGACTAACCATATAGTCGTGGATTTATTTCTGGGCTCTCTATTCTGTTCCATTGATTTGTGTGTCTATGTCTGTGCCAGTACTATACTGTTTTGATTACTATAGCTTTGTAGTATAATTTGAATCGTGGGGTTGTGATACCTCCACCTCTATTCTTAAGATTGCTTTGGCTACTTTTTTTTAAAGATTTTATTTATTTTTGAGAGAGCAAGCGAGCAGGAGTGGAGGGGGGGGGCAGAGGGAGAAGCAGGCCTCCCACCGAGCAGGGAGCACAATGTGGAACTCGATCCCAGGACCCCAGGATCATGACCTGAGCTGAAGGAAGACACTTAACCAACTGAGCCACCCAGGTGTCCCCGCTTTGGCTATTTGAAGGCTTTTGTGGTCTCATATAGATTTTTAGGATTATTTGTTCTACTTCTGTGAAAAATACTATTGGTATTTTGATATAGATTGTATCTGTAGGTTGCTTTGGGTAGGATGGACATTTTAACATTAATTCTTCCAACTGATGACCATGGTATATCTTTCCATTTGTGTCATCTTCAATTTCTTTCATCAATATGTTATAGTTTTCTAAGTATAGGTCTTTTACCTTTTTGGTTTTTTGTTGTTGTTCAGTTTATTCCTAGGTATTTTATTGTGTTTGATGCAATTATGAATGGGACTGTTTTCTTAATCTCTCCTTCTGCTAATTTGTTACTAGTTTATGAAAACAACAGATTTCTGTATATTAGTTTTATATTCTGCAACTTTACTGAATTCATTTATTAGTTCTAAGAGTTTTTTGGTGGAGTCTTTAGGGTTTTCTATATATAGTATCAGGTCATCTGTAAATGTGAGTGCCTTTAATTGGATGCCTTTTACTTCTTTTTTCATCATATAGCTGTGGCTAGGATTTCCAGTACTATGTTGCATAAAGTGCTAAGAGTAGACATCCTTGTCTTGTTCCTGATCTTAAGAGGAAAAGCTTTGAGCTTTTCACCATTGAGTATGATATTAGCTGTGGACCTGTCATATACAGCCTTTATTATGTTGAGGTATGTTCCAATTATCCCTACTTTGTTGAGGTTTTTTCATGAGTGGATGTTGCATTTTGTCAAATACTTTTTCTGCATCTGTTGAGATAATCATGTGATTTTTATAGCACATTTAACAAAATTAAGGATATAATGTTGATTGATTGAACCATCCTTGCATCCCTGAAATGAATCCCATTTGATATTGGTAAATGATCCTTTTAGTGTATTTTTGAATCTATGTCCATGAGGGATATTGGTCTGTAATTTTCTTTTTTTGTAGTGTCTTTGTCTGGTTTTAATCAATGTAATGCTGGCATCATAGAGGAATCTGGAAGCATTCCTTCCTCTTCTGATTTTTGGAATAGTTTGAGAAGAATAGGTATTAATTCTACTTTGATATTTGGTAGAATTCACCTATAAAGCCATTTGATCCTGCACTTTTGTTTGTTGGGAGTTTCTGATTACAGATTCAATTCTATTACCAGTAATCAGTCTGTGCAGATTTTCTCTTTCTTTCTGATCCACTCTTGAAAGACTACATTTGCAGGGATTTACCCATTTCTTCTACTTTGTCCAATTCATTGGCATATGATTTTTCATGGTAGTCTTTTGTAATCCTTTGTATTTCTATGGAGTTGGTTGCAACTTCTCTTTCATTTCAGATTTTGAGTCCTCTCTTTTCTTGATGAGTCTGGCTAAAAGTTTATCAATTTTTGTTATCTTTTCAAAGAATTAGCCCTTAGTTTCATTGATTTTTTTTTTCTATTGTTTTTAGTCTCTCATTTATTTCTGCTCTAATCGTTATTATTTCCTTCCTTCTACTAAGTTTGGGCTTATGTATTCTTTTCCTAGTTCCTTATTATGGCATAAAGTTAGGTTGTTTATTTAAGATTCTTCTCGTTTCTTGAGGTAGGCCTGTATCACTCAACTTCCCTCTTAGAACTGCTTTCACTGCATCCCAAAGATTTTAAACCATTAGGTTTCTTTTTTCATTTGTCTTCAGGTTATTTTTAATTTCCTCTTTGATTCTTCATTGATCCATTAACTGTTTAGTGTTGTTCTAGAGATCACTTAACCTATCCTCATTTTTAAAAATTCTTTTTTTTTTTTGCTGTTCAAGCTTGGTTGCTTTCCATTACACTGTCTTCCAGATTGCTGATCTATTCTGTATCCTCTAATCATCTGTTGATTCCCTCTAGTATATTTTTCATTTCAGTATTGTATTCTTCAGCTCTGTATATATATACATTTTCTTTCTCTTTGTTGAAGTTCTCACTGAGTTCATCCACTTTTCTCTCAAGTCTGGTAAGTGTCTTTATGACCACTACTTTGAACTCTTTATTAGGCAGTTTATTTATCTCCATTTCTTTTAGCTCTTTTCTGGGGTTTTTGTCTTGTTCTTTCATTTGGAACATATTCCTCTGTCTCCTCATTTTGTCAGACTCTCTGAGTTTGTTTCTATCTATTAGGTAGGTCAGCTACATCTCCTGGTCTCAAAAGTAGTGGCCTTATGTAGAAGGCATCCTGAGATGCCCAATAGCATAGCTCCTTCTGGTCACTAAAGCCAGGTGCTCCAGGGGTATCCCCTGTGTGGGCTGCATATGCCCTCCTGTTGTGGCTGGGGCAGGAATGGGTATGCTGCTGGGCAGGACTTGCTTGCAGCCCAGCTGTCAGCAATGACCAGCTGCAACTACTGTGGGCACACTGGTAAGGAGGGCTTGCCCTGAGCATGGCTGGATGAGAGGCCTGACCGAAGCCACTGTGGTGCACTGGTGAGCAGGGCTTGCCCTCAGCCTGCTTTTCTGCAATGACCAGCTGTGACTATGTGGGTGCACTGGTGGGCATGGCTTCACCATGCAGCTGGCTGAGAGAACCAGCTAAACAACTCTGAGTGTGCTGCTGAGTGGGGCTATCTTCCCCTCTCCCTAGGGCAGGAGCTGCTTGGGATGAGTGCTGGTCCAGGACAAGGGTGGCAGAGCAGTAGTTGCTGTGGGGGGAATGCTGGTCCCAGATGAGGCTGCCTGCTGGGTGTGGCGGGGTGCAAGACACTTTGGAGGAGTACCTGCCAGGGTGGGTAGGGCAGGTCCATAGGGGGAAGGTTGGGGTGGGGCAGTGGGCCTATCAAAGTAGAGGTTGTCAGAACTGGCTCCCACAAGCCTCTGGCCATCTAGGCTGATGGGGAGTAAGTAAATGGTGCCCACCAACCATTCTGTTCCTGGAAAAAGCTCCCACAGATCCCTGCCTCTCTGGTACCCATTTAGTCAACAAATCCTCATATATAATCCAGGTGCTTTTCAAACTGCTACTTCTGTGCTGGGTCTTGAACTCAGTGATATAGCATGCTAACCTTTTAAGAACTGTGACTCAAGTTTCTTATAAGCCCTCTGGCTCTCCTGGAGTTAAGTCCTGCTGATTTTCAAAGACCTTATGAGGGCTTGTCTTCCCAGTGCAGGTCCCTAGGAATGGGGGTGCCTGATATGGGCCTTGATCCCCCCAGTCTTCTGTGCCTGTGATATTCCTCTCACTTGTGGGTTGCCACCCTGGTGGTTTTTGGGTTCTGACCATGTCTCTGTGTCTCCAGCACTTCTCAATGTGGCCTTCTCTTTATGTCTTTAGCTGTGGAAGATCTGTTCTGCCAGTCTTCAGGTCGTTTTCCGAGTGTGTTGCATTACATGTAGTTGTTTCCTTAGTGTATCCATAGTGAACTCAGGATCCTCCTACTCTGCCAAATTTCCACCCTCCAGGTAGAACATTCACAAGTTCAGTATATATTAAAGTTTATAATATACTAAGATATATTTAAAGAGGTTCTTTAGAAAATATTTTTTATATAAATTGTCTACTATTCACTAAATGTAATATTTCAAAAATCCCAAAGGTGCTAATATTTAAATACACTACCTATAAATTTCTACTTTCCCCACAGATACTCAAGGAGAAGAGACATTTCTAAATTTATACTGTTTTACTTTTTACCCTAAATATAACACATTTAAATTCCCAGGGGTTTAAAAAAATTCTATCAAATTAAAATGAGATAAAAATAGTGTCTAAAAATGTTGAAATATGCAAGATAGGAGATATGGTGATCACCAAAGTATAGTAGTCAAGAGATTTCCATGTTGGATTAAAAAAAAAAAGTGATTGGCTCATTAAAATTTTCAGATACATGCATTGTTTACTATGACCAGAAATGATTCAGTAATAACTGAGTTTATTATAAAAGCTGGAAAATACTTATATGTAGCATATTTATTTATTCATTAACAGAAACAATAACCATGATACTGGAATTGGCCACTACAAGAGTGTCTTCTTTAACAGGGTGTGACATCATTTTGTTTATCCTTCACAATACAATGAGGAGTTTAATGCAACACAGATTTTAAAAGACACTTTATAAAAAGAAAAATTTTTTTTTTTGCTTAGTAAGGCCCTAAGGTTAACTTTTTGCCAAAACTAACTTCTATACTGCCATTAGAAAAATCTCTGGCCATTTTAATTGAAACCATAATAAAAAGAGAGGGAGAGAGAAAGAAAGAATATACATTTTATATTTCCTTTGCTGAATTCTGACATTCTAAAGAAAGGATAGTTATAGCTCATATGTATCAAATCACTGTCAAAGAAACAAATAGAATTTACATAAATGGCAATGTTACAACCTTAATATTACTTTAAAGCTACATAGAAGACATTCAAAAAGTAAAAGGTACCAAAAACTCCCTTAATGAAAATTATATTATCTACATAATTTGCTGTTATTTACAAAACTTGATTTCACCGAATGGAATTTATCAAAGTGAAAACTATAGTTTGCATTAAGATAAAAAAATAAGCTGACAGTATTTCACTAATTAAAATTCTTTTAATGTTACTGTTTCTGAGGCTAGATAATGTAAATGTTTTAAACTGACAATTTTTAGACTAAGAAATAATTTCATATCTAAGTATTAAAATGTCTAGATAGTAGACCTGCAGTTAGTTGTTTTAAATATATAATGTCCTTGTTAAGCAGGAAGTTGCTGAAGTATTTATCTCAAAAGCCATATCAAATTCAAAGATGGACTTGAGGTTAATTTGTAAAACAACTATGTTATGTATGGGACATCTCTTAACTCACTTCAGTTCTCCTCAGGGTAATTAAGTCCCAGAATATTAAAGCTGAAAGATTATTAGATCTTATCTAATCCCCCATTTTATATATAAATATATATATACACACACATATATATATGTATATGAAAATACTGAGCACTAGATAGAAAAATACATGAAACCAATTTCTTCACTAGGTTTTCTAGTAATTTAAAACAACTCCCCAAACTGTCTTCCAAACTCAAATGATTTAAAACTACATTGTTAAAAGAAAAACAATAATTTTACAATGGAGAAACCTGACAAACACTAACTTAATTTGAGTGAGCAAGGTTAACCTCACTAGTAATAAACATTGACATCCTATTTTCTGTCAGGAGGTGAAGGAGCATCACCTCTGGTCTGTGGTAGCTTCAATCTAATCATAATACCAGACAAACCCAAATTGAAGGATATCCTACAAAATAAATGAATAATACTCTTCAAAAGTGTCAAGATTTTGAAAGCAAGGAGAGAGTGAGTAATTGCCACAAACTGGAGGACCATGACAAAATGAAATAGGGGATTCTGGACCAGAAAAAGGGACATTAGTGGCAAACCTGGTAAAATCCAAATAAATTGTATAGTTTACTTAAAACTACTATAATACTAGGGTTTAGGTTTGATAATTGTCCTATGTTCATTTAAGATGTTAACTTGAAGCTGGATACTGCATACTCTCCATACAATTTTTACAACTCTTAAAATCTAAAGTTATCTCAACACAAAAAGCAAAAGCAGATAAAGCAAATAAACAAAATCTTTCTTAGGATGATTTAGAAATAAGTGTACTTTGGTTTAAATACTGTAAAGTTTCTCACCAAAGTAGTATGCAAAGGTAATCAGAATTATACATAAAGAGGTTCTGGCATTTCTGTGATATGAACTCTACACTATAAAGTAGTGCTTTTAGTAAAAAAAAAAAGTGCTAGTAAAATCATACATTAATACAGAATAGTGTTTCGCACATGAAGTTCATTGTCATGTTTTCCTGATTCATGCAGTTTAAGAACCATTAGAACAATATTCAACTGTAATATGGTAAAATATGACTTGTTTCTATTATTTCATTTGATAGTTTTTTGGGTAGCAGATGTTCTTATTAATATTGACATGTTATTTCAGTAACCTTTAATCAGAGCCTTCAAAAATGATGTCTGACTGTTATCTAGAGGAAAAGAGGTACTCTTGCTTAACAAAACAAATTTCTCCAAAAAAATATCATTTGACCTGAGACTGACTTAATAGGGTACAAATGTCACAACAAAGTAAAAATGTTAGTAAGCCAAAACCCAAAGATTGATCAATTGATCTATTCATTTTTTTGGTAACCCAATGATAGACTTGATTGTATTGATTAAATAATCTTTACATTTTACAAGAGTCTGGAATATATTTTATCCATTGACTCATATTAAACATTATTTTTTTTAAGATGATCTTAACTCTTGAAGTAAATTCTATTCCTAGAATCCTTCCTTTTATTCTCTCACAAAAATTTAATGAACAATGACCATGTGCTAGACACTAGGCAAGGTGCTGGAAATAACAAAGATGACTAAAAAGGTCTTGCTGCCTAGAGGAGTCCATATTCCATTTTGGTAGACAGGCATGCATATAATTACAATGCAATGAAGAAAGTACATCAGACATATAAATGTGAAGAGAAGAAAACTGAACCACGATAATACATAAGAGAGTATTTTTTTTAATGATTAATATCCTGCAGAGTTGGGTTATGTCATCAAAATAATAAACCTTCCCTTGTGCCCAAAGATTAGTATTGTGAACCTTTAAAACAAATATTTCTCAATATAACTTACACTGTTCTTCTATTAAGATAAATTCAACTTCAAGGACATCTTTCAGAAATAGACTTATGTTTAGAAAGTGAATTTTAAAAAACTTTACTCCCAAGTGAATAGATTAAGTTGCCTCAAATATCTCTTTTTCAAGTTGAATACTATTTTCCCCAGAGTGAACCCATTAATCTTCACAGTTTTATTGGAAATTAATAGCTCACTAGATGTCCAAGTAACACATCTCCTATGGCACATTAATTTTTCATGGATTAAAACACTGATTTTGCTTCAAGAAAAATTAAAAATACTATTTTAGAAAATTCCATGCAAAAAAATTCTCTAATGGCAGTATTTCATAATCAGTGTCAAAAATAATAGCCACATTTCCACATCTTGAATTTGCAGATTACCGCTTAGCTACTATTTTGCTTTTTTAAGAAAAAGATCAAATGTTTTAAACTGTTACCATGATGAAAACCATGCAGTGATACGTTCGAAAAAGTAGGCCTCTTGGCAAGGACAAATCAGTTAGAAAGCTTGCCTAAAAATGCACTCACTTATTTAATATTTTTCTATGACCAACTAGTTATTCTGTAAGTATAAAGTATTTCTCAGTATTCCATAATCTAGGATATAGGACATTAGAAAAAATAATTCATACAATGACATTTTCAAATATCCTATTTGAAAAAAAGATACTTGGAGAGCTATATAAGCCATCTATGTATCCCTCTCTGATTATTAACTATGTAAAAGTATTGTGCTAGGTGCTCAAAAATGATCTATTAGACAGACATAGTCCCTGCTTTATGGAGCTTGTAATCTGTGACTAAAACAATTGATCATGGGAGTAACTATATAATTGCAATTATGATATGTTCAATGAAAGAATAGTGCTATGAAACTTTTAATAGAAGGATCTGAAGGTTTCTGGGAAGCTCTCCACCCTCCTGAAAATGACAAATACATTGAGATCTGAAGGATAAGAAGGAGTAGAATTAAAGAATGAAGGGATAAGCATTCCAGATAAGGAAAACAGTGAGAAGGTGAAATCAGCTGAAGTCCAGTAAGAGAGAGGAAAAGAGTAGGAAATGACATGAAAAGGAATACTGGTTCTAGCATCTTCTGGTTCTAGCATTATACACTTTGCACAGATGGTTATTTAGATGTACTTTTATATGTGTCCTGTTTCTTCTATGCAATTGGGTAGTAGTGGATGTATAACTTGGGCTTTGTGGTGACTAGCAAACCCAGGTTCAAATCCTAACTTTGACATACACACTATCCAAAGCTATGCAACTCTGAAAAAAAAAAACTGCTTACTCTTTCTGAACTTGTTTCCCTCCTCTGAAAAATAATAACTGTTACTAATGGCTAAAGGTATTAAATCAAATAAAATGTGAGGAGACTAGCACAGATACTGGCCCACAGAAGGCATTCAATAAGCTTTATTCCTGCTTCCTTCCAGGGTTGACTTTATGACAGAGTTTAATCATCAATGGCCTACTAATATGCTGTTAAGTAGTGGGGATCCTTTTCAAAAACAGTACTTAGCTAAATCTCCATCATTATGATATTAAGTAGAACTCTGTTCCATTTGTGTCTCTTTAATTTTTTGATCTTGCAATTTCAATTGTTTGTATTACCAGACTCAAAGCAATAGTAAATAAAAAAGTAAATTGTTAATTAGGTGAATGATTACTCCCAAAGATAATCATTCAAAAATAGTAATAATTAAGGAAAAGCAAAATAATTAAATAATTTTTCAAAATTACAAGGACCTTTGATTATCATTTTTGACTGAAGTTCTTCCCAGATTTACCTTATAGTCTATATGATGTTGTGATTGTAGATGAATGTAAACTAATGCTTTTCTCCCAGAGTAAAGCAACAATCTTATTGTGTAGTCCAACTGAAATGAAAATAATCTTGGGATCTAGATAGGTCCAATACATCAGAACAATGAATAACGATTTGTAGAGGTTAAACTATAGTTCTTATAGAACTGACTTAAACTTTTAGGCATATCATTCAAAAAAATAGGCCATAATCTTACAGATAAATTTTTTAATTTTTAGAAATACGGAATCTTGGAAGAGAAGCTAAAAGTAATTTAATTCACCTCCCTTAAGTAATATTTAAATTTTGTTTTTCTTTTACATATGTATATATACACAGATATATACAGATATGCTATAATGGACAATATTTTATATTTGTGAGGCCTGTATAAATACATGGCAAATATGATTATTCCTTATTATAAATATAATATTATTTGAATAAATAGTCCATGCCACAGGAATGAGTCCTCATTGCAAGGTAAATTCCATAAAAATAACCTGGTTAAATTTATTAGTTTTTAAAAATGTGTTTGACTGTCATGGTAGACCCCACTGGGGTTTAAAAACATGGAACTGATTTTAGATAAAATATGGGGAGAAACCTACTGGGAACTTCTGTGGAAGTATTCCTTACTCTTTAAACAAATAAAAAAAACAAAAACCCCACACACAAGACAGGGATCACTTCCTTTGGCTTGCCTTTATGTATTCTTATGTGAGGACATAATACTTGGAGCTCCGAAAGCCATCTTGTGATCACTGAGAGACAAGCTTAATGCCAAAAGTAAACACACTGATAATTCCAGAAGACAAAATATCTTAATTAGTCCTATAACCACCTAATCTTCTCAATTCTGAAATACAGGGTATGAAATGTTAAAAGTAGTTGGGTTTTCTATTACTTGCAGTTAAAGCATCCTTACCAATACAACACTGGCATCTTTCTTAAATTTCTTCTTCTCCTAGTTCCCGCAGTTTTCCTTCTATCTTTTCTTTTAACCTCCTTTTATTGCTGTCTGTAGAACTCTGTTACCCTTTGATAACCTTATCTGGAGATGGCTCTGAAGAGCCTCAAATTCCACCTATTTTATGACGACTCTCCGATTTATATCTTCAGCACTGACATATATATCCATGCTTTAAACTCATATACCCACTGCTACTTGATGCCTTCAGTGAACTTTTAATAGGTGCCTCAAACATACCATGTACAAAGCCAAATTCTTTATCTTTTATCTCTTTTTTGGAGAGAGAGCGTGCATGCAGAGGGGAGGGTCAAGGGGGAAGAGGATCAAAGGGAGAGGGGAAGACAAAGAGAGAATCTTAAGCAGGTTCCACACCCAGCATGGAGCCCGACGCGGGGCTCAGTCTCATGACCCTGAGATCATGACCTGAGCTGAAACCAAGAGTCAGACAGTTAACCGACTGAGCCACCCAGGCACCCTTAAAGCCAAATTCTTGATTCCTCTTTCTCAACCACTATCAACCCTCCCACTCCCTGCAAAAGTTTTATACCTCTCTTGGTTTGCAATTCACCCAATTGCTCAAACCCAAACTCTAGGAGTCATTCCTTAATTTCACACACGTGGCCTGCTGTCTCTATCACCAAGGGGTATATAAAGTCTGTCCAGTGTTTTCCATCTCCATTGTTACCATCTTAGTCCAGGATATTACATTTCTTGCCTGGATTACTCCAACAGCTTCCTAATCAGACTTCTTGCTTCCACTTTATACTCGTAAAAACTATTTTCCATAAAGACAGCCATCTCTGTAAGACACAGAAGAATGTCTCACCCTAGAATGAAGTCCTCCTTATAGCCCCGTATTTAGGGTAGAATCCAAACTCCTTGCCATGGCCTATAAAGTCTGATATCATCTGGTCCCTCTCACCTTTCTAGCTTCATCTGTAAACTTTTCCAGCTTGTTTACCTGGCTCCAAACATGCTCATCTTGCCTCTGATTTCTAGACAAATGGTGGTGTTTCCTCTGCATCTGATTTTGTATGCTTAGTTTACTTTTGTCATACAGGTCTTAGTCAATGAGGAGTTCTCTAACTTTATGCATGAAACTAGCTACTCCTTCAGCACTCAGATTCCCATATTTACCTATCAACCTGCCCTCACTCTGAACTATAACGTACTCGGAAGTATATCATATTTTCTATTCCCACTACTACAACAGGTCTTCAACACACCCTCATTCCTGATATGGACTGTTGCAATAGCCTTTTGCCTTATTTCCTATTTGCATCTTACCTATCTTCTACTTTATCTATATTGCAACAAAAAACAAGCATAAAATTCAAAATCAAATCATATTACTTAAATTTTTAAACCCCTCAATGGCTTCTCATTGCAAATAAAATATCCACTGTGGCCTACATAGTAATATGGAACATTTCATCTCATGCCAAATATGCTGGCCTTCCTAGTGCACATGCAAGTTGCACTCATTTGTACTGTAAGGACCTCACTCTTGTTCTCTATGCCTGGACATTCTCTTTCCACAGATGAGTACCTAAGTGGCTCCTTCATACCATTCAGGTCTCAGCAGGAATGTCACCGCGTTAGGAGAGGGACTTTCCTGACTACTCTAAGAAAAGTGTGCTCCCACACACTTTGTATCCCTTTCCTGTGTTTTCTTCTGCTACATCAAAATTTGAAATTACTTGTTAATGGTTTATTGTCTGTCTTTCCCTGTTGGAATTTAAGATCCAAGAGGATAGATATGCTGTTTCTCCATTTCCTAGAACAGAACCTGGCATATAGTAGACACATTTGTAGATCAATCAACAAATAGAAAACATTTCTATATTGTAAGTTTAAGTAATTCTTAGCGTAACAATTATCATTTGTATTGAAATACTAAAATTGTAGTTAGAAAAGGAAGCAAAACTGATCATTTTTATTCTGGTTAGGTTTTGAGGTTAGTTTTTTTCCCATTTTGCAGGTAAGGAAACCAAGACTAAGAGGTCATGGGTGCCTTTCCCCAAATCACATTAATAGTAAGTGCCAAAGCAGGATTCAAACAGGTTTGTCTGACACCAAAGCCTAGACATTGTCCACTGTGCGCATGTAGATGTCTTGGGTAAGAACATCACACAACTGTTTTTCAGTATAAGATCAATTCAGTTCACAGATTATATACACACACACAATGTCGCCAACATTTTATTTAAAATCATATTGCTTCATTGCAGTCAATACTCATCATGAAAGACAGTTCCAGACAGCGACTTAGGAAACCTGAATTCTGATTCCAGCTCTACTATTAATTAGCCGCGGGATCCTGGGGATTCTTTCAGCAGCTTAAAAAGAACAAATGATCCATCCTCTAAGTGTAAGGTACCTCCTATCTCTAAAATCTTACAGCTCTTAGTAGAGAAGAGTGGTCTGGAAAAGACCATAGAAATCTGTTGTAACATCTTGATATCTAATTTATCTCTTGAATGTGAACTGCTTATATATTGATTTGCTCTTCTTGGAAATATACACAGTGGAAAGTTTTCTTGCTTTGATCACTCTTGAAATTTAGGGAGGTAATTAAAAGAATACGGATGCAGAATTTAGGGTTGTCTTGAATAATCTATATTGTTTTATTGTTATCTACTGTTGATTTTCCTAATACTATCAATAGAAGTTCTCATTGTATTCTCTTATTGTTTGTAATGGCGTTTCAGTTGATTCTGTTGATATATCTGGGTATACACAATTAGGAATGGTTTTACCTCCTCTTTTACAATTTTATACTGTGTCTTTCTCTTGTCTAATTGTGTTGGCTAATATATCCAAAAAAAGATTAAATAATAGTGGTATATGTGTTACCACTTTGACTTTAGTTGGTATGTTTTAAGTGTATGAAGCTAGTTTTTGAGCTAAATATTTGACTCTTAAGAAACTTTAATATAAAAATGTAAAATGTACTGTTGAAAGTAAACTGCAAATTGTAGAGGATCCATAGTATGCCATTCATATAAAATGTTAAAATATAAAAACATACCAGAGAATGATTAATATGGTCACATCTGGTAAAAAGAAAGGAAGGGGAAAGGGATGGGGAAAGAATATGCAAAGGGCTTCAGTAAGTGTTACAAGTTATGATTACTGTTATGTTTACAACATTTTATAACAAAATAATTTGATTTGCTAAAAAAACAGAGAGGTGTCTTTGACCAGGTGTCTGGTATAAAGAACATAAGCATGAGTTGAACACACTTTACATTTCGAGTGTATAAATTTCCTGGTATCAGGGATCAGCTCTGTTTGCTGTCCTCTCTACCCTCAATATACTGCATGTAGTAGGTACTCACTAAATAATTACTGAATAAACAAAAGAAGAGTAATTAGAAAGGATTCCCTGTTTTTGCCACCAAAAATGGTTAAGCTGGTAAAAACTATGGGAGAAGTAGTTGTGATGGAGTGATGAAGGATCAGGAAACAAGAATTATATTTTGGCAATATTAAGCTTAAGACAATCTTTAGGTATTCAATGGGAATGTAAGACAAATGTCTGGGTATATGAATTTAGATCTTGGAAGAAGAATTAAGGGCTGGTTTTAGAAGTTTTGAAGTCCTCAACATATAGTTATAGGACTATTTGCAATCATCTAGGGAATAATATGTAAATTGAGAAGAAAAAGGCCTTAAGGACTAAGCCATGGTAATACAACTTGAGTGCAGGTGGAGAATTTAGCTAAGAAGACTGAGAAGGAGTTGCCAGTTTTGTAAGAAGAAAATTAGGGGATGATGGGGTCACAGAAGCCAAGTAAAGAAAATTTTTCAAGAAAGAGGGAATGGCCAATAGATTGTCAAATCATATTGAGAGGTCAGATAATATTCAAACAAAGGCATGACTATTGAATTTGACAAGAAAGAGACTAAGTGACCTTAACAAGAATCATTTCAGTGGAGTGGTAGGTATCAAAACCTAGTTGAAATAGTTTAAAAGAGGGAATGGAACATGTCATTTTATACTTCATCCTTCCTCTTTAATTTCAAACATGGATGTAATGATTGGAGTTATAACAGCAATCTGTGAACCATGGGAGAAAGACCAAAAGAATCATGATAAAAATTACTCCTGATCGCCGGAACTCCTGACAATACTATTTCTGGGCTTGTTAAGCATTATGTTTTATATCTTCTATATTAATCAAACCTTTCCTGCAGCATAAAAATATCCTTCTAAAAACAATATGTGGTATATTCTCCATCCTAGTCTCTAAGACTTTCAATCTGAGTAAGAAACAAAATACAGCTGCAGCACTGATTTGCACAAAATTCACTGCATTTACTGTAAATAAGAACATCTTTCAGCATCTCCTTTTAAGTCTGTATGTTCTAGTTATCCTCAAAATGACCATATGAAGCTGAATGTATGTATGAAAGAGAAAAACTTTCAAAGCAGAGATCTATAACTGCTTTTTTTTTTTAATGTGCCTATATGTTGCTTTATACACCCAACCATAAACAGTTAAATCAGAGTGATCTTCCCAACTTCAATTTAGTGTCTGAGAACTATCACTACATGACTGTAGCCAGGAGATATATAATATTTTGTACTGTTTCATTTATTTTTTATAAACATTTCTAATTTTGGAGGAAAAGGAAAATGAAGGTACTGAGTACAGACAACTACTTAGAAGTTGTGTTGTAGTAGTTTGGAAATGAGCAATAGTTGGAGAAAGGATAAGGTCAAAGATAGAGGCTCTGAAAGATTGCGAAGAGATACTAAAACATGTTTGCCAAAGAAAATTTAAATAAATGAAATTTTTCTTGAAAGAACTCAAATATTTCAGTCCTCTGGTATTAGTTTCTATAATGAAGTCTTGAATCATAACAAAATTATTTGCTTTCAAAATTAATTTTATAATATTTAAATATTCTATTATAGCAATTTTCATGTTTTGACTGTAAAGCACTAGAAACTATGTCATGAAACATACTGTTATAAGTCTAGATTTTCCAATGAAACATTTTAAGATAATAGAATTTAATATTCATGATGAAGAATTTAGGTTCAACATATTCAAGAGCTTACTTGCCACTATTAAAATTTTTTAATATCTAATATGCTTTCATATTTTCCTAAGTTTGCTTTGTAATATAAGTTTAAAATATGGTAATGTATAACATACAGAATAGAATGAAAATAGAAATAAAACAAAAAAATCAAAAGGCTTATAGCATTCTATGACATTAATTTACTGTTTTTAATGAAATAGAATTATGGTACTGTTCATATATCTAATACATGTTACTTTTCAAATTTATTAGCATATTTCATAATGGTAAAAACAAAGCACATAATTATTTTATTAGAAAAACTGGTCTTTAAATAGTTTAAGTATATTACTATAAAATATTGCAAAACTGCTATAAAACTGTGCTAATTGCTTTAGGACAATAGCAGTGTTAAAGCTGGATAAAATAAAATACTTCCAGAAATTATAACAAGTGAATCAGCAACTTTTTATTATCGTAAAATTAATTTGGAAATGCTGAATTCTTTCCAGCCCATAATGAAGAAATTGCCTAAGAGACATTTTGGAAATTTGCTCATTTTCAGTCTATTTAAGTTTATAGCAGTGATAATGATACCATAGTGGTTTTTAAAATAATGTGAATTTTTCAGATATGAAGGTTTATGCACACAAGAATGTTATTTTCTTCTAGATCCTCAGTGAAATGGCCAGTGAAATCTTTAAAATATGAGAACATAAGCCTCTGACAGCACTGACATCATAACACCCCTCCTACATTCTAGGAATAGCAAGAGTATTTGCGGGACCCAGCCGACCAGGTTAATTCCCTTGCTACGGGTTTTAACAGTACCTTGGGGGCTTTTCCCATCCCTTCCATCCCATTTGTCTATATTCTCTGATAGACTCTAAGCAAGAATCACAAGGACAGGGTTATATCCGGCCACGGTACTCAGCAATGATTACTGGGCCTTACCCTTATAAAATGCTCAGTACCTATTTGTTAAATGAAGGCAAGATGAAAAGCTAAAAAGGGATATACCAATATGCTAACAGTGGTAACCTCTGAAAGGTAGGTTATGAGTTTTGTTTTCTTTATCCATTTTTCTGCATTTTCTGGATGATCTTAGTGAACATACATTACTTGTATAATACAGCAAGATAATAATACATTTTAAAAATGCAGCTATTAAAGTAATCTGCCACAAAATTCCTTACTAAATACACCATAGGTAAGCAGCAAAATGAATGTATATTTATAGAGGATAATATGTGAAGTATTACATCATTAACATAACTATTTCACTTTTTTTTTTTTTTGCATTCTAGTGGGTTTTTTTGGTGATTTTGTATAGTGAACATGTGACTACAACAAAATCTTACTATTTTTCCCCCCATCAAACATAAGAGGACCTTCTTTAAGCTAGATTTATGATAGTGATAGGTTAAATTTGTCATATTATTTTTAATAAAATACTGCACCCTTTATTATATGGAAGATACATTTTCAAGAAGGAAAATGCTGATATTATCTTGGTTATAAGCTTGCTGCTAAAATGATTTAGTTTTCTCTTCCATACAGTATCAGTGTAAGGTCTTTCTTTTCAAGCAATGAATTATAGTGGATACTTCAAACCTATTTTATGTGTATCTCTTAGTTCAGAAAAATGAGAAAACATAAATACTCTATATAAACAGAACACAAGATGGAGATAAAAAATGATCCATTATAGAGCAGTGAATAATTGCAATGTGTATCACTATAAGAAGGGAAAAGGGCATCAAGTATTTCTACCAGCTTTAAATTTGAGGATACCTAAGGTTACTAAGAAAATGTAAATTTTGCAATTTCATGTGTTTGGGATATGCATTTATGGCTCATGAATTTACAATGATAATAAATTTAACACTGTTGTCTATAGCACACTTTGTCAAAATACAATAAAATTATTGGCTTTGATTGAAAAACATCTGTAAACAAACAAAAAAGTCTAAAAAATCCTAACGTGTAAAAATAAAAATAACCAGTGAAGTTTTTTAAGTAAATTCTTACTTTTACTTTGCCATTTCTGATATCTAGATATTTAAAAGGTAGCCACCGAAATTTTTGTAGGCAAAAATTCTCACAGTCTGATAATTTGAGGAAAACATGCTAGTATTTGGTTTTTTTTTTCATGAAGCAGTATTTTTAAATTTTGGGAGACTAGGGGCGCCTGGGTGGCTCAGTCGTTAAGCGTCTGCCTTCGGCTCAGGTCATGATCCCAGGATGGGGCTCCCTGCTCCGCGGGAAGCCTGCTTCTCCCTCTCCCACTCCCCCTGCTTGTGTTCCCTCTCTCGCTGTGTATCTCTCTGTCAAATAAATAAATAAAATCTTTAAAAAAAAAAAAAATTTTGGGAGACTACATGGTAAGGAGAAGGAAGTATCAACTAGGAACAGCAGTATCACTAACAAAGTGGTAAGTATAAAAACTTATAACAAGGTGATAAGTATAAAAACTTATAGGAACAATTTCAAATAAGGTTAAAAAATGAAACACAAAAATACCTATTATCAGAGACTCACATACTACACTGATGCAAAATGAAGCTGATAATTTCAAAGAATAAAATTTGTACACAGATTAAACTTCTCTGTAGGAACCATGTATCAAATCATGCTCTTAATGAAACTCAGACTACTATATACCACAATGCAAGAAAAAATTTTAAATAACTTATTTTACATCAAAATGGTAAGAAAATATTGTTTTGTCTATATATGCCAAGCAATAAGCCGAATTAGATAATCACAGAAGTTATACAATATTTGGGAAATGTGTAGGCACTCTAAGAGATTTAACCACAAACATCCATAAAGGAACACTGATCATCAGTACTATACAGGGCAAAGACTGATGGACTTAGAAAGTCAAAGTCCTTAGCTGGGCCCTGCTAATCATATGGGTCTTTGACAATTCATTCACAAATCTTCTGGAACCCCAGATTTCTTAAATACAGAGATAACCTTGAAGGAGATGAGGTCTAAGAGCATTTGACCAGTTGACTGCAAAGCCAATTCTAGATTTAAATTCAAAGATTCCAACTATTTTAAATGAATGAGAAGTATATTATTATGAATAGAACTCAAGGTGAAGCTGGTATTTTCTTCAAATAACCTTGGGGAACCAATTCTCTTCCTGGGTAAATGCTTTTTAATTCTAACCAACTGAATTTTTAAGGCAGACATTACTTATTGAGGACTTTACTTATCCTGAGCACATCTGCAGTAACTATTGACCTGTTATTAGCAATAATTTAATAGCATGTGAAAAAGAACACTAATACCTTGAATTAAAACTTGAGATGCCTAGAAAATACAATATTCATATAACCCTTTGTTGAAAAAGTTATGAAATAGTACTGTGCTATAATTCCGTTATTAACCCAGAAAAAAAGAGTCTATACCCAGATTTATGAATGATACTATTTTTCTCAAGGAATCTTTCTGACAGTAACAATTATGTAAAGAACTACTGTAAGTTTTTAGGCATTCCTACCTTTGAGTTATGAAAAATCAAACACAGATGCAACAAAATAGCTTAGCTTTGCTCACAAATAGGATAAACAAAAGATTATTGTAATAGTACATCATATCCTATAGAAAATTTTACTCAACTCTCATCAATTCTAGAAACATTTACTATTATCTTTTGTATACCTACTATAACTTTTGGTATGTAATAATAATCACAATGATACATAGTACCATTTATGGAGGATTTAACGGGCCAGGTATTGTGCTAGGCATTCTATATATGCTATTCTTTGATCCTCAAAACATGCCTATTAAGTAAGTTTACTGATGATGACATTGAAACTCAGAAGGGTTAAGGAATTTGCCCAGAGTGTCACAACTACTAAGTGGAGGAGTAGATATTCAAATCCAGGTTTGACTGACCATAAACCTGACACTCCTCAGGCATACCGGCTTCCTGACAGTTTCATGACAAGACTGACCATACATCAAAGATGTTTCCCAGGAATTAAACATTTCTCAATGTTGGTAAATAGTTGAAAACAATTTCAGATAATGCCAAACTTTGCAACCTACTGCCATTCTACTAGCATGAAGCCTATCATTTAATCATAAGGTATAGAAATTTCAATCCTATGATATAAAGCTCTTTTAAATCCTAACATTTAAACCTTTTTGCTTGAACTTCTAGTTTCTTTAAATATTTCTACATAAGATATTCTTGTAGTTTGTGTATCATATGATGAGAAAAAAATTATAAATCCATAGGTAATCACTGCTGAGCAATGAGAGATCACAACATGAAAGCTTAAAAAAACTCTCTACAAAATTTGGAATGTAAGCAAAATATTACTTCCTCCTAAGTTTTATTTGCTTCTTTATCTGTATTCATATGCCTAGACACATAGCAAAAATATACTGACCTATATATCAGTCTGGATGTACTAGAACAGCAAGTATGTTCTAGTCTAAACAAAATGTTGGTTTAGTGACTTCTGAAAAATCTGGTTTTAATAGTAAAATTTAAGAGAAAAAATAAGGGTATATCACACATACTAAGGACAGGAAGGTAAGTTTTTTTTGTTTTAGTGTTCAGTGTGTATGTGTATACACAGGGTGTGTGTACAAAGGGTCCTGGAAATGGCTCTGTAGGGGATCAGTGTGTAGGGATACATGTAGAGTATGTAGGAACATCTGTAGGGATGTATACAGGGGTATAAAAAGATTGGTGTACAGAGGTATGTGTAGAATCAGTATAAAAATGTGTTTAGGGACATATATAGCGATCTGTGTAGAATGGTATGTAGAAATGGGTAGAGAATTGTGGGTCTTCAAATAACTGGCCTCAAGGGCCAGGTCACCCCCATACCCAGACAGGAATCCAGAAGTCAATGCCATTATTATATGAACTTGCTGATCATAATGATGCATTAGTACATTATTTTTAATAGTACGTACTTTGTATTCTATGGAAAATTTTACTCTCATTTCTAGAAACATTTACTATACCTTTGTATACCTACTGTAACTTTTGGTCTTTTAAGGTACCTTAATTACCTTTTGTAATTTTTCATTTTTTTGTAATTTCGTTTCTTTCAGAAACAAAGCTAAATGCTTGGTATGTTCCATACATTTGCCTTTTAACATTTTAAATTACTTACACTTCAGGGTTAATGTAAAATATATACATTCTTCATTTAAATATAATACAACTTTGTAAAATCTTTCAAGTTTGATATCAAACTAAAGGCTGATGATTTCTATTTGTCTTTATTTATTTGAAAGAGAGAAACGGAGAGAGAGCGAGCACATGCACACTCGAGCTGGAGGAAGAAGGAAAGAGAATCTGAAGCAGACTCTGCACTGAGCCCACCACCGGGCTCGATGTCAGCTCAAGATGATGACCTGAGCTGAAACCAAGAGCCGGCTGCTCAACCTACTGAGCCACCCAGGCACTCTTCTATTTGTCTTTAATTTCCTCTCAATATGAAGTCCATGAGACTGTGACAATTAGTTAACTTGATTATGCTCTCTTACCTGAGTCAATAGGTAAAATTTAAATGGAGAACAGAACTTCTAAAATGAATATTCCTATATGCAAATGGTACTAAGTCATGTATTAAATATCCTCCAAATGTTAGAAAAAATGAGTATTCATTGAAATAAACACAATGATTCTAAAAGGTTAAATACAGATAAATGCCTTATATTTGATAACAGAAACAACAGATTTAAACATTTTCTCTTAATAGGTCACTTATTTTAAAATTTAATAAATCAGTTCTGTGCTAGGGACAAATTTTGCTTTAAATTATTTTGAAACCAACTCCTTTCTATTGTTAACTGCAGTGCAACTGGAAGAACATATATAAAAAGCTGTTTGCTGGTAAAACAAATTTTTTTTCTTATATAAATGTTGTATATATGAAAACAATTTTTTTTGCAGACAATCCTACTCCTTGAAACTTCTGTAATAAGAATATCTCCAAGGCCTTTGTTTTTATTAGATTTTTAAAACATACTGGGGAAAAAATAAAATATTCGCTCTAAAAACACCATCTTCCCAAAGCTATAAAAACAAGAAAAATAGAACAACCGTATGTTTGCATTTGGTTACATTACTTGGGTTCCAAAATCACTTGTTACAATGGCTTCAAATTCACTTAAAAGGGAGTGCAATTTTTAAAAGTAAAGTTTTTATATTATATGGTTCAAGTCCAGAAGTTTAAATTTTAGTGACTGTGAACTAAGTGAGAATGGAGCTGAATAAAAAAAAAGTCTTCACCATAAACATAAGAAAACAATAAAAAAATATACTACTCTCAGTCTTCGAGTCCTTGTCTCTCAATCTTTTTTCTCAAGATAGTTGATGGAAATACAGATGTGAGATAAATTTTAGAAATTAAACTACTCTTACAGTATTGAGTGTAATATATAGTTTATATGGTAAAACATTTGTTATTGTCATACTTCATTCTGCCAAATATTTGCTTGCTAGGCTCCATAAAACAATGGTTTCTATATTTTCTACAATATCAAATACGTGGTACTGTTAGTTTTTTTTTTTTTTAAAGATTTATTTATTTAAGTAATCTCTACACCCAACATGGGGATTGAACTCAACCCCAAGATCAAGAGTTGTATGCTCTACTGACTGAGCCAGCCAGGCACTCCTACTTAAACTTCTAAAGCACTAATAAGTCCTTAGTTCCTCAGTTTACATGCCTATCTTCCCAATGAGAGAGAGTTACCTAGAGGAAGAATTCTGTCTTGCTCCCATTTTTAAGTAACCAAGACAAAATGTCTTACTAGTTTTTTAATCTTCATAGCACAGTAATGGCCAGCACAAAGGCATTAATGTTTGTAAATGACAGTCATAAATCATACCCTAGAATTATATAAAAGAATAATATGCATACAAACTAGGATTATAGTAAATACAAAGGTCAGATCATTTGAAAGACTTCAAACAATAACACATAAAAAATGTTAAAAAGGAATCCTATCCCACTGAAATTTATAGATTTATTAAGACTGATGTTTCAATCTCTAAGTAGATATTTACGATTCTGTCTCCAACAATCACAAAATGATCTAGTACTGTATGGATATTTGTGGATTACTAGAATTTATGGATTATCATCTCAAATGAAATTTCAAATAAAACTGATTATAATAACTGATGTCACAAGTGAATCTACTTTTTCTTAATTTATTATACCCATTGTGTGCAGGGCACAAAACTGGCTTTGCATAAAAATAATTTGAATAATTACTATGTAATATTAAGGGAAAGAGGAGGATAACAGTTGTTTATGCTAGTGTTTCTCAACTGTTTTATTAGTATCCCGCAGTCTTTTTAGAATTTTTTTCCTTAATGCCTCCCCATGAAATTTTAATGCCACAGATACACTGTATATCTGTTTATGTGCTGTATGTATAGCTAGCTGTACTTTATATAATAAAAGGAGTTAAGTTTTATGCTTAAAAAGAGCTTAACTTTTTTTATTTATTTTTTATTTTTTTATTCTTATGTTAATCCCCATACATTATATCATTAGTTTTAGATGAAGCTTAACTTTTTGATACAAGGTTATGAATGATTAAATATAAATTTTTATCATTTTGTAATTTAACAGAAGTTAAAAATTAGAAGTTATTAACATGTAACTTAACTGTGTAACTATAACTGCTGAGTAATTTATTTATATAAATTATATGCCAAAAAAATCCTATTAAAAAATGGGCAGAGGAGCTGAATAGATATTTTTCCAAAGACTTACAGATAGCCAACAGATTCATGAAAGGATGCTCAACATCACTGATCCCATCAAAATCAAAACCATAATCAGAGATCACTTTACACCTGTCAGAATGGCTAAAATAAAAAAGACAAGTGTTGACAAATATATGGAGAAAAAGGAACTCTCATGCATTGTTGGTGGGAATGTAACTGGTACAGCCACTACGGAAAACAGTATGGAGGTTCCTCAAAAAACTAAAAATAGACTTTTTTTAATTTACCCAAAGGAAAAAAAACAAAACAAAACTCTGATTCAAAAAGATATATGTACCCCTGTGTTTACTGCATCATTGTTTACAATAGTGAAAATATGGAAGCAACCTAGGTGTCCATCAATAGATGAATGGAAAAAGATGTGATACACACACACAATGGAATAATATTAGCAACAGAAAAGTATGAGATCTTGTCATTTGTGACAACATGGACAGACCTAGAGAATACTATGCTAAGTGAAACAAGTCAGACCTAGAAAGACAAATACCATAAATTTCACTTATATGTGGAATTGTAAAAAATACAAATGCATAAACAAATAATAAGCAGAACTAGACCTATAAATACAGAGAATAAACTGATGGTTGCCAGATGGGAGGGGAGTGGGATAATGGGCAAAATGGATGAAGGGGATTGGGAGATAACAGGCTCTCAGTTACGGAATGAATAAGTCACAGGGACAGAAGGCACAACATAGGGAATAGTCGATGGTGCTGCAAGAGCATTGTATGGTGCCAGATGCAGCTACACTTGTGATGAGCAAAACATAATGCATACTCTTGTCAAATCATGATGTTGTACACCTGAAACTAATGTAACACTGTGTCAACTATACTTTAAAAATTTGTAAAACATTACAAGATTTAAAAATTAAAATGTCGTTACATATAAACATGTAAGAATGTAAAATTCTTTTACATGTAACAATGTAAAATCAAGTCTTAAGTCACTCAAACTATTATATTTCCAGCAAAAGTAACCAAAAAAATTAAGTAGGTCTTAAAATTTTAGTGAACTTTAGGTTTCACTTGATGAGAGAATATAAATAGCTGCTAAATAATCATTCATATATTGTCAGTATGTTCTCATTTCAGCAACTGATATAATTAATGATGGATTAAATAATTTTTGTAATATTAATCTATTTTTATTCATTCTCAAAGCCTGTTATACACAAAAGCACTGAAGATCAAGCATAAACAACATCCACAAGACAGCCAATAGCAGCCAACAGGCACGTGTAGCCACCTTGTGTGAAATAACTTCAAGATCAAGCAATTGATGGAATGTCATGTGATCATAACCATCTGTTTCATTGTTCTGTATTACTGATCATTATACATTTTGTATATTTTTTCATGAATCTTAATGACAGTACTACTTGTGTGATACCCAAGAAAACCTGAAAGAAATTAAATACTAAGAGTAAGATTTTATCAGAAAAGGTTGAAGAGTGGAGGGTCACAAACCCTCTTTTGTTCTTACTCCTGTGAGAACCAATTTTTGCCCCCTTGGAGCAACACTGCCTCTAATGAGAATGCAGGCATATGTCATATTATGTTAAGATTTTTAAAAATACACATAGAGGGGCGCCTGGGTGACTCAGTCGTTAAGCGTCTGCCTTCGGCTCGGGTCATGATCCCGGAGTCCTGGGATCGAGCCCCGCATCGGGCTCCCTGCTCGGCGGGAAGCCTGCTTCTCCCTCTCTCACTCCCCCTGCTTGTGTTCCCTCTCTTACTGTGTCTCTCTCTGTCAAATAAATAAAATCTTTAAAAAAAAAAAAAATACACATAGAAAAAATAACAAAATGTGAGCAATGGTTATTCCCTGAATGATTTTTATTTTCATCTTTCTATATTATTCTATAATAAGCACGTACTGCTTTATAATTTTCAAAAGAGTTATTAAAATAATTATGGCCATGTTTATTATGGTCAGAATTAGATTAACCATAATCTTTTTGTCTTAATACCTTACAAGTTATCTAGACAAGCTTCACTGAAGAAACTACAGAATATGAGAGTACAGTCTCATATATCTAAACCTATGTTTATATACATTTACAGACATTTTTAGCTTAGATAGCCAAAACATTTGCAGTGTACAAGTGTGATACATATGGTAAGGGATGGTAAATGCTCTTCTCAAAGTTTCATCATTTTGGGGCACCTAGGTGGCTCAGTCAGTTACGGGTCTGCCTTCAGCTCAGGTCATGATCCCAGGGTCCTGGGATGGAGCCCCGAGTCAGGCTCCCTGCTCAGCAGGGAGTCTGCTTCTCCCTCTCCGTCTGCCCCTCCCCCGTTCATGCTCTCTTGCTCTCTCTTGCTAATAAATCTTAAAAAAATTTTTTTCATCATTTTCTAGGATCTATAATAATAGCATATGACAAAAGACATGCTCATCCTCCATGTCTTTTTTTTTTAAAGGGTAAAAGTTATTACCATGCAAAGGATTTAAATACAAAAAAGAAAAATGTAATCCATTTTACTCATGAATGCTGACATGAAATTTCTGAAAATCTGGCCTCATTCATAGTACAAAATACTTTACTATGGTAGTTATATTATTTGTGGGTCAAAAAATGTTCAAATAAAGAGAGAAAAACAGCCCACAAAGGCCAAAAGCCTATGGATTTTTTTTGAGCCCAAATAAAACTGAAGAGTTCTAATTCCTTTCAGCTTGCATCTTGAAAGAGATTAAATGCTGACAGAACTAGTTAGCAGCAGCATTGTCACCACGGCCTACAGTACATTTGTCCTTGTGGCAGTTACAGCCTCTGCCAACTGTACCCAGCCTCTCACTAACCTTAATATAGATGTGATGAAAAATCAAGAAATGCAAATAGAACTGATTTTACGAAGACAGGACAAGAAGTTAGGTCTGAAATGAGATGATGAAACATTTAAACTGTTGTCAACAATGCTACTTATGTGAGGCAAAGCTTACCAATTATTATTTCTGCCATTCTGCTCCCACCTGTGTTTTTTAATACCAGTTGACTTTAACAAACAAGTGTGAATGTATCATAAGTTAATTCTTTATTAGTTTTCATGTATCATCCTTTACCTTGGTCGGCTGGCTAAAAATTATGCAAGCTATAAATTAGCTTTAAACAAGCTCTGAATCAGGTTAGAACTCGTTTTCGAATTAAAGAGCCTTCAGTATATTACAAGTTGCTGTCATTTTATCACCTCAATCAATTCTGTGTGGCCTGAGGTGGAAGAAAATGAATGCTGTCTTCATTTGCAATGGGTTTATCTCTTACAGCAGGCTCTGGAAACACAACCACAGCAATGAATCGAAAGCTAAAGTTACATTTAACATTACCAATGCAGGAAATTGTGCTCCTTAACAAAGTTGGACTTGAAATGGAAAAAAAGACATTTCTTTACCGTGAAAAATGTACAAAATATTAACACTTGCTTAAACTTAAATTTTTATGGAGTCTTTTAAAAATTATAGTTATAGCCAACATTCTATTAAAATAATTTTAGATGGTCCTCAAATGAAGAAAAAAATGAAAACAAGGCATGTGCTGTTCTCAGTGTTTTGGAAATAGACAGAAAATATATATATATTTCATCTTTATCTTAGTGAAAAATCATTTCATTTCTTTTTCTTGTGGACATGCAACTAAATGGAAGAGTGAATCAGGTACTGGTCAGGCTGACATTGTTATCAGACTCTAAAACACAGATAAAATAGCCCCCAAAAGCCCTGATGAGTAGGTATTATTGTCCCCATTTTAAAATGAGGAAATGAGGCAGAGAGATTAAGTCACTTACCCAAATTTATACACTTACCTAGACAATATGATTTTGAGTCTGTTCTTGAAGCAGACTATTTGACTAAAATTACAGGAACACTGAGAACATCTAAGAGACTAATTTCTCAGGAAACATTGTGCCAGAAGAAGTAATGACGGACACTGATGACACAATAAAATAAAGTTTACAGGCCTTAGAAGGGTATGCCAAGTGAGGAAAGAGGTGGGTTCTAGTGCCAGTACACAAAGAAATCAGGATATGTATGTGCAAGTGTTCATATAATGCAAGAATTAGTCTTTTGACAAAGACTAATGGAACATTAAATTTTGTTGGTTTTTTTTTTAAGATTTTTTTATTTATTTATTTGACAGAGAGGGAGAGACAACAAGAGAGGGAACACAAGCGGGGGGGGGGGGGGGGGGGGG
>NC_138380.1:57233786-57266719 GCF_054177405.1 Leptonychotes weddellii
GAGAGCATGAGCGAGAGCGAGCAAGAGGGTGAGAATGAGCAAGAGAGAACAAGGCGCGGCGGGGGGTGGGGAGAAGGGTAGAGGGAAAGAGAGAAGCAGACTCCCAGGGAGCCTGACATGAGGCTCGATCCCAGGACCCTCAGATCACGATCTGAGCTTAAGGCAGATGGAGCCACCCAGGCAGCCCAATGTCTGATTATCTTAGTATATCTCAAGCACCTAGTATAGTGTTTAGCATATCTTTTGAATATGATACAGATTTTCATTCAATAAAATCAGGTTATTGTTGCAGACATATTGGTAGGGCCATCAAGAGAAAGAAAATACCAGTAATATTTCTTCTTATGTACAAAAAATATGAAATGGACATTTTCTTTCAGATTAGTTTTACCCTCTTAGACAACCCTGGTGTTTTTCATTCTGGAGGAAACAATTTCTTTTTAATTTAAAACTGTATCTCTATTCCAAAGAAATATACTACAAATAATCAACAGGTACTCATAAATGTTAACAAATTCTGAGGGAACTAGACAGGAATAGCAACTATTCCTAAGAAAAGGTATTATTTTAAATTTGCTGAACAGATATTTTCTTATGTCTCTTACTCTAGGTCTTTTATGCATATCTGGGTCATGGCTGGCAGAAATTTATGTTTCAGACATCATTTGTTTTTTCAACAAATAGCCTTGGGCATCTAAGGTAAAAAGTAGACCCTGCACTACTTCTACTGCCATTCAGCAAAATAAAACTTTAAAAAATAATTTTAATAACTAATAGGAAATAAGCTAGCAGTGAATAAATACTAGAAGCAATTTTAAATCTATCTTAGAAAAAATTATATATAACGCTGAGATCCTTGTCTTCAAGAAAGTATGAAAGAAATACTCTCTGCCATACATGTTTGTAATCTAGCTGGTAAAAAGAACTTAGACATAAAAAGATGAATAAGAATGCAAAGAAACATCTACTAAATGCCAAATGCACAGTCTAGCAAAGAAATGAAAAAGAAATTCAGTCTCGTCCTAAAGATTATAGAGAAACTGGAACTTAAGCTGAACAATTAATTTAAAAAATACACTCATACTTATAAGAGAGAGAGCAGAGTGAAGCAGGAAGGGAAGAGGGAGAGAAAGGGAGACAGAGCTATTTGGAGTATTAGTATGGAGGCAGATTACAGATGGCCTTGGAAGTCAGGGATAAAACCCTGATGTCTGTCCTACAGTATGGACAACAGAGAACTCCTTCCTGGAGTTTTTAACCTAGAAAGACATGTGAAAAATGGTCTTTCAAAGACTGATTTGGAAAAGACTGTAGAATGACTTAATGAGAATAGAAACTTAGATTCTGAAGAGAAAGGTGATTTGGGGAATAAAGAACAAAAGTAAACAACTTGGAGACAGGAAATAAGAGACTAAGGTAGGGAAAGTAACAAAGTTTGAATTAGGAAAAGCATGAAGGACTATGTCAGGTTGAGAGGAGATACGATGGGGATATGGGCCCTTTTCCTCAATGATGTTAAGAGACAGAGTCATCTTGAAAAAATGAGGGTGCTGGACATAAAACTGAGACTTGAGATATGTGGCAAAAATTTGATATAGCTGCTATAAGAAATTTGATAAGGAGCTCACATGTGAACCTAAGTTCATAAATTCCTCCAGTTATTTCTGGCCAGAAAAAAAACAAAAAACAAAAACAAAAACAAAAAACAGTTACGATGAAACAGTACAATGGATCCAGAGAAAGCTGGGGAATTATAATAGAAGGCTCTAATTTTTTTTTTTTTTAAAGATTTTATTTATTTGACAGAGAGACACAGCGAGAGAGGGAACACAAGCAGGGGGAGTGGGAGGGGGAGAAGCAGACTTCCCGCGGAGCAGGGAGCCCGATGCGGGGCTCGATCCCAGGACCCCAGGATCACGACCTGAGCCGAAGGCAGACACTTAGCCGACTGAGCCACTCAGGCGCCCCGGCTCTAATGTTTTTTTTGGAAGTGTAATATTAAATGCCCAAAAAATAGTTTAGTAAGGGGAGAGGAATAAAATCAGAAGGAAGATGAGGGCCTAGGGGTCTTGAAGAGTTGAGGAACTAGAAGAATGTATTTGAAGAAGTAGAAAAACTAAGAAAAAGATCATGATTTGAGTCATGGTGACAGGGTATTTGACATACATTAAAGGATTCATGGGATGGGTGAAATTTTCTCTATCATAAACAGTTTGAAATTTCATTTTTGTAAAGATATGCACTGATAAAATATTTCAAAAAATATTTACGTCCAAGTCTCACACATATAAAAATTGGTCTGGCAACTCATCAAAGAAGCCTGAAGTCAGCATAGGTGAGACAAGAGAGCAAGGATTTCTTTAGAAGAGGCAGTTTAAAGGGAGTCCCTATATGAGAGGGATTTTCTGAAAGGTACTCAGAGAGTTGCCCCTAGAAGTCTGAGGGTCACAGAGACGGAATGGTGACACATGTCTGTCTAGCCGTAGTGCCAGAGCAGCGGAGAAAAAAGATCAGGGCCACACGTGGAATGACTGCTTGCCTGAGCCTGCAGGGCAGGGGTGTGTGTATATGCGCTTATCCTAGGAATAATAATGAGATGTGAAAGAGAGCAAGATTCTGGTTATCTAGGAAGGGATTTAGCCAGAGGACAGCCTAGTGGGAATGAGGTGAGACCAAGCAAAGAGGAAACAAAAAGAACTTAAGTTCTAAAAATGAGTTTAAGTAAGGAGAAGGCATCCATCTCTCACTCACATCAAAGGAACTGCAGGTAGACAAGCCATAACAATGAGAGATCACCAAAAACCCACAAAAGAAAGCAGGGAAAAGCATCAAAGTCCAGTATGGCCCCCATCAAACTATAGCTTTTCCAGTTTGAAGCAGACCTCAGCTGGGGAGAGGAGAAGCTTTGAACTTGTTGAGAGAATGAAGCCTTGACATTAAACTAGACTGGATTTTTTATATTAAAAAAAAAAGACTATTAATACCTTAAGGAGACTGGAAAAGCCATGAGGTATGTCCTAGAGTCACTAGAGAAAAGAAGATCCAACACAGCTTGTTAAAGGCCCTAGGAAGAAAGAATTAAGTTGCTTTCTGTTTGTGTCTTGTCTTAAATTTTTAAAAAGATTTTTATTTATTTATTTGTCAGAGACCGAGAGAGAGCACAAGCAGGGGAAGCGGTAGGCAGAGGGAGAAACAGGCTCCTGCTGAGCAAGGAGCCGGATGCAGGGCTCGATCCTAGGACCCTGGGATCATGACCTGAGCCGACAGCAGCTGCTGAACTGACTGAGCCACCCAGGTGTCCCTGTTTGTACCTTGTCTTAAATTCATGAACAAAATTTATTTATGTCTGAATAAAAATGAAAGACTAGTATTTTAAAAATAGGAATCTGGATAGTCTTTAAAGCATTTAATATGGAGAACAGGTAAGACCACTTCTATTGTCTTATATACTCTTCACTTAAAATTAATTTGAAGAGTTTTTATTTAAAGGTGTTAACTGCAGAGTGTAGGATTTTTTTTTTTTCAAATTGCTATGGTGAGTAAAAAAATAATAATATTAATTTAAAAAGCAACTAACTAGGGGCGCCTGGGTGGCTCAGTCGTTAAGTGTCTGCCTTCAGCTCGGGTCATGATCCCAGGGTGCTGGGATCGAGCCCCGCATCGGGCTCCCTGCTCTGCGGGAAGCCTGCTTCTCCCTCTCCCACTCTCCCTGCTTGTGTTCCCTCTCTTGCTGTGTCTCTCTCTGTCAAATAAATTAATAAAATCTTAAAAAAAAAAAAAAAAAGCAACTAACTATATTTGACCCTATTAGAGAGGTTCCTATCCTAGGGAAGGTTTTTACTGATAAAAGACCACAAATACATAGAGTATTCATTACACCTTAGGGGAAAAATGAGGATGGAAGAAAGAGTAGGGGAGAAAAAACTGGGGCATTTTGGAACAGCTAAATCATAAAGAAAGTTTATCTCACTGCAAAAATTAGATTCATAAGTAGTAGACTTGGGAGCACTCAAAAAAAAAAATGGCGAATAAGATGGTCCTTAATATAGTCATTATGCTGCAAACAGGTTAAAGCTTCCACACTGTCATTAAATGTCACAGGGAAAAGATAGACAAAAGACAGTGTCTAAATTATACAGCACTTCACCTTCTTGTAAAAGAGGAGAATGTTTTCTGAAAATATCTATTTCATTCACAATCCTAAAATGACTTGAAGTAAGGAAAAATTAATAAGTGATAAGTAAATTTAATGACTGGATACTAGAATACATTTTAAACTGAATTATTAAGTAATGATTTTTGTTGTTTTGTGGGATATATGTTGAAACTGCTGCATTAAAATAAGGAAATA
The DNA here is from genome assembly GCF_054177405.1 of Leptonychotes weddellii. NCBI lineage: Eukaryota > Metazoa > Chordata > Mammalia > Carnivora > Phocidae > Leptonychotes > Leptonychotes weddellii. The sequence continues at coordinate 57,238,138 of NC_138380.1, forward strand.
ATGCTGAAATATCTTATGTTCATGACTTGCTTTAAGCTATCTGTGCTTTGGAAACTGATTCACAAATATCTGGTAATGTAAATCTAGAAATCTGATCTAGAAACAGAATTTACACAATACTATATATAATGTAATGTCTTTGAAAGTTGAGAAAATAGTGTAGTCCCTTAGGAACACAAAAGTGAACTGATAAAAATGCACTGATGCAGCCTGAACTTTTCAAAGTGATTCTTAAAAATTGTAACCTCTATCTGCATACTTTAAAGATTTCAAGCCAGCGAACCAGATAATCATTTGTAGCCATTACTGAAGGTACATTTAACAAAAAACCAACTTAACTTCAATGAAGATATAACACTACAACATAAACCTTTAAGAAACCTTCAGAGAAAACATTAAAATAAATTGCATCTTAGGTGACCAGAGTTTAAATTTAGCATATGAATATAGTTCACAGGAAAAAAAGAGAACAATATATTAATGCTAAAAAAACCTGTAGAAGTCTGAAATCACAAAAGAACATAGATGGCTGTGCTAGGTCATAGGTAGAAATACAGCAGAACAACACAGTTACACATATGGATCTTTATCTGCCAAGGGGCGGGGGAAGATATTTTTTAGCTATAAATTAGGTAATAATTTCATACTCTCTAGCTGACAAAAAAATTAACAAAAGAATTAATCCAAATGAATCTAAATTGCATAATTAGTATTTGATCCACTTATAAGGTATTGTTTTTGAATAAGAGGAATTTTTTCTGTAAAAGAATGCTGATATTTAAAAAAAATATATAAAACCTTCCAGTTTGTACACAAAATGGCTGACACTGCACAAATCCTAACATTCTTAAACTATCTTTGCAAAGAAACTAAATGTGGCTGCTTTTACTTTCTTTTCACAGTACAGGTTTTCAAACTTCACAATTAATGACAAATATTAAGATACAGTATTTGATTCAGCAAAAATATAGTACTTACTGCCTAATGAAAAAATAATACAATAGATTAGATTCTGCTGGGTCTATATAAATCATCCATATTGTGAAGTGGTAACTCCCTTAACAAAGATAATTATTTCGTTCAATTTTTATGAAGAAAGGGCCTTGAGAAGTTACAGTCTATATTCTACACCTTACAGCAGGACCATCTTTAATTAATTCATCTGTTTTAAGAATTACCTCTAGGCTTTATTCATTCCACTATTCACTAGAAAACACCAAAACAGATCCTACTTAACAATAAAGGTATTTTTCCTTTTCCTATTATAGTGGTGTTTATTTATAATCAAAATTATCTGAGTTTCTACATTATGAAAATTTACAATGACTTCAGGAAAAAATCTAATTTGAGAATCACATGCAACAAGGAATAGAAAATACCTATTTCAATATAGGAAAGCAAGTTCCTAAAACACAGACTCCAGAATCAGGCAGATCGGGTCTGAATCACCGTTATACCACTTAGGTGTGTAATCCTTCTCTGAATCTCACTTTTTTCCCCACACAAAGGAGATAAAAACAGTAACTACTTTAAAGACTGTGGTGAGGAATAAATGAGATGATACATTTTAAGTGCTTAAATAATGCTAGGCATGTAGAGGTACTCTAAAATTATACTTTCTTATATTAAAGATGGTCAGTGTTTTGACCCAGAAATTACACCAAGAGTGTATCTGTGCAAAGAAATGTACAGTACTAAAAAATGTGGTTAAAAAAAAAATCTGGTTAGAAAAAAGTATCTAACATCATGGAAAATGGTCACATACACAGTTACATTTAAAAAAAAAACCGTTATATGACAGAATATATAATATGATTGAAATTTTTAAAGAGTAGGTTGTAGTAGGATATACTACTGGAACATGAGCAGAAATGTGATGCCTATAGGTACTATAATTGCAGGTAATTTTCAAGATTTTATTTATTTGAGAGAGAGAGAGAGAGCAAGTGGGGGGCGGAAAGGGAGAAGCAGACTCCCCGCTGAGCAGGGAGCCTAATTCCCGGGGCTCGATCCCAGGAACCTAGGGTCATGACCTGAGCCGAAGGCAGCCATTTAACAGACTGAGCCACCCAGGTGCCCCTGTAGGTAATTTTAAAGATTTTTCTTTATGTTTTTTAAAATTTTCCAAATATTCTATAATGACCATGTAATTTGTAAGAAACTAAAAAAAACACAATGTATGTAATTTCTTTTCTGATTCCAATTTTCTCCAGAAAAGCTGAGTCAGAGAAAATTCAAAAATAAAGAGAAAAAGACAAGCATACATTTTTTTAAAGCAAGATTTTATATGAAGGATGTTAATTATATTAAAAACTGCTATTTTGAATTATTACTCTCTAGCTTTAAAGTTAAAGAAAACTCAAAGTCTGACACCTCAATTACAGCATATTTAAGCATATGTCCAGAACAATATTTCACTTGGAGATCAAGTTGATAAGAATTCTCCTACTTAGATAAATTGCTATTTAAACTTTGTAGTAATTCTTTTTTGTTTTTTTCCCCAACTTTACTGAGATATAATTGACATATAACACTGTGTACATTTTAAGGTGTGCAACGTGTTGATCTGATACACATATACCGCAAAATGATTACCACTACTGTGTTGGTTAACACATCCATCATGTCACATAATTACCATCTCTTTTTTTGTGATGAAAACACTTAAGATCTACTTTCTTAGCAACTTTCAAGTATATAATACAGTATTGTTAATTATGTTACAATGCTGTTCATTAGATCACCAGAACTTATTCTGCGTTCCAAGTGATTACACCATTTTACATCTTCACCCAAAACTCACTGCTCCTCCTTCCTGTTAGAAGTTGCTACTGTAAATGTTTTTAGTTTTTCCTCAGTAGACTACTAAATAGTGGAAATGGCCAACTAAAATTTGGTGAATTTATCACTAAATTATGTCTTAATTATTAGGCAAAGGGTAATATTTAATTTTTTTCAAAGGATAATATTTTAGAAGACAGAAAGTCTCTCTTGATGAACATTAACTCAGAAAAAGTAGACGGACTGGGGCACCTGCGTGGCTCAGTTGGTTAAGTGTCTCCCTCTGCCTCAGGTCATGATCCCGGGGTCCTGGGAGTCTGCTTCTCCCTCTCCCTGCCGCTCCCCCTGCTTGTGTGCTTTCTCTCTCTCTCTTTCTCTGTGTGTCAAATAAATAAATAAATCTAAGAGAAAAAGAAAGAAAGAAAGAAAGAAAGAAAGAAAGAAAGAAAGAAAGAAAGAAAGAAAGAAAAAGAAAAAAGAGGAAGGGGAGGAGGGGGAGGAGAGAGGAGAGGGAGGGGAGGAGTGAGGGAGGGAGAGAGGAAGGAAGGGAGGGAAAGAGAAAGAAAAAAGAGAAGAGAAGAGAAGCAAAGAAAAGAAAAGAAAGAAAAAAAAAAGAGAGGAGTTGGACAGCTTCAGGTTGGATCAGCTTCGGGTATGGATGCTGTTACCTGCAAAGTAAGAAAAGAAGACTACAAAAAGAAGCCAAAGAAGCCTATCAAAAAGACCAAAGATATATATGGTCTCCTAAGAAGGGAGAAAACCAGGAGAAAATAAGTTCACTGAAAGGGGGAAAGGCCATTTGTAAAAAGGAGGAAGTAACCACCAGTATTAACTGCTGCGAAGAAGCAGAAAAAAGATGAAGCAGAGTAACTGAGGAAGATGCTGCATGGGAGCAAACTGAATTTATAGCTCAGAGAAGATCCTTAAGATGTTGCTGAGCAATTCCAGAAATTGGAAAAAAGAAAGGGAATATGGTATATTAGTAACCCAGGAATGCTAGTGTAGTGAACCTGAATCAGGTTATCATCAGTCTACCTTGAATCTGCCTGGGGGGTTGAAAGACAGTCTATAGGCACAATAAATGAATACTTGAAGTAGAGACAAAACTAAGGAATTTAAAAGAAATTAGGGTCAAAAGCAGTGGTTCTTAAACTTATCACCTGTGGTGCTTATAAAAATGCTGATTCTTGAGCACCATTCCAGAAATACTGATTTAGCAGGTCTGTATGGGCCTTCCAAATTGCATATTTAACAGTACTTTAGAAGATCATGGTGCAGGTGGTTTGTAGGCTTTGAGGAAAAATCACTGGCATTTGGGCTATGTGAATTGACGAGTGATGAAAATGTCAAATTATGATGTAAATCAGAAGACTGAAAAATTTTTGACAGAGCACAAGAAGGAATAAAGTGATGTTCACTTAACTTATTAAAGTTTAGTTAAAGGTAGTTCTGAGTCCCTATCAAAATAAGAACTGAAGCTAATAATTTAATATGGAGCAGGACAGGGCTAGGCTAGGGCCATGGCAAGATAGTGTGGACCACAGTCTTATAATTTGCCTTACTTAGCATTCTACCAATGGAAAATAAGTTAAAAGCAGCATATATGGTATTCCCAGAAAGTCAGATACCCATTTTTTAAAGTAACATGAAGGTAACAGAGAAATTTATATGCTATGACTAAGGAAGAATATATTATTAAAGGTTTCCACTGGAAATCAGGGGAGTGGTGGCAGAGAGGAGAAGAAATACGGGTGTAAAGATAGGGCTCTGAAGAATTTACATGTATAAATCTCTACCCTTTGACTCATACATGTAAAGCACATATTGAGATCTACTTTTCCAAAAGAAGGACATTAGTAGCATCTGAGAATGAGTACAGATTTCTTTACTGAGGCTTTTCGCAAGGGCACCTGGGTGTCTCTGTCAGTAAAGCAAATGTCAAAAAATGAACATGTTAAAATGTAAGTAACATGGCATAACACTCTGGCTATGTCCCCAACCCCTAATCTACAATATCTTATCAATCTTGGTAAGGATTCTATCAGAACATCTAGATTAGAATAATTAAATACATTTGAGTTCAGAACTCAATTCCATGAACTTTCAGAGTCATTCTTTGAATTTTCTTAGCTTAGTTTTGAAGAAGTTTTACTTGTAGATAAACAGTACTTCTGAAACCACAATAGGTTAGAAAGATAATTTTTAACAGATAAGTAATTCCACACAATGATGAAATAGTTAAAATAAATGTTTAATAAATTAGAAGGAATAAACTATTTGCAGCGGGAAGACATGAAATCTCACTCTGTTTTTTTGAAGCTAGGAGTTAAAGCCTTTCCTATTATTTAGGTTAGTTCCACAACTCTGAGAATGGGCTACCCTATTTCAACTAGGACCATCTCTTTGTAGCAAACAAGGTCTCTCACTGTTATATTATATATAAATACTGGAATAGCAAGTTTACATAATTAATATAGTCTACCTTCCTTCTGAATTCTTACATTAATACATTATATAATCCAAATTTAATAATGCTGGGTTAACAGATAAAAATATTCTTATTAACTTTTTAAATTCTGTAATGAAAATCTTTCAGCCTAACGACCAGATTTTTAGTAGGTGGCTTTTTCCTCCAACATAATATAAATATATATAATTAAAAAAAAAGATTTAAAAACTAAAGGATAGTATAAAATTGGTGAGTTCTGAAAGGCATTCCCATGTTTGGCACCCTACTGTACTTTATCTCTCAGTTATGAGTTAGTTTCTTATCACATATGGTATTTCACAGCATGCTATGCAAAGGCATCATGCCCACATACCATCTAAATTAGAAAATAGCTTGGTTTTTCCAGTTTGTAGTAAGTGTAACCTAAAAACTGATTTAGTTTTTCAATTCTGCAAATTATTAACATTAAAAATTCTAATTTTAGAGGCTCCATTTTCTTTCTATGAATATGATGTTGAAATATATACAAATATATGTCATAAACACTGACAAACTTTACCTGGAGTACAGAAATCATATTTTCAGAAAGATTCTTAAGGAATACTTACCCATGACATATCAAAGTATACCAATATGCTTAACATGTATTACTTAGTCCCCATGAAAATTACCTTAAGTTACAGAACTAAATAGATCAGTAGAGATTCTAATTCTATTATAAAGAATAATCAACAGTCTTTGTTTAGCTCAAAACTGTTACTCGATAAAAATATTACCTGGAATAGGTTTCAGAAAATGTCTAGGACAATCAAGTAAAGAACCTCTGAACAAGCAATAATGACAAATAATAAGTTCAGTTCAGTACATAAATATTCAGTTTAAAAAAATACATTCTACTTAAAAAAGCACAGTACCAACTATAATTAGTGGAATTGTTAATGACCATTACTTCTTATTGAATACACAAATCATTGTTACTAGTCTAAAATTACAACACTCAGAAACTAAGGGCTTAAATAAGACATTTATACAAACAGTCTTGCCTGCCATATAAAATGCCAGAGTAAATGGCAATATTCTGAACTTAATCTAGATAAAAGGTAGAAGATCCACTAGAAGACTGTGGGCTTTATCCCTCATAGCAAAGAGGAAATCTAAAGTTTAAATATGTAACTACAACTATCATCAAGGATAACCATACTAGTTTTAATTCTCAGACCTTTAGGAAGTCTACAAACTACCACAGATTTGTTCAATGGTATTCTACTGTTAAGATACTGTATAAACAGTATTTTACGTTTATAAACAACTTGTCTCCAGACTCCTACATACCTGTATCAGTAAAAAGGCAAATTGAAACTCAGTAAAACTTGCTGAAGCACTGTTCTAAGCTTTAATGCTTGTCATACAAATGCTAGAAGAATACTGAATTAATACAGTTAAATGGTACAATTTTTACCTGAAAGCGACTTCTCAACCATGCTAAATCCAGAAACTTAAAATTTAACCTAATGTTAGACAAAATCCCAGAGGTCAAATGAATAGTTAAAATATTTAAAAAATCTTTTTCTTTTTAAAAGGTCAGTTATAGACTTCATATTTAAAAGAACTTTAAAAGGATTACTTTAAGTAATCTCCTCACCCAACATGGGGCTGGAACTCACAACCCCGACAGTCGCATGCTCCACCAACTGAGCCAGCCAGGCACCCCTTAATTTTATATTTTTCATAAATTTTCATCATATAAAAAATTCAGACAGCTAATATTACCAGATTAAATGTGCTTGTTTAATGTATCATGGCAATATACTCCCTGGAGAGATTGTTTTGTTCATTCTTAAAGGGGAAAAATTCACAATGAATATTTTACTTGAAAATAAATATTTATATATGTAGTTTTTACTCAGGTATACCGTTTATAGAATTCTAGTTGCCTAATGCAGAAAACTAGAAAATAAAGATGAAAAAATAAAATCATACTTTCCCAACTCAGGGATTTCTAATACAAATGATTACCAAACAGTACCATTTGCCTCAGCAGGCATGTATTACTGCATCTGTAGTTCCAGAAAATCTTACATAGGGATGTAGATGACATTTCTATGCATATGAATTCAACTTACTATTGCTCAAAAAGAGTAGTACACTAGATAGATCAAATAAGAATGAACCAAATGGAGGTCTCCATTCTAAGATAGTTCATCTTGTAGTAGTCAGATAATGACCAGTCAGATAATGTATACTCTATAGCTTTTCACCAAACAGAGCTTAAATAAGGATGAAAAGTTAAAATCATAACCGGCACAGGCACTGTAAATTATGTGATAAACATTTAAATTCTTAGTGGCAATTTGTGAATACATATGACGTGGATGAAGCACTTTAAAAAACATTTATACATGTTCATTTAACCATGTCAAAATAAATTACCTTCATTTTGGGTGTTTTAGCAGACAGAAGTTGTTGAGATCTATATCAAGTATACTCTAGAAAAAGACGGAATAGTGAACTGTGTCCTATATTTAAAAAAAAAATACAATACTTAGTCTACCTTGTAACTTATATGTAAGTATACAACATAATTTTAAAGTAGTTTGTTGATGTTTCACTTGGGTTATAGGCATTGTGTATATTTGTTTTAAAGTTCTGAAAGTTAATTTTTAGATTAAAATCTTTTTAATAACTGAAGAATTAATATACATAAAACAGATTCTTTATTCTTGACTGCTCATTAAAATAATTTAGGGAGCTTGTAAAAAATATAAATGTCCACCCTCATTCCCTCTCTCACCTCCTCCCAAACAATTCAGTCTAAAAACCATCAGACTGGGGTGCCTGGGTGGCTCAGTCATTAAGCGTATGCCTTTGGCTTAGGTCATGGTCCCAGGGTCCTGGGACCAAGCCCCGCATCAGGATCCCTGCTCCGCGGGAAGCCTGCTTCTCCCTCTCCCACCTCCCCTGCTTGTGTGCCCTCTCTCACTGTGTCTCTCTCTGTCAAATAAATAAAATCTTTAAAAACAAAAAATAAAAATAAAAACCATCAGGCTATAGTAAGCAAAATAGGTGTCCTTGTGGGGTGAGATTGGAGAGTGATAAGAGATTAGTTTTCTATCAGGGGACTAATCATATAAAAATATTTTAAGATTAGTTTTCTATCAGGGGACTAATCATATAAAAATATTTAAGAATAATGTGGGGCACCTCGGTTAAGCATCCGCCTCTTGGTTTCAGTTCAGGTCATGATCTCAGGGTCGTGAGATCAAGCCCTGTGTCGGCTCCCTCTTGCTTGCACTCTCTTTCTCTCTCTCTCATTCAAATAAATAAATAAATAAATAAATAAAAAATAAATAAAATCTTAAAAAATACGTAATATTTAAGAATAATGGGATCCAGTTTTCTGTCAGGGAGAAAAGTGGAATGGTTTCCAATGTCTATAAAGGCAGAAATATAGATGCAATGTGTATGTATACATACATCTAACCCTTGGCTCTGTCTACTGAGACAACCTAGAAGGAATAGTGCAGTAACAATGAGCACATCTAGCACCCACATCTTGGTTTCTAAATACCATTCTCCACTGAAAGGAAATGGAGCTCCTTGGAGAAATGGCTGGTTCCAAGAATAGGGAAAGGGAAAGTATAGTTGAGCCTGGAACATCTTTAGTAAGGAAGTATTTAAAGACTGCTGGGATCATGTCAAAAGGACATAGATGCTAGGTTGAAGTGTCAGAAGACAGCCTGAAGTGGCTTCCATTAGCCAAATTTGGGACAATCTGACCGTCAAAATAAATGGTAATAACCAATATAATCTACTGAATAAAACAGAAAATGAAAGTTTGATGAGGAATAGGGTATTTGCATAGTATCAAGGACCTTCCTCAGAATTAATTAATTAAAAGGTGAAGAGAAGAATGGAGAAGACTTGAAGAAAACTAGTCAAGTAATTAAAGTTATACTTTATGAAAGATTACTCTAGTACCAGCATAGGAGTATAGTCCCCAAACGTTATTGTTGATGTACCCCCATACTAAAAATATTTTAAATATGAATCTTAACATATATATGTGTGAAGTTATACACTTATACTACAGTATTACATATTATTTACATTATAAAACACAGACATAGAAATTAAAATGGGATGTTATATAGAAGTAAGTTGGTTTTATTAGTTATCTTGTCTATCTCTTAGGGTGCAAACACTTCATTTTGGAGGCCTCTAGTAAAGAGAATGGGTAAAATAGATGAGTATGGCAGACCTATGTAGATAGTTTCCAAAACAGGAGAAACTGATAGAATGAGGAAAAAGTGAGACACTGAATCAAGGCAGTAGCAACGGAGAAAAGGAACAAAGAGCACACTGGAGAAACATTTAAGGAAGAAAACTTTTACAGGACTCAGGAAGTGATTTTCTACATGGGACAAGGATTAACAAAGCTTGAAGATGATTCCAGTTATTTGGCTTGGATGAACAGATGGAATGAGAGGGAAGAAAAAGTAAGAGATAAGTGAAGAAGAGGATTAAGAATAAAATGAACTACTTTTCCAGGCATATAGCACTCATTAACAGTACTATTACCACAACACAGTAAAGAGCAGAAAGAAAAACACTAATGCATGATGATAGGTAGCAACGAACTAGCTCCACTGAATGTAAACATAATAGCCGCTATCTTAGTCAAATGTCTTTGAAGCATAGCTTATGGGAGAAGGCATGTTTTGTGCACATGTGTTTCCATGTGTTTGTGTGTGAATTTGTGTTTCCATGTGTGCAAATTTGTGTTTCTATGTGTGCACATGTATATGTATGTATCTGTATCCATGTAGTCATTTTTCATGGATCCTAAAGTAAACTAACTAGGTTTATAATGGGTTGATAAGGCAGAGAAAGCCTTATCATGCCATACTTCATGGGTCTGGATAGAATAAAAAGTCATTCTGTATACAAATATTGAATGATTATGTTATCATACCCCAAACTAATATGTTGTATGTCAATTATTTCTTAATTTAAAAAACTATCCTACTTTTAGGTAAATTGTTACTAAATCAGTATTAAAACTAACTACACTTAGGTGTATTTTATCATGTACTGAAACTTAAAATTATGGATTATGATATAAATCTTCTTAGATTTTAGTGGAATTTCCAAAAAAGTAATAAGCAGGATTTGTGACAGAAGATTTTTGCCCTCATAAAACCCACAGCAATAAACCTATTACTTGAGAGACAAAGACATGTATAAATGTATTATGCTGCTGAGAGTATACATGGTGATATTTTAGAGTTTCCCCTGCTACAAAAAATTTGGAGACAATATTAACAGTTAAATTACTATTTAAAATGCAATGCATTTTCAAGCACATATTCAGCTATATACCCTCACCTTGTAGTTTATCTAAAATTCTAAGCAAAATAAATAATTTCTTATTTGGGAGTTGAATTTTTATCATAAAAGTTAAGACTTCTTGGGCTTAATAATCCTGACTACCACAGAGAAAGGAAGGTGGATATATATTTTATGGCTGTCACAATTTTACACATTCACTCCCCCCTACCTAAATTTATTAGCAACTGATTCACTTCCCTTCTCCTGGCAGTAACGATTTCTATCTTACTTTTCATATCATTAAAATATATGAACATGGCAAACATACCCAGTATTACCTAACAAATGACACTCCACCAAATCTAATAGAAGAAAATGAAGGACAAGCAGAGTATATTAACTTCCATTGTGGGATTCTTTTAGGCCCTAAGATGATACTAATTTTGACTCTGATGCTAATAATATACTGATTTCTTAATTTAAAATAGCTCCTGCAGCAATTCACTGAATTATAAAGCATGACATTATATCTATCAATGCATTCTTCTTGGGACCCAAACTGGCAAACATCTGTTTCAAAGGAAAATGTAAGCAGAAATCTACTACCTGCTGGTCAAGAATGGAAGTCTTCAAAAGTAAACAAAACAGAATGGATGCAACACAAATATTCAAGGTAATAAATTAAGTTTCCAGCTGAACTATTACATTGAATTTAATTTTTTTATTGGAAAAAAAGTATAAGTATACCATAGTCATGTAGGTATGATAAAAATACAACTCCACTTCACTGCTGTAAACCTTACAGTAAAATGCTGTGACATTCCAAAGATTATATATAGATACCATAATTGGATGAAATTTTGACCAAGTTGGTTGTGTATATCTGGTATTCAATCAGAGGTCAGAATACAGGAAATTCAAGTTTTCTAACAATGTGCCTTCCTAATGGATTTCCATCAGCATCCAAAGACTTACTGTCTCGTAAAGAGGAAAAAACAAAAACAAAAATAAAAATACCTTATCCTTCTCAATGGCTACTGGCATCCTAGTGCATTACAAAATGTATGATATACTCCTAGCATATGTGAAATAGGCCCCTCTTTCATTTTCAGTATTCATTAATGGAATTACTATATAACTTAAAGCCATTCTTTAAGCACTAAATAAATGGTACACATTTATAGTAGTACAGAACCTTTTCAAAAGAACGTATGCAAAAAAAGTGTGTTTATAAAGGGCAATAAATCCTTTAAAAGATGCTTTCCTAATTTGCTTGTTGAGGGTAGGAGGAAACCCCACATAAAAACTGTATTAGAAAAATCATATTACACCACAAAGAGTCCCATAAGACAACTCTCTCAAATCCTTAGTACAACCACAATTTTTTCATTTTTAAATACAATTTCTGTAAAGCATTTTTTTAATCATGCAATAAAACCTTTGCTATTAAATATGCTCCCTCTTAAATCTGGGTCTTAATAAAATGCCTGGAAAATAATTTTTGATACTGTATAGTTTAAAATCTTGGGAAAAAATGCTTGGTTATTAAATAAAATACACATTATTTTCTATTTTAATAATCATTATACAAATATATAAAATTTTTTAATAAAGCTGGTTATTTAAAGAATGCTTTAAATAGGTTTTTTTCTATAACCAAATGTTTTTCTGCAGTTTTTTATAAATAAATTTTTACAGATGGCTTCTGTGGTAATCTAGGTAATCATTTTAACTTAAAAAATACGTATTTTGGGATTTTTTTTGTCTTTTTTTTACTAGAGCTTATACTTTATTAAAAGGTAAGACTGCAAATATTTATACAGATATCCATTATGCGTTTGGGATTATTCATGATTTTGGTATGTTCTGAAAACAGTGAATTCCTATCCTTTAGAGGATCTCAAATTAAAAACAGACCATTCATTAATGAATTACTAGACTCAATCCACATACTATTTTCCTTGGCCATTATCAAGGTTCTTGAACATTCAAAATTAGACTCAGAATCTAAAGGCAACAATTAGGCCAAAAAGAAAAAAAAGAATACACACACATACACACACACATATTTGATTCCACAATTAGAAAGGAATTCAGTATCAATTTTAATTAACTCTAGGACAGACAAATGCCATTTAAATGGCATTTGAGAAAGATGGTTTCATGTCCATATTACAGTAGATAGCTGATTTCCATTGTCTATTTAAGGAAGAACAATTTGATTAACCTACAGCTGACCAGAATGTCTTAGTTCAAACACATTCAATATTTTTGTCAAATGAGTTAAAGTATCAGGAGTCTATTCAGACTTTAAAGAAACAATAATCTTAAACTGTAGATTACTGCAATTTAAGGTTGTAATATTGATACTCAAAAGATATAATTTCAGTAATTTTTTGAGATAAAATATTAAACAGCCTTATTATCCTTTTTACTTAGCTAAATAAATATCAAAAATAAAATTTTAGGATATAAAAACTAGTTTTCTCAAGAATAGACTTATCTTTTACTCCCCCCCATACTCATGTTTTGTTTCTTTAATTCCACATGAGTGAAATCATATAGTATTTGTCTTTCTCTGACTTATTTTGCTTAGATCTCAAAGAACAGATTTTATAAAACATTTACAATATACTTAATGAGTCATCTACAAAATAAAATTGGATTTTATTGGTTATTCTGTTGATTCACATTTATATATGTTAATATGTATTTGTCAAAACAAATTTCTTATGACCCAAAGCAGAATTTCCCTGCCATTCCTTAGATGTAGTAAATTAGCACAGGGTGACTTTCTTTGGCGGCTAGTAACACTATTTAATATGTTACAGTTACATAGAAAATACACAAAACAGCTAAAATATTTTGGAAGAAACTACTATAATTTAGTAGAGCTGTTTATTCCTTATTTTAAAGGCAATAAAATCACCATCGCAAAATATTCTTAAAGTACATTAGATTAAAATGTTGGTCGTTCACAATTATACTTACCTTTAAAGTTAGGAAGCTGATGGTATGATATGGCTATCAAAATGAAGTAAAACGCTTCTTCTTACGGACTTTTTTTCTCCTTACCTTAGAAGATGAAGAATCACACTCCTGACATATCCATCCATAGCCTGTTTGTTTAGGAGACTTTTTCAAAGGAGGATCCAAACAGCCAAAATGGTAGCACAGTCTGCATTCATCACACCTGCAGGGTAAACAGATTTATGGTATATCTAAATAATATAAAAAAATCTATCTTTTTCAAAGACAAATGGCAAACTACTACACATTTCAACATGGTTAATTCTATGCTTAGTTCACAAAATTATTAAAGTCTATAACAAAGACAATCTAAACCTGAAATAAATATTTTAGGAAAAAACAAAATATAACAAAATTAACAAAGTAAATATCATTCAGAACACTTTGATAGTAGAAATGTTAAGAGCATATGAATGAATGTATGTGTATAGCCAAATGTGTTCAAAACTAACAAACACAACAATTTCAGTTTTGAACTTCAAGAATTAATCATTTACCCATTATCTTAAAAACATTTAATATAAGATACAGATAATTCTAGATTATGAATTCAATCTAATTCATTGTGATTACTTAAAAAAACTTAAGCTGTAATCAATCCTATACAATTTGTACCTTATTACTCTTTCTCCAAGTGAAGGTAGATTGTAAATACACTTTCTAATGTTTACAGCATGCTAACGCCATCTAGCAAATAAAAACTGTCCTAAGAATTTGGTATTATTTTCTCAAATATAAATATTCTCAAAATTTACCTGTCACTTTCTCTCAGTGCATTTGGTTTTTCAAAGTATCTCCTAGTACACCTTAAAGCTTATTAACAAATATTTTGATAGTGTCTTTGCCACCTATGATGTACAAAATCTAAGAAAACTATCATACCTATTCTTCGTTTCAGACAATCTCATCCTGCTGACAATGAAGAAAGATCTGCATTATTTCATTGTTTTTGTAAAAAAAATTTGCATCAGTTGGAATAACAAGACCAAAATTTAACAACAAATAACAAAGATGTATACATCTTATAGAAAGGATTATATCCTCATTTTCTTTGTGCTCTTTTAAGTTAAAATTAAATACTTTTCTTCAATCTGTCAGATTCTCTTATATATTGTTTCTCTTACTGATTTAAAACACTGAGAAATCCACAACTATGAAACCAAGAGAAAAATTTTATAATACATGTATTACTTGAATAAAATGCAAAATTACTATTCAGTAACCTTTATTAGAAACAAGGGGGAAGTAACTAGTGTTATAAACCAAACACAAAGAAAAATAATTGATTTTCAAAAACCATCACAATAAAAGGGACTATAAATCTACATTTATGTAAAAATTTCAAATCATGCTACAAAATCCAATCGTCCAAAGACCCATTTTGGAAATCAGGAGTTTCAGAAAGTTAGCAACTTTAGCTAAGTTATTCAGTTATAAATAAGTTTAAAACACAGTATGTCATAAGTTAATGCATTTCTTCCTCTACAACTTTCTTCTTATGAACCAAATAAACTTATGCACTTTTCCAAAAATCTTTTTTTAGACTCAAGACACAGACTTGTCTATCATGATAATTCCTAGCTACATGAAAACTAAAATCAAATATGAATAACAGCACTTTATTTACTATGCCAATATATTATAAACCAAAATATATTTAAAAGCAGTCAAAATATTCAAATACCTGTTGTTCTGGCATTAAGAAAAAATAATAATATGTAACATAAAGAGACTAAATGGCAAGCCCACACAATTTTATGTTCTTTCCTGTCAATTCAACTTATTTACCTTTCAATAGTTAAAACTTCAATTACATTACATATAGTTACAGGAACCTTCAGAATATGAGGACTTCTGAATTTATGAGGTTGAGACTTCTAAACAGCTGAGTGCATATTCCTCCAAGCATGAAATCTAGTATTTCAATCATCTTTGATGGGAAATTTAAAACAATCACATTCTTTGCTTCATCAAGAAAATACATTAAATATAATTTACTTTATTTTGTCATCTCAGGGTCATAAATACAAGTAACACATGCTGCTATGTGTCTAACAGCGTGCCAGCCTTTTGTGTTTGGAGTACTATCTGTCTGCTGTTCTGTTTGAATTCTCGTATTCAACTTTTATAGGTTTTCAGGGTCCTCACTTGCTTGAAAATTATTGGCTACTGCTTTCTGATATTGTGACTCTATTTGTCTAAGCATTTCCCTAACAGTAATTTGTTGTGGATTTAGAAAACAGATCTTTAACCTTAGTAAAACTATGCAAATGGACAGTTAAAAGACATGAAAATGTGTACTTTGACTGAGTTAAGTACATGGACTAAATTTTGGTTAACTATATAGTCCTTTTTGCTTCACTTCAGGTTTTTGGGCAACGTCCCTTAGAGTTCAGATTGCCAATAATCCGGGCTCTTGATAGGTGAAGAGGTATGGCATTAATGTTTTCCTAGTTCTTATCAAATTACAACCTAATTATTGCATATTTACTTTAAAACTGTGTCATAATAACTTGAATTTATGATTTATAGTGTATAACTCACATCAAACATCATGAATATAAAGGTAAATTTTAACTTATTATTTTTCACCTTCATGTATGCAGGTGATTCTTGTTGTATCTATGTATTTCCAGCTAATAAATTTAAGAACAAGTTTGCTACACTTAGATATAGTTCCAGTTTGTACCGGATTTCAATTTATTATAAAATCAAGTTACCAGCTCAAGAATAAATGCACAGGGAAAAGAAAGGTTTTATATGCTAGACTTGTTAGATGATAATGTTGAAAGTATATGCCATTTGGAAATAACATAATCCTTACTGACTACTTCATTAGTAATACCTTTTAGAATGACTTAGTCTCCATATGGAACTCTCATGTATTTATAATGGGTCTCAGAGGAAAGGCAAAATTTGCTTGTCAGAATTAGGGGGTGATATGAGAATTCTCTCAGTTAATAGCACACTCACCAGTAAATAAAAACTGTTAATATACTTAGGAACTGTCAAAATCCAGGAGAGGAAAAACACAAAGAAATAAATCAATCTTGAAATCAATAGCTCTGTTAATAAGTATGCAAATTAAAGCTCTTTCTACAAATGACTAAACTTATTTCCATGTGGAAAAAATATGGTTATTTCTACATTAGAATATTGAGGACATCCATAGCTTTATGTGCTGGTAACAAAAATATCCTGAATGATACAAGTAAACTCCAACAGAATTTGTAAGAATTAATACATCATAGACAAATGCAAGAGATACCATCAAGAATCCTAGAAACCGAAGAACAATGTAGATGGTAAAAATAGTGGATTACTTATTTCATTCACACACACACACACACTCCACTTTGGAAACTGGCAAATTTTGTCAGCCAATAAATTCTAGCTATGTTATAAATTCAGATCTTTTTTAAAAATTGAAAATCAGAAACTCCTAAGGGTCTGCAATCATTCTGCTACCTAAAAGGTGAAATAAAGTTGAAGTAGTTATTGATCAAATTATTTATGATCTCTACTTCTATTTCTTACACATACCTGGAAACATATAACTGCAGCACATAACACACATACATATTTAATTTATCAAAAAAGTGAATAAAATGTTTTAAAATCTTTTCCAAGAGCAGTCATTGACCCACAAAAGCATAGTGATATAACACAATATACTTTATTAAAGAACACAAATGTCTATGTAAAAAAAAAAAAACATTATACCAACAGCACATATACTAAGTAGAAAGGCAGTATCTTAAAATATTTAAAGAGAATATTAAACTAACCCATAAAGAAACACTATGAATTTTTTTTAATAAAATACAAATTGGATGCTTAAAGAAGTATCCTTTAAACATCTAATAAATATTGTACACATTAACACTATAGGGCATTCTAAAATTACAGTTCTAATGAGATAAAATGAATCCCATTTATAAGATGAAAGGAAACCTGACTGTTTAGATTATTACTAAATACAATTTCCTAGGTATCAGATTCATAAATGATACAGATGTAAATAATAAAGCAGCTATATATATGTGGTCTTTTACACAATGATTTGACAAAATGCAGTGACCAAATAAACACAGTTCCATATGTATTTAAAATACTTACTTAGCATACGGTTAAGTATAGCACCCTAGACAAAGAAGAGGAAGAAAATGACTTATGTTCACGTCCTAAGATCCATACAACAAGCAGTCCTTGGTTTATGTGATTACTGAGAACACGAATACAAGTAAAAATAAACTGATTTATTTCCGCCTGTGCCAAGAGAAAGGCTAAAAGCCAGTCTTCCAAAGGATTTCTTTAACCCTCTTAATTTCCAATTGATAATTTCATTAGAATACACTAAATACCTATTTTTAAACTAACTGAAACAAGTAAGTGCACCTCCTATGCATATAACTTATAGCCAGATAAGCTAAACTTCAGAAGAAGAGAAATCCATAACATGAGACTTGAAAAGGGATGTACATTTTTTTGTGATCAATTTGATCCATAATCACAGCTATTTTTTATGTCAAAGAACATTTTATTTAGATCCATGTCTATATATGGTAAAATACTGATTGAAATATATATACTATTACATCTGTTCACTCAAAAAGAAAACAGACTAAATATTGAGAGAACTGATGGGTTGGGTTTCCTTACTTTTTCATGATTTCTTTGTAAAACTTCTATATGAGAAAGATCAAAAGAATTTATCTTTAATACTAACATTACTTAAATAAAATCTCACTAGCAGCTTAAAACACCCAAACAAATCTATTAACAGTAGTGAGATTCTTTCATTGAATAGTAGCCAATTATTTCAATTACTCATTTTAACAGATGGAGAAAATGCTGGATTGTGGCCAATGAGTTAAATCACTTTTAAGATAATACACGCTTGAACAAAATTCTGCGTTCTATCAATATCAGAATAACATTTCATATCAATAAAGACATTTTACTCCTTATACTTTACAATTTTAGTGCAAACCACCTATATGACCATTTTCTAAACAAAATAATTAGAAAATGTACTTATATCATATTTTACAAATAGAAGACTAATGTGGACATCTTCAACATATTTTCATTAACGCCACTATAGACCTCTATTTTTATCACAGGCAATAATGAATGAATGAGTGCTAAGAAAGACAAATATACTCTTTACCCGTGAAAGTATATTAATTGATAAAAGTATCTGGATAATTACTGAAATCCAAATTCATATTTAATGATAACTTAAATAATGACATCAATTCAGTTAGCTACATCTGTAACAGCCAGGTTACAAGATTCAAAGAGAAACAAAAAAAATAAAACATGAAACAAAAAGAATTTATACAAAAATACACAATTAAGGTCAAGTACCTCCTCACAGCATGAAAGAATGATTAGACATTTCCATACCTGAAACACATCTGCTTTGTTCTTTAATAAACTGATCTCCATCTGCTCATGCCCTTGGAAATTTTTCAGCAGTACAACCTGCTGTGCTCAAACCCCACATAACTTTGTATTTCCCTGTTCATAATTAACTAATTACACTCTAATCAATAGTGTAGATCCTGATTTTTACAATGTAAATCAGATAAATGAGATAATAGCTGGGGGTCAATCTCATTTTATTTACAAAACCCAGCATGAACATCCAATTTCATTTTATCTTATGTACCTGAACAGCAATGAATCTTATCAGCAGGCCTATAGAAAGTCTTAGAGTGAGCACTGTGAGAAAGAGGCCTATGTTTTTATAAAGAAAGTATTTGCAAACCATGTCCACCTCAGAAATATTTTTAATCACAATCCTTAATACTATGTAAATTTACAAAGTGCTGACTCAGACAGGTAGAAAAAAATCTATCTTCATATGCATGCAACCCTAAAGCTGAGTCTCTTAAACAAGTTTCAATTGTCAAAAATAATTTTAGAAAATAAAAAAAAAAATTTTTAACATTACATTTCACTCTGCTGTAGAAAGTCCTTCTACAACTCCTTGAATAGATTTTGGCGAAATATTCATAAAATATTTCCATATTGTGAATCAAGTAAAACAGTGGTAAATTTTGTCAAATAAGGAACATTGTTTAAAAAGAGTGATAGGATGTATAAACAAGGAAATAGGATAATGATAATAAATGATTATTATTTATTGGTCAGTAATCTATTTTTAATGCCATAAATGTAAAATCAGATAAACGTCAAGAAATACATGAACTATGACGGTATAGAAGTGATACATAAAAATCATTTCTAAACTTAAGATGGATAAAGGTTAAGGCTAACCTTTTCATGTTCAAACATAACCCTAATTTCCAACCTTTTTTTTTAAACAAAGAATTAGTGAATTATGGACAAACGCTATGTTCTTTGACTAACTTGTTACCTAAAACAGTGCTGTCCCCATAATAATTAAAATTAAAAAGTAAAAAAAATTGTTTAAATGACTTTATAAAACACTGTATGTGTTTTAGATGTAACTCCTACAAACTTATCTAGAAACAAATATTTTTGAAAATGTAAGGGCATTTTTTAAGGACATTAACTCCATCTTCAGTCAATCAATGTCAACCACAACACAATGATTCTTTTAAAAACTCTTATATACAAATGGTTCTCAAAGTGCTTGGTCCCTGACCAGCAGTATCACTCAGGAATTTGTTAAAAATGCAAATTTTCAAGCATCATCCCAGATCTATTGAATTAGAACCTGTAGGGAGACAAAAGGAGGGAGTAAGGTAGGGAAGAGGACAAAAAGGAGGTGGACTAACACAACAATCTGTGTTTTAACAAACCCTTCCTATGATTCTGATGCACTATGAAATTTGAGAACCACCACTATATACTACTATATCATTCTTCTTGTATTTCTGAGTCATTTAGTTTCCTTCCTGATATTTTAGTGTATTTTTCCTTTCCCTACCTTGTGAGAAATAGCCATCAATTTACCTGTCCTGGCAATTTTATACACCTGTGAAATATGCATCATTTAGTGCATATTTTCTTAAGGACACATTAATAATATCTCCTTTGAATAGCAATTGAACCAATTATGGAAAAGAGTTAATTTTATACTGTGGAAATATGAGAGCACTTAGGAGATTATTAGGAGAAAATGTTTTATTCTACTCCCTTTAAAAGTTCCCTTACTGTGAATACATGTTTGCAGGACCAATGATCTTATGAATTATGAGATTTGTATTTGTGATGTGTGACAAAGATTTTAGTGTTAGCACCAAATATGGAATAGCATATCTACCACTGAAGACTGTAAGATGGAGAATGATGATAATGTAGTATTCTAATTAGAATCAAGGTGGAAAGGATTTTGATTAATAGTGACACCAAAACCACAAGGCTTAATGATTCCTCAAAAAATCTAAAATAAAATGACCGCTAGTAATTTCTCACCATATATCAAGGAGGGCTAGGAACATTAGCATATTCTTTTAAGGAAATGGCAATCTGTCATTTTTCTTATAATCAGTTGCAGTTAAGCAATAGTAATAATTATCAACTTTCTCTTAAGCTTATGTAGAGATAACAAGTCCTTCCTTATTCCAGAAAAAAAAAAAAAAAGCCTACTGGTTTTGCTACAGGCTATTAATATTTTTCCTCCAATGTTAAAAGATCTTTTGATAAGTTAATAATCTCAGTTTATACGTATTTTATATACATATTACTTTTATTAAACATCTTATCCAATAATATGATTCTTTACTGTAACTATAGATTACTAGCATAGAGCAACTTTATACTTACACTTGCTTTTGATTATCTATAACATTGCCTACTCTATTCCTAAAGTTTAAACTATTTTCAATTGCCACTATACCTGAAAAGATGTCCAAACCACAATTACGAATCAGGAAATTCCAAGAGACATGTTAACAATTACATGTATATGTACATTTCAATTTCAGCCAAGAGTCTCTTCTAAATCAGTTCAAGATGGAGTGATGGAATATTCAACATATTTCTGTCGTTGATTTAAAACTGGATCATTAAAACTTGAAGATCAAATTTTAATTCTGTAAACCTCTGGAAAAATATAGATGTTGATGAAGATCTTTCAGCTGGAAGGTTGTATAGTCATTAAGCTTTGTATCTCCCTCCTTATTTCATAACCTCATATTTAAGGTCACGAAAAATAAAATTATATTGAACAAGGAAAGTTCATATTAAATCAATAAAGACTGAATAAATTTGGATATTACTAAAAAAGTATCTAGAGATCAACACAGATATATTTTACTAATGAGCTTAAAATCTGAAGTTGTAAAAGTTTCATGCTAATAATATTAGTGCTTTCACACTAGGACTAATGAGCCAAAACTAGAATGGCATATGCTTCACAAGTCTTTCACTTTTGCTGAATTTTAAATAGAAATAACCTTTAATATAAGAGTCTATAGTTGTTTCCCAATGTAACATTTCACATATGAATATATGTTTTAAGTTGGATGAAACAGAATAGCGGACTAGTGGAATGCATTGTCTTTCTTGTTACTGGTATTGTTCAACAACAACAGTGAGTAGCACATTGCATTTAAGTCCCACAGGCTTCCATAACTCTTCAGTAAGTCCAAACACTGTATATCATCATTTGCCAAAGAAGCAAGAGGGAAAGACATTACTTAATAGGACAATTCTGACAAGACATTATCTACTATTTTTCAACAATGCACATATCAAATGTTTCTGATTAGTGCAAGAAAGAAAAAAAAGTAGAAGAAAAAAATAGAAAAAAATCCACACAGGCAAATTAACTGCCTTGTCAGTCCAAGCAACAAACCAGTCAATTACATTCTATCCAAACCTGACAAGCAAAGGCAACTTTTTGCAGTGATAAGCTTATGGGAAGGACAAGATAGCTGTTCTCCTTTACTTTATGTACTCTATTGAGAGTGTTATCCACATTTTTAAAATCACACTTATAAAAGAGGTTTCCAGGATTGCCTCCGAGGATGAGCTGTGGCAGAGTTGGGTCTCATGAAGGGTATCTACACAGTAAAGTGATAAGAAAAGAACATTAACATTTAAAGATCATAGCAGCTCTGTACTATGTCTTATGAAACATACTAACAATACCACAGTAGATTCAAATAACATATGATTTGGTCCAAAGAGATAGATTCCCTAAACCTAAATGCCATGATCTTGTATAGGTTCTTACTGGTTAAAATGGAATCATTTTATCCTTTGAAACATTGAGTTGCCTCCTCTTGTATTATTAGTATTGTTACTATTAGTTTTAGTTGTCAAAATAAATTTATCTTACTAAAACAGAAAAGAATATATAAAAATGTTGGAGGGTCTGTATTTACATAAGCAAACATGTATTTGATCAATAAATACTTCAAAAAATAGCAGTTTGCTCTTTTTTCTTCAACTATGGCAATTTAGCAATTCTTGAGAAACAATGCTGAAGGCATACTGAATGCAAATGTGCTGAAAACAAGCACACCTAATCACCATGTTACAGGGCTGGTTCTGCTCAACTAGAGAGTCTCAGGGAGGACATTTTCAAATGATTCTTATCCCCTGTGCTTACATTGCCTTCCTTTGTTAAGGACAATCCTAGAAATGTTTGGTTACCATTGTGAAAAGTGTATCTCGAACTAGCTATTTTAATGGACTGTGCAACAACAATGGCAGAGAATATATCTCACTGTGAAGACCTGGTAGATTATGAATGCACTAATTTTAGCCAAATTTTCAAAACTCATTCACTTCCATTTATTTCTCAAAACTTCTTCTGGTGTTTCTTGTATTCATTTCACTAGCAACATGTATTCATTTGCTACCTTCATGCCTTTATTTTCAGAGGAGAAATGTTAGGTGCTTAGTGATTAGAAGAGCATTTTTTTTTTTTTTTGACTGTGGTAAACATAGACATTTATTTCCTTCAGGTATCTATACCTATGTAGATGAGGTGAAACTGTCAAAGTAGTCACACATCATAGAGAAACTTCATTTTAAAATTTACTAGAAAGATGTGTTTAATGCTTCTAAGTTCCATTGAGAAAAAGAAAGTGAAAAGTGGCACAATCACAGACAAATACAGCACTGCTGAGAAGAGCTACCACACCAAGCTGAATAATTTCCAAAGAAAGCAAAAACAAAACTGTACAAGAAAAAAAAGAATATAATGTGAAACATAGTTTTCAGAGAAATGTACTTATCGACATATGAGAAATAAACAGAAAGAGTTGAATTCCCTTGTCAAATAACAAGGACATAGGGAGAGCTGAATTCCCTTGCTGAATAGTCATATGTGCTAACTTTTCTCAGTGCTTCAGTCTCTAAGAGCTTTAAGCACATTCTGAATGTGATATTCTGAGAAGTGCTTTGACTGCAACTTAAGAACTACTACATAAGCATAATGCAAGAGGAAGCAACCACACCATTTACCAGAGAAGTATAATTAAATCTTAATTACACGCACAAATGATGAGGACTAGCAGACAACCCAAAAGATGTGTATTTAACTTTGAAAGGAATTTGAACATAGAAACATTAGATATCATGGAAATCTCCTTTAAACCCCAATTAAATCTAAGTTGAACTCTGAAAAAAACTAAAAAGCTATTGCTAATATTCCTCTATCCTAAAATTTCCCTTACTATTCCAAATCTCCCTTAAAGCTAGAATAAGCAGTGTGACTTGTTTTGGCTACTATTTTCCTAGGACAAAAGACTATGTGGTCTTTTACATCAGAGATCAAATTGTGGCTTCGTATTTATTCCATATTTATCTAGTAAGCTTACATATAAATTACTACAGAAAAAAGGAATTAAGTATTTTCAAAGGGCTTCCCTGATGCATGCAAGAGTAGTCTGTATCTTGTATAGTTGGAATTGCCTGCCAAGAAGCATTTACTTCTTCTGACCCAACAAAGTCAATATGCTAACACAGTGTACTCTAGAGAGGCAGTATACCTAATGATTAGAGCATAAGCTACGTAGTCAAGACTACCTAGACTCAAACCCTAATTCCACCACTTTCTAGTTGTGTGATCTTGGACAAGTAATTCTTCTCAGTTCCCTCACCCATAAAATAAGGATAAAATCTGTATCTATTTCCTGGGATTACAGGAAATAAAATATGGAAAGCACTAGCACATTGGCCCATAAAAAGCATCAGTAAATCTCAGCAACTAATATGAAGAGGTTTATCAAACAGTGTAAGTATTTACTGGAAGGGAAAATTTTATATTTTAATACATAATTTATATAGTATCAATATGTAATTGGAATAATTTCTATTTCACGATGCTTAGTAACTCTGTACCTCAGTTACCTAATTTCCAAAATGGAGATGTGCATACCTCATAGGACTGTTGTAAAAACTGAATGAGATGATACATTTGGAGAGCAAAGAATAGAGTCTGGACATAGTAAACACCTAACATTAGCATTATTTAAATTCCCAGTCCATAAAGACTTTAAAATAACATTTTACTAGGGTTCAATTACAAACGTTAAAAATATGAGAATCTTACACATTATTACCTAGATATAAAAATCTATCAACTCCAAAATTTATATCCAATGTTATTTTCAAATTCATTTCACCTCTAATTTCATTAATATTATGATTATTTCGTATGTCCAAAACTATGCAAAACCAATGCAAATCAAAACCTTGTTATAGAAGGAACAGATTAAACAGGATGTTTGATTAAAAAAAGAAAGAAAAACCAGAAAATATAGTTGGTTTCTAATACTAGGATTTGGATTATGCTTATTTTGTATGACTCCAAGGACTGAAATTATTAAGGAGAGACATGTCAATCACTTGGGGAGAGAAATTGCCCACGGTCAGACCTGCCTCAAAAGGAAATGGGTTACTTACACACTCCTATTCCTGAAAGAAGCTCTCTCCCTGTCTCTTAGTAGTGATACTTGGCAGATGACGCAAGTATCGGATGGTGTGATTACAGGCTTTGAGATCCTTTTCAGGACTGTACAGTGTTTTGGAATCTCTTCAAGTTACAAAAGTTACAAATTTTGAGAAAAAATAAGATTGATGCCTTTATTTTACAGATGAGACAATGACTTTAGAGATAGCTTAATTCAAGGTCATTCATCTAGCCAAAAGCAGAACTGTGGCTAGAGTTCCAGTCTTTCCAAACAATTCAATGTATAATAGATAATCCTTTCTGTGTAACTTAAAATAGTGACACATTTCAATGGAAAATAAGTAAAAATTTTCAAAAACAAATTTTACTGAAAAATAGATGAGTGAATGAGAAATATTTCACTGCTATATATGCTTGAAGTTATATTTACTACTCTAAAATGGCTTTCTCCAGAAATACCACACTTCACTATGTAATATATACCATGTTCAGGCTTTTGTTTTCTTTAAATACAAATTACTTGTTTATAATGTATTTAAAAAGAAAAATAAAATTTAAAAATTTAAACACTGATAACATGTAACATACAAACATTTATGGAATCATACAAAGTTATTTAAAGGTTAAGTATTTTAATTAATATAGATTTAAAAATCAAAGAATGTCATATTAAATACTGAATGTGTAAGGCAAATTAGCCATCCTACACATCTAACAAAATTAAATCAAGTTAGTTATAAAAGAAAAAAACATACTGAGTAAACATTTTTTTAATGTAATTTTATCAGAATATCACCTTAATAAGAAAAATTCAGTGGCAACTGGGTTACCCTCATTATCCAAATATGAATATCGTAAAAATTAAACATCTCTTCCTAAATTTGTACTAGTGGAAAAACATTCTTAAAAATAACTATTTTCCTTTGCCAGACCCGGTTTATTTTCTAATTTCCTCTTTAGGATCTAACCTTTTTACGACGTACAATACAGCATCATTTTATGTTCGAAGACATTAACTTAAATCACTGATACATTGCTTTTTATAAAGCCAGGTCTAAAACAAAAAGGCAGCATTCTTAGTGGTAGGGATGGCCAAGTAGCTTCTAAGAATGGTGATATAAAGCATTCAATTTTAAATTTTAGACTGTTGTGCCTGTAAGATATCTTTGTTACCCAAAGTTTGTTCAGTAAATGTTCATGATAGCCTTGGAATATTGCATTTGGAGACTAACGTAAAGTACAGCAGGGTCAAGTGGAGAATAAAGCAGGAGAACACATGGCCTACTCTGAATATTAGGAAGGATACTGCTGGGCTTCCTACAATGACTAGAGTTGAGGTTTAAGCCATTTTATCGGGCAAGAGAAAGACCCAAAACTTTGGAGGAACTGAAATATATTAGAGCTACAGAATGCAGTTATACGCTAGCCATAAAAATGAGTAGAGCTAAGGCAAACAGTGGAATCCATGGAGGGCTAATCAGAAGTAAGAAACACAGAAAGAAGGCAAAAGAAAACACTGAAACACCTAAGTAGGAAACAGTGAAACAGAATAACATAGTGAAACAGATGTTGAGAAAGATCTCAAGGAAGCCACAAGAATGAAAAAGGGAGGGAATGGACTTCAAGAAATGTTATGATGGATAATTGTTCCCAAATTATTCTGATATTTGTAGTTTTCAAATAATACACCACAGCTATATTTAAAAATTTTTTGGAACAAAATCATTATAATTATATGAATAAAAGTAAATATGCTAAGATGCTATAAGATTAAAGGAATTTAAATTCTTATTTTGGGATTTTTTTGTATGTATATTTTTATAATGAACAAAATTTAAAATACGTTTCCAAGCACATGTCTTTAAGTTTTTAAAAGGATTTTTCTTTCTTTCTTTCTTTGAGAGAGAGGGAGAGCAAGAGAACACACAAGTAGGGAAGAGGATCAGAGGAAGAGGGAGAAGCAGACCCCCTGCTGAGTAGAGAGCCTGATGCCAGGCTCAGTCCCAGGACCCTGGGATCATGACCTGAGCCGAAGGCAGACGCTTAACTGACTGAGCCACCCAGGTGCCCCTGCCTTTATTATTACTATTTTTTAATTAACAGACTTTATTTTTCAAAGTTTTAGGAAAATTGAGTAGATATACAGAGATTCACGTATACTCCCTCCTACACACACACACACACCCCACCCCTCCCTTTAAATTTAAATGTTAAAGTCTTCATTTTTATACAATGGACACTTTTGATAGCTCCGGGGTAAGAAAAAATGAAAAAGAAGAATGACAGAAACAGAGGAAGAAACAAACATGCTGAGATTTGGGAATGTGCACATTTCATTGATTCTTACTCAGTGTAACGATACTGGACAAGTCTCTGAGTTAGAGACAAAGTAAACAATGAACTTTGAGTATTTAAAGGGAAGGGAGATTTTCAGAGGAGAGCTGAACTAGCCTTCACTGCCTCTGGCATTCAGTGTGTGTTTTAGATTCTTATATTAATTGTGAAGAAGTAAGATAATATTTGAAGAGTGTGATACATTAAGGATGTATACTGTAAACCCTAGGGCAAATATTAATTCTTAAAACAGTCTAATTAATAAGACAACAATGGAGATAGGACAGAATCGTAAAAAAATACCCAATGCAGAAGTAGGCAGAAAAAGAGAATAAAAAATAACAAAG
This sequence comes from Leptonychotes weddellii, assembly GCF_054177405.1. Taxonomy (NCBI): domain Eukaryota; kingdom Metazoa; phylum Chordata; class Mammalia; order Carnivora; family Phocidae; genus Leptonychotes; species Leptonychotes weddellii. Next base: position 57,266,273 of record NC_138380.1, read on the forward strand.
AACAGATGAAATAAATAGAAAACAATACCAAGATGGTAGATTTAAATTCAATCATGTCAATAATGACATTAATTCTAAATGATGTTACCTCGTTAAAAGACTGAGACTGTCAAATTGGATAAAACAGCACGTTCCAACTATATGCTGTTTACTAGAAATACAATCCATTTTAAATATAGTCTGTATATCTGAGTGTGCATATATGTATGGAGATATATATATCATAATAAATTATAAATATAAAGCTATTCTAAGCATAAAGATATAGTTAAAAGTAAAAAAGGGTAAAAGATATACCATGGAAACAGCAATCAGTAACCTACAGTAACATCAGACCTACTGCCTACAGTAACATCAGACAAAGTAAGTTTCAATAGAGCTACCATACGATCCAGCAATTGCACTACTGGGTATTTACCCCAAAGATACAAAAGTAGGAATCCGAAG
>NC_138380.1:57267219-57362457 GCF_054177405.1 Leptonychotes weddellii
GACTCTGAAAAACAAACTGAGGGTTCTAGAGGGGAGGGGGGTGGGAGGATGGGTTGGCCTGGTGGTGGGTGTTGAGGAGGGCACGTTCTGCATGGAGCACTGGGTGTTGTGCACGAACAATGAATCATGGAACACTTCATCTAGAACTAATGATGTAATGTATGGGGATTAACATAAGAATAAAAAAAAAATAAAAAAATAAAATTAAAAAAAAAAAAAAAAGTTTCAGAAAAAGAATGTTACCAGAGATTAAAAGGGACATTACATTGATAAAGGGGTCAATTCACTAAGAAGAAATAATGTATAAGGCAAATAAAGATAAAGATAGTTAAAAGTAAAAAAGGGTAAAAGATATACCATGCAAACAGCAATCAGTAACCTACAGTAACATCAGACCTACTGCCTACAGTAACATCAGACAAAGTAAGTTTCAGAAAAAGAATGTTACCAGAGATTAAAAGGGACATTACATTGATAAAGGGGTCAATTCACTAAGAAGAAATAATGTATAAGGCAAATACTAATAAAACTGAAAGGTGATATATACAAATCTACATTATAGCCAGAAACTTTAATACTCTTCTCTTAGTAATTAATAGTACAAATAGATAGAAAATAAATATGTATAAAAACACCTGAACAATGTATTAACCTATTTTTATAGGACATTCCATTCAACGAGTGATGAATATACTCTTTTCAATTGCACACAGAACAAGACAGTCCATATTCTGGGCCATAAAATAAACCTCAATGAATTAGAAAGAATTGAAATCATACAAAATATGCTTTTTATTTTTTTTAAGATTTTATTTATTTATTTGAAATAGAGAGACACAGTGAGAGAGGGAACACAAGCAGGGGGAGTGGGAGAGGGAGAAGCAGGCTTCCCGCCGAGCAGGGAGCCCGATGCAGGGCTCAATCCCAGGACCCTGGGATCATGACCTGAGCCAAAGGCAGATGCTTAACGACTGAGCCACCCAGGCGACCCCAAAATATGCTTTTTATAACACTATTTTGGCCAAGAGAACTGTGTTTCCTCCCTAAAGGCTCTAAAAGTCAATGATCAGGTTCAACAAGGAGAGAATGGAACTCCTGGTCTTATGAGGTCCCTACATAAACATAGCTCCAGTATAAAGACTTTAAGAAAGCCAAATCATTTGGGTTGGATCAGTAAATATGTGAGCATATGCAAAAAAAGGCAGGGGGTGTTTAAACTCTGAGGTACCATGTCTATGTTGTTCAACTCTGTTTTGTTTGTTTGTTTTGTTTTTGGTGAGAGAGAGATAGAGGCAGGGGAAGGGGGGGATAGAGGGAGAGGGAGAGAGAGAAATCTCAAGCAGGCTCCACCCAGCACGGAGCCTGGTGCAGGGCTCGATCTCACAACCCTGAGATCATGACCTGAGCTGAAATCAAGAGTCAGATGCTCAATGGACTGAGCCACTCAGGCGCCCCTATTCACCTCTGAATTTCTGGAACTAAGTCCAGCATCTGGTACAAAGGGGAAACAGAAGAATTATTTGCTGAATGAATGCTTTTCTAAAATCTTCCCCAAACAGTTAGAACTTAGTACAATCAAAGGGCGAATCTACGGGCCAGAGAGGGAACTGGCATAGGTACTATTAGGAAGCTAGTACCTGTAAAGTTTTATAAAACCACAGAGGCCCAAATTCGACTCCACAGATTTACAATCTACTGATTCAGAATCTCCAAGAGTGGGATTTTTCTTTTTGCTTGGTTGTTTTTGGTAATTCTTTCCAAAGGTGATTTGCATCCCTAACAAACTTATAACCACAATCTTTAGCTTCAGCTAAAAGGATTTCTGGAATAAAACAGTGGTTCTCAAAGTATTCCCAAACCATCAGAATCAGCATTAATTGAGATCTTGTTATAAATACAAATTTTGGGGCACCACCCTAGGACACCCAAAACAAAATTCTGTGGCTTCATAATCCTGCCAGATTAAGAACTTCCACTTAAAGTAGAGCAAATATAGCTGGTATGAAGGAAACACAAAGATGCACGGAAAGGAAGTTAAATTAATAATAATAATAATAATAAAGAGGGTAGGAGACAAATTACAAATATTTGACAACTTTACTTAAGATGGACCAGCTGACATTCAACTATTCGAAGATAAGTTTTATTTACATGGAGATATTTTGGTCACTAAAACAAATTTTTAAAAACCCCAGAGGGGGCGCCTGGGTGGCTCGGCTGGTTAAGCGACTGCCTTCAGTTCAGGTCATGATCCCGGAGTCCTGGGATCGAGTCCCACATCGGGCTCCCTGCTCAGCGGAGAGTCTGCTTCTCCCTCTGACCCTCCCCCTTCTCATGCTCTCTCTCTCTCATTCTCTCTCTCAAATAAATAAATAAAATCTTTAAAAAAATATATAAAAACCGCACAGAGTACCACATCACCTCATCTTGAGTATTTCCTACTTGGCAGTTAAATTTCTCTGGACTCGGGGGCGCCTGGGTGGCTCAGTCGTTACGCGTCTGCCTTCAGCTCAGGTCATGATCTCAGGGTCCTGGGATCGAGCCCTGCATCGGGCTCCCAGCTCAGCGGGAAGCCTGCTTCTCCCTCTCCCACTCCCCCTGCTTGTGTTCCTTCTCTCGCTGTGTCTCTCTCTGTCAAATAAATAAATAAAATCTTAAAAAAAAAAAAAAAATTTCTCTGGACTCAGCCTGTGGCCCAACTAAACCAAGGACACCTATATCCAATTCTTTCAGTTCCTCCATTCTTAACAGAACATGATTTCCTGCTAGCCCTTCAGTATCCATTCAGAGACACAGTCATTTACTTAAAAGTAAAGGTAGTAAAGTTAGGATTGGATACTTGAGTTGTATAGAACAAATCTGTAACAGTTACCAAATCTATTTCCCGAGTTTGATTCTTCTCTATTATTTATAATCTCATAACTTTAAATACATTCTGAAAATTTCTAATCAACACTCCTAAAAAGGAACCTCACAATCCCCTATGATACCATTCATCTGTTGTATTTGTATCCAAAAATTAAAGATGGCCACTCATTTTGCTGTTACTAGTAGTATCACCATTCTTTCCAATTAGTTATCTTAAAGTCAGTCAATTGGGTTAGTCAGTTATCCTTTCAGGAATATTTCCATGATCCTCTAAATTCTTATGTCTCTTATATAAGCTCCATAATAACAATTTGATGGATGAATAAATGAATGGGTTTTAATATCCTTAATAAATAGAAGACAGATTAGAAAATAAATCTGAGACTAAACACAGGAATCTTATTTAAAAAAATAAAGAAAAAATAGATTTCATAATTTATTTATAAATGAAAGCTTCAAAAGACTGCAGTCAAAGAAATGAAACTCAACTTTCCTTTTAAAAAAGATCTACATTTACAGGCCATGTCACAACAAGGTCCTTAATATAACTAGGTAATTTTTCAATTCCTTAACAAATTACATAAATAAGTACCTAACAAGAGAAATTTGGGTCTGGAAGATTTCAGTCACTTCAAAGGAAAGTTACTGACTGATGTAATTTCACTTGGATGTGACTGAATCCCATTGATTTAGTCTTTCCTAGGCCTATCTTCCTTGTGCAGCTGTCTGTGTCTATCTGATTTACTGAGCAATTACAGGGAATGTCTAACAGTTTCTTTCAAAGCAGAACTCCTCCTCCACTTGCTATTATTTGGAAAGAACATACTTAAAGAGTTACTTTTATGTAGTTCAATCTATCAATTCTCAAGTGCTCAAATGGTTGCCTATTTATGAACTAAATCACACTCAGGATCCTTGGTTTCATGTATTATCTTTATACTAAAAAATCACATATACACACAGAATGCATGAACTAAAATTTTACACTAAGTCAACATTATGCAGTCACATTTTTAATAGTATATTCACAAGGTAATTTTTTTAAGAACTTAATAACATAGAACCTATAGAAACAGTATGATAATGAACACTCAACCATTCTGATTTGTTCTTTTAGCCATTAATACTTTCCTCAAACTTAGGCCTAAGTATTTTAGGAATACATACATACATACATACATACATACATACATAAAGTACCTCATTAAAAAAAAAAGTTTCCAGAATTCTGAATTTTACCTTTTAAAGAAACCATGGAGTATTCAGATAAGGTTCAAAGAACACCATGAAGAATTAAATAACTGATATAGTATCTATGGAAGGGAAGCTGAAGAAACTGGGTAATTCACTTTTTTTTTTTTTTTCTAAATTTCTTCCTCTCTCTTTCACCAAAGAACTAAAGTAAGGGTACAACAAAACAAAACAAAACAAAAAAAACAACTTTGGTTAAGAAGCAGTGTAATCTTTTCTAGGACAGAATTAAATATAATAATAACCAACGTGGGAAAATGAAAGAGGTATTGTTTTGGAGAGAGAGAATAAATTCTGGAATTGATAGGTTAATTTTCAGAAAAGACTACATTCAAGGGAATCAAGATCGCAAGAACCTTTTTTTTTTAAAAAAAATATGCAGGGTTTTAAAGAGAAAAATCCAAATTTAACAGCAAATAAATCTTTTGAAAATTTGGTAAGTCATTTCACTTACTTGTGTTTTAGTTTCTAATTCTAGTTCTACTAACAAAGTGTAAATCAAAATTGAAGCTGATAAAAATAACAAGATGAAGACAATTTAATGTGAAATGTAATTCTTTAGACTAGTGCAGGTTAAGTAATGAAGTACAAAGGGAGCAATGTTGTATTATATACATATATACACATATATATATATGTCATAAGAGTTATTTTTCTTATTTACCAACACAAAAAAAGAGGCTTAGTGAGACTGAAAAATGTGCCTGCAGATTAACATGACTAATAGCAATAAATCACACACTGTTACCAAAAATTTTTTTGCAAGAATTTAAGAGAGCCAAACATCAAAACAAGAAGGTCTAGGAAATTTATTAAGTGAACAGTTTTATATAGGGGATATACTACTACTACTAAGATGGGTGCAGAATTTTAAAAAATGTGACTGTGATTATTAAAACTCAAGAAATGTATCAAGAATTGGTTAACCAATTATACTGAAGTGATCAGATTAACTGCATAAAATGTTACAGAAAGTAGCTGTCGTCATAGAAGGGATATGTGGAAACCCAATGACACACAGTGACATGACACCGCAAAAGGTTTATTATTTCAAGTATTTAAACAATGAAGAGACTTCTACAGTTAATACGGAAGAAGCAGTATTCTCCAAAATGACGAACAGTCAAAACACTAGAATAAAAGTGTTAAAAAGCACACACAATTCATTTAAAAAAGGAAATTGTTGACAGGGCATGCAAAAGATAAAACTGCACTATAACAGTCTCTAAAGAGAGTAAAATTTTTTTAAGAACTTAATAACATAGAACCTATAGAAACAGTATGATAATGAACAGTGAAGTCAAGAGATCTGGGTTCTAAGTGTAACCCACACTAACCAAGTGTCTTTTATAAACCATCCATTCAAAAAAATTACTGAAAGATTACAGCATGTGAAGTTTTATCCTAGCTCTTGAGATATAAAGATAAATAAAACTCATTAAGTTCACAGTCTGATGAAGGAGTCAGTTGAACAAAAGCATAAGACTCCAAGAAAGATTCAGTACAGGGTGACAAGTATTATCACAGAAGCCTGCATAAGCTGCTAATGTAGTAAGAGACAATCTTTGAGAAGTAGGAGAGAGAGGGTTAAGTAAAAGATAAATAAAAAAGATTAACAAAAGATTAAAACAAGTGTTAAAAGGTAAGTTGGAATTGATCAGGCAGAGAATATGTGGAATAAAATTTGAGGCAGAAGAAATAACAGAGGACTTTTTTAAAAGAGTTATGTCAGAAAAGCCATATTGTATTGGTATGACTGGAGTAAAGGGCACTTGTGGATAAACGACAGGGGTCTAGACAGTTTCCTGGAGATCCTCTGAAAGTACGTAAGCAAATGAATAACATAAGCATGTGAAACAGAAAGAGAGCTGTGGATGCATTAACTGGAGGAAAAGGAAGCTATTAGGAGAGAGAAATTTTAGAAAGTTAACTGCAAAAGTTCACACATGACAAGAGAAAGGCCAAAACTGAAGCAGTTGCAAAAGTTTTGATGTGAAGATGCAAAATGAAGGCATAGATATAGAAGATACAGATTGCAATGGAGATGTGTGTGACTGGCTATACCAGTCAGAGACTAAGTAGACAGAGTCTGGCTAGAAGTAAATATAGAAAATACCAGATGATCCAATAATCCCACTACTGGATATTTACCCTAAGAAAATGAAAAAACTAATTCAAAAAGATATATGGATCCATGTCTATTGGAGCATTGTTTACAACAGCCAAGATACGGAAGCAATACAAGTGTCCACTGATGGATGAATGGATGTGGTGTGTATATATATACACATATATATACATATATACACACACAATGGAGTATTAGGCATAAAAAAGGTTGAAATCTTGCCATTTGCAACAACATGGATGAACCTAGAGGGTATTCTGCTAAGTGAGATTAAGTCAGAGAAAGAAAATTACCATACAATTTCATTATTTATATGTAGAATCTAAAAAATAAATAAACAGAAAGCAGAAACTACCTCTTAAATATGGAGAACAAACTGATGGTTGCCAAAAAGGATGAGTGGTAGGAGGACAGGCAAAATGGCTGAAAGAGAGTGGGAGATTCCAGTTATGGAATAAATCAGTCACGGGGGATAAAGGTACAACACAGAGAATATAATCAATGATACTACAATAGCACTGTATGGTGACAGATGGTAGCTACATCTGTGGTGAGCATAGTATAATGTATAGACTTGTCCAATCACTATGACGTACACCCGAAACTAATGTAATATTGTGTGTCAACTATAATTCAATTAAAAAAAAAAAGAACACTGCATTAATGGGAAAACTAATGATGTATCAAAGATGAAATCACAAGGGACTCTGTAGAATGAAAAAAGGATATGGGACAGAATGTAAAGGAACACTAACATGAGCAGGGAAGGCAGAGGGAGAGCAGTCTATAAAAGGACTATCCAGAGAGATAGAATACCTAGGGGAATGCCATGTCTTGAAAGCTGAGGAAAGTAATCAATGGAGAAGAACAAGTTGAAGATAGAGGAGTAGGAAATACTGAGTCAAGGAGAATGGGATCCAGGGCACTAGTTGAAATATTACATTCAAAAGGAAAAAGGACCACCTTTTCTGGCTGTACTGTTATTAAAAGAGGAGAGATAAGGGTGATGGAAGAGATGCCTATAGATATCAATACATTTACAGGTAAGTTACAGGTTACATATCAGAAAGTTTGTGCCTTTCTGTCTGATGGTTTGTGTTTTCTATGTGAAGCAGGAGATGAGGTCACTGGTTAAACATGAAGAAAAAGAGAAGAGGTGTTAAGATGAGGTGCATAAGGAGACTGGAAATAGGTGTTGTCAGCAATGAATGTTCAAGTTGACTTGGAAAACATGAAAGGACTGCCAGACAACACTGGGGGCCTAATTTATAATGATTAGGTATGTCAAGAAATATATACTTATATACGAATCAATAAATTGTTTATACCTCAGTCTATTTAGCGTTTTATTTCTATACTGAAACTATGTGTATAAAAACTTAGACACATAGTATAAAAACCTATTTAGTCTACCCTTAGTAGTGGGAGAGGAAATTTGATGTTTATTTCATTTGAATAAAATTTTCCCTAGGAAGTGGTAATTTCTGAGCAAAGGTTTTTGTTAGGTTTTTAAGCCTATTTTAAACCTAGGTTTTGAGCCATGGTCAACTGATCATAGCCATGTTTTTATATTTAATTAGCCTTTTTGTATGTGTGTCAAATAGGGCTCTGTTTAAACATTAAATTCATGTAATTAACTTGAAATTTTGTAAAAAATTTTTACTGTTTTACTCATAATCCTACCATACTAAATAAACACCCTTTTTATTTTTTATTCCCTTCCAATCTCTAGCTATCTGTATGTAACAATTTAGTGGCATATACTTACATTCTAAAATAGGTTTCTTCATTCCTATGTAATTACATTGTAATCAAAGATAAATGATATTTTTATTATCCTGATTTGCAATTTATCATCCACCTCCTATATACCATGTGTAAACTCTTTTTATTTGGGGATTTGTGTGTTTTGGGGGTGAAATTTTTTCCTACTATAAAAATGTTCTTTTATATAGCTTTTTTTCTTTGAGTATTTCTTTGTGATAAATTCTGAGGAGGAAGATTATTACGATGAAAGGTAAGAATATTTATGTAATTAACACAGCCAAAGCAGTAAAAGAATTGATTTTTCCCCTTAAAATGAAATAGTGTGGAATAATATATGAAATACACTTAATTTATAAAAGATATTTTTTATATGCCAGAAAATCAGAAATATGGTGTTACCTGCATCAGTTGTTACTGTTTGGCATTTGACAATTTGTAAATTATACATGTTAAGAAATAGGCTGTGTGTATACATGTGCACGTGTGTGTGTGGCCAATAAAAAATTTCCTTCTGAAGTTGATAATAATGACAATCTTATAAAGTTAAATTTTATACTGAAGGAAGTAAGCAGTATTCTACCATAAGTTAAAACTTACAAAATTATGTCCTACAAATAATTCTGGGTGATTTATAATCTTTGCTAGTTTAAAGATATATGTTTTATTTTATTCTTTTTGCCTCCATTCAACTTCTGGAAATCATCATTATTTTCCTAAATTATTCATAGTTGATTTTCATCTTACATATTTAAAATGCTTACCTGATACCAGAAAAGAGTGCTAGAGTTAGAGTCTTATACATACACACATAAATTAATGAAGCTACAAACATAAAGGGTGCTGGGAGTTATATAGATAGCTGCTAGATATAATTCATGTAAGCAAGAGCCACTGAAAGAAATAACTGTACAGGTAAATACTCCTTAGAAGCCAATCACTGCAGTGAAGTAAAAGAATATGGTATTATATCAAAGTACCTGTATCAACAAAATAAACCAAACAGACCTGAAAAAAACAAAAACAAAAAAAACACATGCTTTCTATTGCCATGGAATTACTCCAGAAAGCGAAATTAGAAGTTCTCAATCTGTTAACAAATTTCTTTAGATACTTTGTTCTGAGGTTTATAACATATGGATATGTAACACATATGATAAATATAACATAAATAATAAGCAAAAAAAAGTGTAAAACGGAGACCCAGTTACACATTACAAAACAAATTATCTAGCTTTATTCCTCTATTCTGATCAAACTAGATAAAGATATAGTCAGACCTAACTTACCTGACTCTATATTACTCAAGCAGTTAAAAATCAGCAAAAAGTAATGGTAACACATATTTTCAGATTAAAGATACTTTAGATTTCAATGAAATAGGTACTTTAGAAACACAACATGAATATTAAGGGTAATAAAATTCATCTAGGAATTTTAAAATATACTTAACTCATAGAACAATATAGCCATGAAAAAAAATTAACTGAATTACTACACAAATTATATTAAAACAAATGATGACAGAAACTACCATCCCAATCTAAACAAGGCTTCAGTGTTTTTGTTTTTGTTTTTAAAGATTCTATTCATTTATTTGAGAGAGATGGTGAGAGAGGGAACACAAGCAGGGGGAGTGGGAGAGGGGGAAGCAGGCTCCCTGCTGAACACAGAGTCTGCCACGAGGCTCGATCCCAGGACCCCGGGATCATGACCAGAGCTGAAGGCAGACGCCTAAAGACCCAGGCTCCCCGGCTTCAGTGTTTTGTATATAAAAATAACTAAGCCAAGTTCCCACTACTATCTGATGACTGTCACTTTTAAAATTTTAAATAAGAGCCACCTTAATTAAAATCTATAGATTCTTACTCTCTTCAGATGTGTAAAGGGCATACTATGTGATCAGCACTGAGCTTGGGATTGGGACTATTAAAACTAATTTGCTTTAATTTTTTAGGTATAGTATTTACACACTAGGAATCATGGATTGACCAAGACATATAGACTAAATATAAGCAAGTGAGAAACCCTCATTCCAGAGAAAAAGGGGAGGTACTATTAGGTAAGAGAATACAACATAAAGTAAAAGGAAGATTGCATGAAAGTAACAGGAAAGTTTTAATAAGGAGAAATAGCCTGCAATGGTTTGAACAGATGTGACCTGGAGCTGTAAATAACAAGAAATGAAGATAAAAATTAAACTAAGGTCAGGTTTGGAGGACCTTATAAGCCATGATATAAACTTGATTTACCTTGCAAGAAACAGGAAGTTGCTGGACAAATTCAAGTACATGAACAAATTCATTCAGACAACTGGATAAAGTCTACAGACATTCAAACTAATGAAGGTGCTTATTACTGCAACAGATTAGGAGAGAGGTAATGAAGGTATATAATCACTATATGTTTTCATTCATTTAATCCTCATAGCAATTCTATGAGAGAGAAATAGTTGTTATTCACAGTTTACAAATGAAGAAACTAAAGCACAGAAATTATAAAACCAAATCAAAGTCACAACTCATAGTGTTGGGGGAAGATTTGAACTCAAATTACTTGGTTCCAAAATTCAAGCATTTTAACCACTATATTGCTACTGAGAACTAGAAAAAAACACTGCATATAAAAACCAAAAGTTTTAAGAAGTAAGGTTGGTCACTAATGTTATATGCTGAAATGAGACCAAATGCAACGAGTACCTAAAAAATAAAAAGGCCATTAAATTTAGCATTTGAAGTTCACCCGTGACTTCTTCAACACAAATAATTTTTGCCTTAGGAATCAATTACCAAACATATATTCAACTTAAGATACCAAACACTATACAAAAGGTTAAAACATTAACGAGTAGCTTCAACATGCTTTAAAATTTAATTTTCATAAATAAAATTTAGTAAATGAAATTTATTAAATTTATTTTAATTTAGAATAGAGTCTGAAAGCTAACAAATGAAAGCTAACAAATTATGTTTTTAAATCAAAAGAACATTTTTATATTAGGCTAACATCAAAACGTAAAGTAAAAATTATTCTTAAGTAGCACAGTATTTCAGCAGATCTTTAAAAATATTTGAAGCAAAACTTCACACAGGGGATCTACAAGGCAAAGACAAATAATAAGTGGTGCCTGCTAAGTAATGTATGATATATTAGATGGCCATTTCATGCTAACATGTCAGATTAGTTTTTTTCAGACATAAATATTACAACATAAAGAATTAAAATTCTGATTTGGCAAAAAGTACCATTAGCAAACAAAGCACATACATACAAAAAAAAAAAAAAAACCTGAAAGAAAGTATTTGCAACTTATACAAAGACATGTGATAAACTCATTTTAAAAAACGAAAATACCTAATAGATAAAGAGGCACAGGAAATGGAAAGACAACACATGGATGAGAAAACCCAGATGGCTAATGGCTAATCAATATGTGATCAATTCTCAGTCTCATAGGTAGTCACAATATACAATCAAATGCCAATTTCTATCCAGTGGATTGTTAAAAATCTATGTGATGATATTCTCACACATTCGTGTCTAATGAGTAATGAAATAACTGTATCTATTAAAATGTAAAGCACACACACACTACATGTATGTATATGTATGTATAATAAACATATTCTTTGGTCAAGCAAACTCACTTCAAACAGAAATCAAACAGAAAAAAATTCTACCAATAGAGAAATATCACAATAAATCATGGCACATCCACTTATAATTTGTAGCTATTTAAAAACTGGTTTAGTTCTATTTTTATTGAAAAAAGTCCTTTATGTGTTCTCAAGTTAAAAAAAAAAAAAGCAGGTGTCAGAGTAAAGCCTACTATAAATTTAAAAGGGAGAGAAAGGTTGCAGGGTGGGGGAGGATGTTAGCCAATGGGCCCTGAATATTATTTGTACTTAGAAGAAAGAAGTATGGATGATTATACATGAAACTTAATATGTTCCATCAAAGGAGTGGGGTTTAGAGTTAAGTAAGGAGAAAATAACATTCCTCTATAGATTTGTTATTTACATGGTTACAAACAACATATATTGCTTTGGTACTTAAAAAAATCAATCTAATAAGTTAATAAATGTGTTCTAATCCAGTATGCCATTAATAACTCTTAAAAAGCTATCTGTATATTCCAAACCATTTGTTTTACTATTGGTTTTATTTTTCCCAAAATATATATGTTATATATACATGTGTGTGTGTATTCATTTTCTTCGTGAACATTTTGTAGTTTAAGTTTTATAATTATTTTAATTAAATTTTTAGCAAACAGTAATAGTTTGAAAATAGTGTCATATAAAATGTCCTTGTATATCTTACTTATGTAAAGTTAGAATCCAAGAAAACCACCACACATTGTGCTGTTTCAGGTCAAATAATTCTCCAGGTCAAATAATTCTCGTAGATCTCTGCTTGAATCTACCTACTGCCATAAAAGAACTTCCCATCTTCTGGCTATGGTCACAGAGCCTCTCTTCTCTATGCAATGCCTTGCTCCTTTCTTCCCTACTTGCTTAAACCTACCCAATCTTGTATAGCCCCATTGCTTTTACTGGATACCACTCATTTTTGACAATCATCTCACTGGGTAATCCTATACTAAGAGTTCCCATTATGTAAAATTCTTGAGAAAACAGATTCTTCCTCTATAACAAATTTCTGTGGCTTTCTGATCATGACAGTTTTAAGGGGGTGAAGAGGAGAGGGGGAGAGAGGAAGAGAGAGAGAGAGGGACAGAAGGAGGAAAGGGGAAAAGGGAGGAAGGGAGGAAAAGAAAGGTACTTGTTCAGTAGGATATACTTGAATTATATCACTAACAAAGGCCTTCAGTCACTTTTCGTTAAAAGCATGGGGATATATATACATACGGCATATTGTCCTGATTAGTTCTTTTGATCTAGATTAACTGCTGTTAGCAAAAAATTAAATAAGATAAAATTAAGATAAAGAATTGTTGAACTCAATGTAAACTCTACGTTTTGAGACATTTGGAAGAAAAAACAGCAGAGTTAATGTTTGATAGGAAACTAAATCTAGGGCGCCTGGGTGGCTCAGTTGGTTGAGCGACTGCCTTCGGCTCAGGTCATGATCCTGGAGTCCTGGGATCGAGTCCTGAGTCGGGCTCCCTGCTCGGCGGGGAGTCTGCTTCTCCCTCTCCCACCCCCACCTCTTGTGCTCTCTCTCTCATTCTAATAAATAAAATCTTTTTTTTTTTTTAAAAAGGAAACTAAATCTAATCTACACGTACAGAGCTCAAAGACAGCAATGAAGTCTCCTACTGAGTTACTCAGTTGGATAAAAGGGAACAGACAGCATACGGACTGAGAAAGTTCACATTAAATTTACATTCTTTTAATTGATACTGCACCTTTTATGAATATTCCTATAATCCTGGGAGTAGTGAGAATTAAAGTAATGTTTAAACACTATTTGATGCATTTTTAAAAAACATGAGCTACTAAGAAATGTGCATGTACCAAATAAATTCTCAAGTTTTTTATTTTTGTTTTTTAAATAACTGTGTGACTGGGCCCATATCCAAGCACTCCATATCAACACTAAAACTGAAAATCCAATGCCGCAAAAGTCTTACAAACTGTATTTTGGTAAGTTACTTTCTCTTTCTTGTGCTTGCTTCGGCAGCACATATACTAAAATTGGAAGTTACTTTCTCTTTCTTGGCATGTTTTCATAGATGCAAATAAGCTTTGTACTAATTTTATGTGGGACAACTTTATAACTTAAGTCCCACTAGAAATGTATCCTCTCAAAGTTAAAAAACATTGATCTTTTATTTTTTATTATTTTTTATTTTACAGTGAGAGTGTGAGCTGGGGTGAGGGGCAAAAGGGGAGGGAGAGAGAATCTCAAGCCGACTCCACACTAGTGCAGAGCCAAGGTGGAGCTGGACTAGACTGACCCTGAGTTCATGACCCCAGCAGAAATCAAGAGTCAGATGCTTAACCAACTGAACCACCCAGGCTCCAGGCAGGCACTGATGTTTTAGACCACTGAATCTATTCATACTTTGTTTCCTTGTATAAGCAGCTTGAGTAATATACATGCAAAGTGATAATAAAAAGGACACGTTCTGGGTTACATGTATAAATGAGACATAATGCATTTCCTAAACAAAGATTTCCTGATTTATTGACAGGCCATTTAGGATCAAGTGTTACTAAGATGAAAAAAGAATAGGAAGTGCACAATGGAGGGATTAACTTTAAAGAATAAACAAGCCATCCTTTTGCAGATATAACAGAACTAAATGATTTGTATATCACAGTTTATATACAATGTAAAGGGGGAAAAGCGATGCTCCTAAAATATTTTTTTTTAATTTATTTTGAAAAGAGACTTCTATAATAGAATTCAGTGCTTGGTCACCCTTCCCCTACATTTCTATCCCAGCTTTGGTTTCTTTTTTAATGAAAAAAAAGAGTCAGCAAAACAAAATGCCACCATTAAATCATTTTGCAACATTTTGTGTCAAAAATGTAATGGGAAATGCACACATCAAGGGAAAGGTTACTGTTCTTCCAGAACATCTTTTCACTTGGTTCATGGCTCATCCTTCTACATAACTGTGCAGGCAATACTGATGATTTTCTCTCTCGGTTTAATGTGGCATTTGAAGGATTATGGCATTTTCAGGAAAGCACACTGCAGTGATTTTAGTGTTTATCTGGCTGAAAGTGATACACAGATTTAGAATAACTGTGCTGTTTATGTGCAATGGTGAAAGTCAGCTACCAAGTCATCTCATAATGTCATTCTTGATTGTGTATTTTCTTAATTATACCTGGCAGCCTAAATAGGGAGACCAGAATTAGAGGAAACTCCAAATGGGAGTTTGCTTTATAAAGGTATACATATTTAGCTTTAAATCCTATTAAGTGCACTATAGTGGGAAGAGTTAATTCAGAAATTGATAATCTTAAATCATTCCAGTTGAGGATAAGTATAATTGCTCCTTGAAACTGTTTCACAAAAAGGATTAAAATGAATTAAGAACTTAAAAAAATCTTAATTAAAATGAAAAGAAACTATATATCATATATGTAAAACAATTAGGAGATATAAAGGAAGAGTAAATATGAAACCTGCTATAAGTACTTAGATAATGTTATTTTTATGTACAAATATACTTCAGCCTATTTAAAAGCTCAACCTATCTTTTGTTTTAGAGTATTAACAAAATATGTTTCAGATTAAAAGAAAACATTTTCTACCATAAACCATTTCTCACAAACCTACATCTCAATTAGTAAAAAATGTAAGGTGGCTACCTTATAATTAACTCACATATTTTGGTAGGCTACGATCTATAAAATGTATAACCCAATCTAAAATTAAGAAAATATTATGGGCTAATGATACAATTAAAAACAGTACTGTTGGTGAAAGTTTTATGCTGTAAATTTTTCAGAATTCCATACACCTAAATATTTCTGAGTGTCTTCTTCATTGCTACACTATTATAAAATCAGAGAATGAAAATTAAAGGGGATTTTCAAATTGATTTAATATGCCACTCGTTTTATGAATAACTAGTTCCCAAAGAAGTTATCTTCATTCCTCATGGTGACACAGCCTCTTGCTGGCAAAGTCTTACCTAAAATTCCAACTTCTCAGTTTTAGCTCTGTGCCTTTCCTACCATTCTTCCTGGCTGGTTACTTAAGTTTTCAAGCCTATTAAATTAAATATTAAATGCACTACCACTGAAAAAAAAAAAAGGAGATTTCTTCCTTTAATAAACAGAAAAATTATCATCCTCATTTTCCTTATTAACAGTCTTTCCATATATGTCAACAATATTAATTGGAATACTAAAGTTATACTAATGATGCATACTGTATCTAGAGAATGTGTGAACAAGATGAGGGAAAATGAAGTTTCATAGCTTCTCTTCTCTATCCTTAATCATAAAACAGAGTTGTAAAATCATTTCTGTTCAGATACCACAGTGTTACCACAGTGTTAACTAAAATAACACATGCATGGCATACACACACACACACACACACACACACACACAATTTTAATACCTGAGCAAGATTTCCCTAGGGTTATATAATTCTGAGCTTATGTATTTCTTTTATTTTTATTTTTTTAAATTTTATTTATTTATTTATTTTAAGATTTTATTTATTTATTTAACAGAGAGAGAGAGAGACAAAAGCACAAGCAGGGAGAGCTACAGAGGGAGAGGGAGAAGCAGGCTTCCCGCTGAGCAGGGAGCCCGATGCAGGGTTTGATCCCAGGACCCTGAGATCATGACCCGAGCCAAAGGCAGATGCTTAACAACTGAGCCACCCAGGTGCCTCTGAGATTTAAGTTTCATGAAATATGCTGATATAAGAATCAAATTCTCAATTAATGAACAAATTAACATTTATTTCATGAAGATTCTAAAATTATGTCTTATTTGCTAAGCTTACTAAATTTCAAAGGACTGAAATCTCTATTATCTTGCATTGTTCCACTCATTTACATGACCCCCCTCCTCTCCAAACAAACAACCCTCAGATCACAATCAAGAGGCTGACTACAGGTGACATATATCTGTTCTACAAATGTAATTCACAAAATGCAAATATACTACGCTTGTGATTTTTTTCTTTCTTTCTTTTTTTTTTTGCACAACTAGTGGTTAATACAAATACACCTCTCTAAAATTTCACATCATTGTGCTGGCACATTCAGAAATTTCTTTAATCTACAATTAGGACAATGATGTATGTTGTTCTTAAGAGAGAGGGACTTCGGGCGCCTGGGTGGCTCAGTTGGTTAAGCGACTGCCTTCGGCTCAGGTCATGATCCTGGAGTCCGGGGATCGAGTCCTGCATCGGGCTCCCTGCTCGGCAGGGAGTCTGCTTCTCCCTCTGACCCTCCTCCCTCTCATGCTCTCTGTCGCTCATTCTGTCTCAAATAAATAAATAAATAAATAAATCTTAAAAAAAAAAAAAAAGAGAGAGGGACTTCAAAAGCATTTAGTAAATAGTATGGTAAGAGAATAAAGATTATAGCGCTGAAGTCTCAGAGAATATCATGAAAACTATAAAATAAACACAAC
Organism: Leptonychotes weddellii; assembly: GCF_054177405.1. Classification (NCBI taxonomy): domain Eukaryota; kingdom Metazoa; phylum Chordata; class Mammalia; order Carnivora; family Phocidae; genus Leptonychotes; species Leptonychotes weddellii. Next base: position 57,284,311 of record NC_138380.1, read on the forward strand.
ATCAGATCATCTTGAAAGGGCTGTTACCATTTAGCCTGCAACAAACACATTTATCAAAGGCACATTTTATCCAACCAGGGAGCTGAAATGTAAATTATACTGAGACTATATAGGCAGCACAGACTCTAGAGCCAAACTGCCTGAATCTGAGTATCAGCTCCACTAGTTTCCAAAGCTATGCAAGTTTGGGGAACTTACTCAGGTTCTCTACGGCTTAGTTTCCTCAATTCAATGGAGATAATAATACTCTTTAGCTCACAGGATAAGGATTAAGTGATTACATATATATGGTGCCTGGTACATATTATTTAAGTGTTTTATTACAGTTGTTGTTATTGTTTGCATATAGAGAGCATTTACAATTCCCTAACAACTGAGCCAACCCCTATACTTGCATTTATCTCATTTAATCCTCCAACAACCTAAGGGGTAGGTATTGGTGATTATTGCTATTTTACAAATAAGGAAACTAAGCCACAGGAAAGATAAGGGCAGAGTTAATAATAACAGAAACAGGCGTCAAACCCAGCTGAATGGCTACAAATCCTCAAACTAATCATTTGTTACATAATACTGTCCCCCAAAATGTAGAAAAATACTGAAATTTAATAAAATTTAGGCTCTTCACATAAATCTAGCAGGCTTCTTTTTAAAATACCCAATGTTAAAAAAAATATCAAGTTGAAGAATAACTAAAATGGAATAATTTCTTCACATTTCAAGACTCATTTTAGTATATCTTTAATTAGAAGTTCCTTTGTTAAAAAAAAAATTCAATCACACTTGTTAAAAATGGTATAGTTCATTTAGGACCAGTAGATATTGGGACCACTGCAATGGGATTTTACAATGGAAGAGAAAGATGCAGCTCAACTCTAAGTACAGCATGGGCAAGTGGGAATTTATGGCCCAGGAAAAGGGTGGGAGTCAGTGGATGAAAAATCACTAAGAGGCAACATCAAAGAGAAGGGGAGATTCTAGCTAAACCAACCAAACAGGATTGTTGCTGAAGCTAGCCCAGGTGATGAGACATCCCCTTGGGGAAGGTGGAGGATGAGGAACCTGATCAGGTATCTAGGATGATCAGATATCAAGGGGGGGGGGTTGATTGAATGAACTTACAATCTAACCTTACACCTAAAGGAGCTAGAAAAAGAACAAAAGAAGCCCAAACCAGGAGAAGGAAGGAAATAATAAAGATTAGAGCAGAAATAAATGAAATAGAGACTAAAAAAAAAAAAAAATTTTTAACAGATCAATGAAATCAGAAGCTGGTTCTTTGAAAAGATAACAAAATTGTAAATCTTTAGCCAGATTCATTAAAAAAAAAAAAAAAAAAAGACCAAGAGGGAAGACTCAAATAAATAAAATCAGAAATGAAAGAAAAGTAACAACCAACACCACAGAAATACAGGGGATTATAAGGGAATATTATAAAATATATGCCTACAAATTCAATAACCTAAAAAAATGGATAAATTCCAAAACTGAATCAGGAAGAAATAGAAAATTTGAACAGACTGATTTCTAGCAATGAAATTGAATAGGTAATAAAAAAAACTCCTAGCAAGCAAAAGTCCAGGACCAGATGGCTTCACAGGTGAATTCTAGCAAACATTAAAAGAAGAGGTAATACCTATTCTTCTCAAACTATTCCAAAAAAATAGAAGAGGAACGAAAGCTTCCAAATGCATTCTATGAGGCCAGCAATACCTTGATACCAAAACCAGATAAAGACAAAAACAAAAAAAGAAAACTACAGGTCAATATCTCTGATAAACATAGATATAAAAATCCTCAACAAAATATTACCAAACTGAATCTAACAGTACATGAAAAAAATCAATCACCAGGATAAAGTGGGATTTATCTCAGGGATAAAAGGGTGGTTCAATTTTCACAAATCAATGTGATACATCACATTAACAAGAGAAAGGATAAAAACCACATGATCATCTCAACAGATGCAGAAAAGGCATTTCACAAGGTACATCCATTCTTGATAAAAGTTCTCAACAAAGTAGGCTTAAAGGGAACATACCTCAGCATAATAAAGGCCATAATATGAAAAACCCGCTAACATCATAATCAATGATGAAAAAGTGAGCTTTTCCTCTACGTGCAGGAACAAGAATGTCCACTCTTGTCACTTCTTCAACACAGTACTGGAAGTCCTAGCCACAGCAATCAAACAAGTAAAAGAAATAAAAGGCATCCAAATTGGTAAAGAAGTAAAACTTTCACTATTTGCAGATGATCCTATATATAGAAAACCCTAAAGACTCCACCAAAAAATTACTAGAACTCATATATGATTTCAGTGAAGTCACAGGATACAAAATTAATATATCAGTTGCATTTCTTTACAATAATAATTATCAGTTGCATTTCTTTACACTAATAATGAACAGAAAGAGAAATTAAGAAAACAATCCCATTTACAATTGACCAAAAATAATAAAATACAGAGGAATAAACTTAACCAAGGAGGTGTACTCTGAAAACTATGAAACACTGATGAAAGAAACTGAAGACAACACAAATGAAAAGATATCTCATGCCCATGGATTAGAAGAACCAATATTGTTAAAAATGTCCATAAGCAATCTACAGATTTAATGCAATCACTATCAAAATACCAACATTTTTCACAGAACTAGAACAAACAATCCTAAAATTTGTATGGAACCACGAAAGACCCCAAAGAGCCAAAGCAATCCTGAGAAGGAAAAACAAAGCTTGAGTATCACAATTCCAGAGTACAAGTTATATTACAAAGGTGTAGTAATCAAAACTGTACGGTACTGGCACAAAAGTGGATACACAGATCAATGGAACAACATAGAGAGTCTAGATATAAACCCAAGCATAAATGGTCAATTAAACTGCAAAAAGAGGTCATGATATACAATGGAGAAAAGATAGCCTTTCAACAAATGGTGCTGGGAAAATGGGACAACTAACTACATGCAAGAAAACCAAAACCAAAAAAAACAAAAACAATGGACCATTTCCTTACACTATGCACAAAAATAAACTCAAAGTGGATTAAAGACCCAAATGGGACACCTAAAACCATGAATCTCCTAGAAGAAAACGTAGGCAGTAATTTCTTTTACATCAGCCTTAGCAACGTTTTTCTAGATATGTCTCCTCAAGCAAGAGAAACAAAAGCAAAATTAAACCATTGAGACTACACCAAAATAAAAAGCTTTTATACAGTGAGGGAAACCAACAAAAGCGTAAGACAAACTACATGATAGGAGAAAATATTTGCAAATAATATATCTGATAAGGGGTTAATATCTAAAATATATAAAGAACTTATACAACTTAACACCAAAGAACCAAATAATCTCATTAAAAAATGGGAAGAGGACCATTTTTCCAAAGAAGACATACTAACGGCCAACAGACACATGAAAAGATGCTCAACATCACACACCATCAGGGAAATGCAAATCAAAACAATGAAATATCACTTCACACCAGTCAAAACAGCTAAAATAAAAAAGATAAGAAATAGTAAGTGCTGGCAAGCACTTCTGGAGAAAAAGGAACTCTCATGCACTGTTGGTGGGAATGCAAATTGGTGCAGACACTGCTGAAAACAGTACGGAGGTTCCACAAAAAATTAAAAACCGAATTACCTTATGATCCAGTAATTCCACTGCTGGGTACTTACCCAGATAAAACAAAAACACTAATTTGATAAGATATATGCACCCCTACGTGTACTACAGCATTATTAACAATAGACAAGATATGGAAGCAAGCCAAGTAAATAAATATCTATCAACAGATAAATGGGTAAAGATGTAGTGTGTGTATGCATGAATATAAATGAATGAATATGAATATTACTCAGCCATAAAAAGGAATGAGATCTTGCCATTTTCAACAATATGGATGGACCTACCATCCATGGACCTACCATGGGTATTGTGCTAAGTGAAATAAGTCAGAGAAAGACAAATACCATATGATTTCACTCATACTTGGAATTTAAAAAAATACAAAACAAATGATAAGGCAGAGAAAGAAAAAACAAAAAAGCAGACTCTTAAATACAGAGAACAAAATGGTGGTTGCCAGAGGGGGAGTGGGTGGGGGGATAAGTGGAATAGATATAAAGGATTAACGGTACACTTACCATGATGAACACTGAGTAATTTATAAAATTGTTAAATCATTAAATTGCACACCTGAAACTAATATAAAAACACTATATGTTAATTATACTTCAGTAAAAAAAATAAATTAAAAAAAAAGTGGGGCACCTAGATGGCTCAGTCAGGATCCAGCCCCCATATCAAGCTCCGCACTCAGCGGGGAGTCAGCTTCTCCCTCTTCCCTTGCCCCTCCTCCAGCTTGTGTGTTCTCACTCTCTCTCCCTCTCTCAAATAAATAAAATGTTAAAAAAAAGAGAGAGAGAATACTGTTTAAGATTTTAATGCTCCTCCAAATTCATCCACGTTTTCAACAAAAAGCTAATCATAATCCCAGTAAGCTGTTTCGGTCCTTAAAAAAACTGTAGTTAAATATACATAACATTATCCCTTTAACCATTTTTAAGTGCACAGTTCTAAGGCATTGAGTAGATTTATATATTTTTTGAGAGGTGGGGGGGAAAGGAGGGGCAGAGGGAGAGGGAGAGAATCTTAAGCAGGCTCCATGCCCGGAGTAGAGCCCCATGCTCATCTCACAACCCTGAGATCATGACATGAGCCAAACTCAGTTGACTAAGCCACCCGGGCGCCATGGTATTAAGTACATTTATACTGCTGTGCAACCATCATCATCATCCATCTCCACTTTTCATTTTCCCCAACTGAAACTGTACCCTTTAAACAGCATAAGGTCTTCAAGGTTCATCCACATTATATCATGGGTCAGAACTTCCTTACTTTTTAAGGCTGAATAATATTCCATTGTATGTATATTCCCTATTTTGTTTATCCATTCATCCATAAATGGATACTTGGGTTGCTTCCACCTTTTGGCTATTGCCTCTAATGCTGCTATGAATACGGATGTACAGTGTCTTAAGTCCCTGCCTTCAATTCTTTTGGACATATACCTAGAACTGGAACTGCTAGATCATATGGCAATTCTGTTTTTAATATTTTGAGGAATTGCTATACTGTTTTCCTTATAGTGCATGTCATCAACAGTGCACAAGGGACCCAATCTCATCAAATCATCACCAGCACTTGCTAATTTGTTAGTTTTTAAATAGCCATTCTAATGGTTTGAAGTGGTCTCTTGTGGTTATCATTTGAATTTCTCTAATGATGAGTGATGTTGATGATCTTTTCATGTGTTTGTTGGTTGCTGTATATCTTTGTTGGAGAAATGTCTATTCCAGTCCTTTGCTAGTTTTTAATCATGTTTTTTGTTTTGTTGATGAGTTGCAGTTCTTTATGCATTCCCAATTATTAATTCCTTATCAGATATATGATTTGCAAATATTTTCTCCAATTTTGGGGGCTGCCTTTTCACTGTTGATACTGTCCTTTGATACACAAAAGTTTAATTTTGAATAAAATCCAACTTATCTATTTTTGTGGTTGTTGTTGCTGCCTGTGCCTTTTATGGTATTATATACAGGTTTCTTTTTTTTTTTTTTTTTTAATGAAAATGGACAAGTGTTTCTGACATATGTATTAAATGCAAAAGAACTACAAGCACAAAAAAATGTACTATAAGGCTTCAGTAATCAAGGCAATTGGTACTGGCATAGGAATAAATACATAGCTTAATGAAACAGAATACAGTTTTAAAAGGACCCACATTTATTTTTTTTTTTTTAAGATTTTATTTATTTGAGAGAGAGAGAATGAGCCGTGGGGAGGGGCAGAGGGAGAGGGAGAGAGAAGCAGACTCCCTGCTGAGCAGGAAGCCTGATGTGGGGCTCCATCCCAGGACCCAGAGATCATGACTTGAGCTGATGGCAGATGCTTATCGACTGAGCCACCGAAGCGCCCAAAAAGGGCCCACATTTAAAAAGCCAACTGATTTTTTTTTTAATTTTTCATTGTTATGTTAATCACCATACATTACATCATTAGTTTTTGATGTAGTGTTCCATGATTCACTGTTTGTGCGTAACACCCAGTGCTCCATGCAGAACGCGCCCTCTTTAATACCCATCACCAGGCTAACCCATCCTCCCACCCCCCTCCCCTCTAGAACCCTCAGTTTGTTTTTCAGAGTCCATCATCTCTCATGGGCCAATTGATTTTTAACAGGGACACCAAAGCAACTTAATGTAGAAAGCCAAGCATTCTCAATAGATGGTGCTGGAAAACTGGAAACCCACGTGAGTTAATAAATAAATCTTCCTTAACTCTACCTGAGATCACAAACAAAAAGTAATTTCAAATGGATCACATATCTCAATATGAAAGTTAAAGTTATAAAGCTTCTAGAAGAAAATGAAGGTGACAATCTTTGTAACCTGGACCTAGGCAAAGGATTCTTAGATAGGAAACAAAAGCAATAATCATAAAAGAAAAAGGTGCTTAATTGGACTTCAGCAAAATTAGTAGCTTCTGCTCTTTAAATGATACCATTAAAGACATGAATAGGCAAGCCATGAATAAGGAGAATATGTTTAAAAACATTTATTTATAAAAGGACTTACATCCAAAATATATTAAAAACTCCTACAACTCAATACTAAACATATAACCCAATCTTTAAAAAAAAAAAAAAAATGGGCAAAAGAATTAGTTCTCAAAGACATGCAAATAGCCAGAGAGTGCATGAAAATGTACTCAACATCCCTGTATATGATATATATATATATAACAGAGTAATGTAAATTAAAATCACAGTGGGATACCCTCACATACCCATTAAAACAGCTGATATCAAATAAAAACTAAACATACCATTTACATGAAATTCTACAAGAGGCAAAACTAACATAAGGTTGAAAAGAATAGCAAAATGAGTGCCTTTGAGAAGACTGATTGCGGAAGGGCACAGCTTCTTGGAATTGATGAAAATGTCCCGGATCTTATTAGAAATGGGAGTTTCATGAGTGCATACTTTTCTGGAAAACTATCAATTTATTCACCTAACATTTATGCATTTCATTGTATGTAAGTTATTACCACCCTCCAAACACACATAAACAACACTAGTGAACTTAGCAGATTTAGTTTTTGTAGTTGTTTGGGTTGGCAATTCTGAAACTACTTCCTGTATATTCTAAACTGAAGCAAACAGAGAACTATTGGACATGATATTTTTAAATAAATTTTAATAAATGGAAACAGTATTTCCATGAAACTGTTTAAGCTTGTTTCATCATTTCATTATTACGTTAGAATTTACAATTTTAGGGACACTGAATTGTTGTTTGTCTATGTAGTTGACATAGTCTAGATTTTAAAACACTGAAACAAAACATGTATGATTGAGTTTCTATTTAGAGACAGCCATTTTTTTACTTTTAATTTTCTGTTATCTGCATCCAAATAACTAACATTGTATTTCATCAAAACCATCTACTTTTAAGACAAGGATAATGTATTTTTTTTTTTTTAAAGATTTTATTTATTTATTTGAGAGAGAGAGAACACATGAGAGGGGATAGGGTCAGAGGACGAAGCAGACTCCCTGCCGAGCAGGGAGCCCGATGCGGGACTCGATCCCACGACCCCAGGATCATGACCTGAGCCGAAGGCAGTCGCTTAACCAACTGAGCCACCCAGGCGCCCAAGGATAATGTATTTTAAAACTTTTTTTCCTACTTATCTTTAATAACAAGGGAAAGAAAAACATCTTTGTAAATCAGACTGATTTCTTTATACATTCTAGCATTATTCATATATTAAATTAAATATTGTCATTCTTAGTTTTATGCCTAGGGTTAAGCTTATCCAATTAAGTAGCTTTTTAAAAGTTAATACAATTAAACCAAGTTTTCAAGAATAAATTAAGCTTTCAAAACTAAAGATGACCTCATAAAGTAGTATCTTTTTTAAAGACATCAAAAGGTTAAAAATCAACTGCGTGTTAAACAAAATGGAAATTTATTCTCAAAACAGGGACATAATTAATTATGTTAAACACTCCAGAATACAGCAGAAATAGGTGTTCTTAATTTTACTGAATTTCAATTTTGCTTAAGTATTAGATGATGTTATTATTCACTAATCATACCAGAATTTCCATGAAAAGCAAGTTTCTATAATTGTTACTAAAATTATATATAAAAATTTAAAAGGACAGTTAAAAATCTAAGAAGATAAAATTTCAAAGAGGTCATAATTATGTTCCTTTGTTTACATTTTCAAGTAATTCCAAAGGCTTCATCAGTTTGGATTTAGAATCCCAGACATTTCTTCCCTTTTGATGTGAACCCTATTAAAGGAGTTAAGCAGCATATTTCTTCAGGCTATGAGTTACAGGAAGTCCATACGTCTTCTGAGAAATCTTGATAGGTTGCTCTACTTTGTTTTTTTATATTAAATCTAACATAAAAACTAGTAAGATTTAATATCTTGGCAATGATTCCTTAATGCAACTTCCTACAAAGTGTGTAAGCCACTAACCACCATGATTGGCAGGGGAGGGGGGTGAGGGTTCAGTAACTTGGAGCGAGAATGTAAAGCTGTATGAGGTTACGTGAAACAGACTATGGCCTTCAAGATGGTTATACTTTCAAGAAAGAAGAGCCAAGTTAAACATGTACCAGAAAGAGTAGCAGCCAAACTTGAAGAAAGGTATATCACAAAGCTATAAGCGTGACATGAGGATACATTTTACCACACATATCTGAAAGAAATAATTAAAATTCAAGCTTTGGAAGTAGTCCTTTAGAATAAAGTAATTTTATAGTACTAACTAACCACTGACTCAGGAATACAAGACAAAACAAAATAAAACAAAAACCTAAAACCTATCCTTGAAATTGCTGGTAGAGACAAAGAATAAAAACAGAAGTTTGTCCAGAAATGTCTTTGTACAGGGAATGTCTGTTTTTCATACATTGAAAGTTATCAGAAGACATAAATAATTTTAAAACTTGTAGTTGTTTCCAGGTTTTAATTTATAATTATCCAAATAATACAAACACCGTCACTTACAATCATGATATTCCTACATGAGTATACGAATTTTATCAAGAATGATTATTATGTGATAAACTGCACAAGAAACAGTAAACTAACATGTGTGTAATCAAAATAACTCATTCTATTTGTTTTAAAAAAGATACCAATTGCAATTTTAACTGCTTTAAAAAAAATAACGCTAGGTTTCATTTTTTTAAAATATTTTTTAAAAGATTTATTTATTTTAGAGAGAGTGCACATGTGGGGGGTTGGGGGCAAGGAGCAGAAGGAGAGGGAGAGAGAAACTCAAGCGGACTCTGTGCTGAGCATGGAGCCAGACATGACACAGGGCTCAACCCCACAAACCATGAGATCAGGACCTAAGCCAAAACCAAGAGTCAGATGATCAACCACTGGGGCGTCCCTCACTTTTTAAAGAAATTTAAAACAATCCATTTTTAGTGATCTGATGTTCTATGAGTACAGTAACAAGTTATAACTAATCTTAGCTTTACTATCTAGTCTAATAAAATCTCTGCAAGAAAACAACCGTTCAACTATGACACATGTAATCTAATAAGCCTCCACACATTAGAACAAAATGGGTAATTAAAAAAAAAAACAACCTGAGTAATCAAAGAGACTAATATCTGAAATAAAAATCTGATAAATATGAATTTTTGCTGGTGGTCCTAACAGCTTATGATACAATCAAATTTAGTTAAGAGGGAAGCACTCGGAAGCCAGATGTTTAAAATGTGAAATAAATAAAAGTGCCAATAATATTGTTAAGAGAACAAACAGACATCCTAATCTTATAACCAAAGTGATTCAGTATCTATATAATTTGCCATATACTCAAATAAGGAGGAGAATACAGTAAGCATTTAATAGTGTGGACTTAGCTATAAAAGTAAAATAGCTTCATAGATCATTTCCTACACTCAATGCTTCTGAGTAAAGGACACAATACAAAATAAAGTTAAAGATACTATTTAAGGAGACCGATGGATTCTAGGGTTTTTTTTTTAGTTTTAGGAAAACTTTTTTCTCTCTCCTATCTCCCATTAAGTAATAAAATGTGTCACACTGAGTTTACACAGTTAAGCTAAAATTTGAGGTCTAAAAGTTTGGTCTTATTCCTAATCTGATAGCTTGATAAAGACTTAGAAGAAAGGCACAGCGACATCTAAAAATTTATCTTTTGCAAATCAAATATGATCAAGGAGAGAGATCACTTCATTTGTTTGCTACATTGATGTATCAACTAACTAATCTCAAGATCTGTAGTTCCTATTTCTTTACCTTTTACACAGAAAAAATTCATCCCCTATTTTTTAGTGACATAAAAGCAATTTTCCTTTATTAAGCCTTCTAAACATCTTCATCAAATACTTATATTTAATGACCAATTTGTTCTAGGAATAAATTATAACAGTAAAAGTTTTTTTTTATTATTAATTCAGCAAAGAATGATCAGTCATTACTTATACGAAGTAGTCATTCATTTACCAAGCATTTACTGAGTATTAATTGTTCCAGGAACTGTGGAAACAAAAACCAGTAATATATCACTACATGGCCATATCTACCTCAAACAAAGAACATCCATCACAGAGATAAATACCTAAAAAGACTTCAAAATAGAGTTTCAATTTGGCCTTTAGCATTAAGAAATATGCATTTTTAATTGGAAATTTCCCACATAATTTTTAATTAAATTTCAAAAGCAGATGCAAAATGGAAGGACTATTTTTTAAAAATTTGTAAGATACTGTAAACCATCTTTCTATTTAGGACCTTGATTACTGTCAGATTTCCCATGTCTAGTGGAAATAGTTGAGTCTAATCATTTTAGAGAACATGTTTCAACAAATTCAACAAAAACAGGGCATGCACATTCTCTGAAAGGCAAAAATAAGCATGTATTATTACTAAAACATATTTACCAACTGGAACCCTTATTTTGGAGCCCACATATATGCATCCTTTGTATGACTAAATAATACCACTACCCTACTATTTTATATGGAAAAATATTTATCACTCAGTAGTTACTCATTTAAGTCCCTAATGGAACAGAGTATAATTTTGATCATGTACAATAAAGAGAAAAACTGAGACACAGAAATGCTAAATTACTTGCCAAAGACCTGAGAAAAACTTAGAGGCAAACCAAAAATAACAGCTGGAACCTAATATCACAGTTAACGTATTAAATGAAGTCAATTTCCCAATGATATTTAAAAATTACACGTGTAAATTCACATATACACATATACAAATAACTGAAAAAGCCAGGAAAATAATTAAGAAGGATTTTTTTTATATAGCCTGAATTACATAGAGAAGTGTGGTTTCAAAATCAAAGCTACTAAACAGCAGGTTCTAGTGAGTCACATACATTAGTTCAAAGGAACTTGAGAAAATAAATATAGTATATTCAGTAAAATATTAAATTACCACCGAAGAAGTTTATAAGAGAACCTAATAGACATACATAATAAGTATAATGTATCTCTGACTAAGCACTGAAATATATCTTTAGGAAAAATAAAGTCTACTTTAAAATGTCTTAAAATTAAAGTTAAAAAATAGCATGTGTACATAATATTTAAAATGCAACTTAATCATGAAAGTGTAGACTTTGGGGGGGGTGATTTGCAAACAATAATGGTGCCAATTACAAAATAAAAGAGATGTTAGAGGAAATGGCCAATATTAACTTATGAGACTGCCTTTTTAAACACATGAAATTCTACATAAAAAAAAATTCTTCTTTAACCCAAGAGCAATAGTGCTTAAACTGAATATGTATTTTTTTACAGAAGAATCACATTATAACCATAAAACATTTTATGGCATTGCTTTATATCCAACTTATTTTATCCTCAAAAACATTAATATATATTTATAAAACATTTAATTCCCTCTTCATTACCTCTTTAAAACCTTTGCAGAAAATCTGTGATGTTGTCTTCTTAAGGCAAAACCAAGGAAGACTTTGTATATTCATCATTTCTAGAGTAACAAAAATATCTTTACCTTCTGGAAGACTTTCCACAAAATCCCAGACACTGGCACGTTATAATAATGCAATTAGGAATGGAAATTTTATAACAGAAATTAATTAAATAAATGATAGGAAAGGCTAATACTATTTTAAAAATCTCATCAAGAATCGAAGAAAGATTGTACCTACTTTTTTTTAATGACAAAATAATGATGTGTTGGAGATGCTCTTGTTATAGTTTTAAAATAAAAATTGAACTTATGTCCAAGGTTCTTTGAAATATATGACCAAGCAAATAAAATAAATAAATAGAAACCTGGTAAAAATGTATAGGTCCTACACCAAAACTGTTACGAATCAGCTTCCTATCTTGAAAAAATAAGTAAGAGGATTGATATTTACATAGTTTCAAATAATTAAAGAGAAAATAACCAGTTCTCTAAGTTTTTAACTACTGTTTCAAATTGATCATGTCCCATGATGCAACCCTCAACCCCAAGGGGATTTCCTTTAGATTGAATTTTTGTTCATTATATAAGACTGTTTTATGGGGTTTTTTCTTTTATTTATTTTTATTGTTTTATGTATTCCATCATGTTATGCTTATGGTTGGGTTTTTTTTTTTTTTTTTTTTACATAAAGAAAATTGTACTGTGGTCAGAATTATTCATGTGTATCTTCTGATACAGGAACTACTCTATCCTAAATTTAAATGAGTTTCATCTCCAGGAGAGCTCTCATGACATTCTATATGTATTACTTCAGAGAACACTGACCAAACATGATAGACCTTCTTAACTTTGTGGAAGCACTTTGTATTTCTTCACTGGAATTTTTATTTTCTCCTTATTTTCTTTAATGATAGTATAAAAAACTCATAAAATTTAAAACTGCATGCCTTTATTTGATGAATTAAAACAAACAGAAATTAGTTTTTAATGACAAATAAATGACATCATTTTGGAAGCAAATATTTAACATCATTTAACAGTGCTAATATACCTTTTAACAACTCACTCTTTTTGAAACATTTAATTTCTGTGCCCTCAGTTAATTTCACGGCTTTATCAAAAGACAATTTTTGAAAGAAATCAGAAATGGTTTCCTTAACATACTAAAAGACTATGTGTCACTGTCCTTTGAAAGAATACTACTTTTAAATTAGATCTCCTTTTGCTGCTCACCCACTTCACCCATTCTCCATCTCACCCAGGGCTTTGAATAATTTCTTCATCTCAGCAAAAGAGGCAAAGGCTAAAATTAGCAGTCTCTGGACCCTCAGGAATAGCCACTGTGCAACATCAGCTGAGATTCCTGATTAGTATTATGTCTGATAAAAAAAAAAAAAAAAGTACCAAAGCAAAACAAAGAAACAAAGAAGAAAACAAAACAAAAAAACAAAATCTATCTAGGCCATCTTTTCACCTTTCTTTATTTCATGAGAGAAGCATTTAACACATTCGTTTTGATAAATGGTAAGGAAGTGCTAATGAAGCTCTTGTCATTAAAAAAGAATCTTTCTTATCATTATTACTAATAAATTTCAACTTTTATAATATGTAACAAGTTAGTAATTGTATTATGAAATAAAATAATAATCTTCGCACAAAGATCAAATTATTTTTGTGGCCTCTACAAACAGAGCATTACCAACTGCTCTTGTCAAGAGAAAATTGTTTCTTGTGTTCAAAATCCAGATTATCACTCTTAATTACACCTAAGGCCAGAGAATAACCATGTGTGGCAGGTTAATAAGTGGATGAAATCTGTTTCTGAACTATTTCCACTAAATAAGATTTTAAGAAAGGTCCTATACTGTGATTTTTTTCCCCCATTATATCTGTGATGAGAAAATGATGAAGATGGAACCTTAATCCCCTAAAGACAAAGTCTCAGCATGCAATTTACCTGACAAGATTTTCATTGTCTCCAGTTCCCTTGCAAGTTGCACATTCAGTTCGCAAATCTTCAGCCTTAGGCTTCTTTTGTAACGCAGACTGCCTTTGCCTTCTCTCTCTAGGAATTCTTTCCTGCCATACAAAGGAAAAAACCAAAACATAAAACAAAATCAGGATATGAGGAAAAAAGAAGTAATTTAAGCAAGAAAGTTTCTCCAAGTTTAGACTGTGTAAAAAATGCTTAACTTATTCCAACCTCATGTTTTTCTTCCTCAGGAATGAAGCTTCGCTTTCGTCCTCTGGTTCTCTAAGAAAAAAAAAAAAAATTCCACAAAAATATCTAATGTGTAATTAATAATAAAAATAAATATTCTCTGTTAAATGTTACTGCTTAACTTAAGCACTTGGAAAATTAGTATTTCTAATTAATACTGTATTGCTCTAGTGCACTATGTTACAATTTATGTCACAAGAGATAAAAACATGACAAATTAAATGCACTTTATAAGCGCTTTACTTTTAAATTACACAACTCCCCGATAGGAAAAGTAAGTTCTTCAAAATCAGCTGGAATGACTTCTCAACACTTCACACATGTCACACAATTATGATTTATCCAGAACATTTAAACTTTCATAACTTATATGACTTCTATAGCCAAAATGCTAAACCTGGACTCATACTACTTCTAGTACTCCTGTGTGTGTGTGTGTAGAGTATATACATGTTTGTATAACATAACCAATTTTTAACTTCCATCAAAAAGTGGGAGTAAAAGATCTCAGATGTCCCCAAATCCTAAATGAAATAAAACTAAAACTCGGGTTCCACACTGGGCATGGAACTGACTTAAAAAAAAAAAAAAAAGAAAGAAAAAAGAAAAAAAACAAAAAAACAAAACCTAACTAAAACATGGTATAAACGACTTATTTTACACTATTTAGTTGAAATTTTACATCCTATATATCAGAACACATTTATCATTAGAACGATGACATCTAAATGTTAAAAGTAATAAAAATACAATAGTATTTGCATACAATATGTTCAAAATCTCCACCCACATTGCACAGCCTCTGTAGATTTATAATCCGTGTGTGCAGACCATAGTTCTTTAGAGACTGAAAGAGAAAGGAGGCACCATTCCCACAAATTCTTTTGTCTGACTGCTAAGATCAAGGAACATTCCCAAATAATCCTAAACAGAATTGATGTCCAGTACAAGTACCCTGATGTTTTCCTAAATTTCTGTCATTTCAACTCTTAATAATATTGACTCCCTTGTTATTTAATACCATGGCTAATTGCATACTGTTTAATCTGCCCAAAGATAACCAACAGTTGACTAAATTAGTCATTCAAAAGAAGTAATTTTATAAACTATGTCTTCATTTACATTTGTATTGCTAATCAGTATGTTCTAATTACATTATGGAATAAGTAAGACTATATCCAGGAAACGGCTTTAAATGCAGGCCCTACATATGGCTATTCTTACTTCTAAAAAACAACACTGAGCCTTGCTCTTCAAAATATCAATCATAGCTCATAAGCACTGGCATGCCCTGGGAGTTTGTCGGAAACATCGAAGCTCATGCTCACTTCACCATACTGAATTAGAATCTGCCTTTTAACAAGATCTGCAAGTAAATTATACACACATTAAAGTCTGAGAACATCAGTGTAGAAGAGTCCTTAATACTGACAACACTTATCCAAGTTCTACCTAAAACCTTTAGGCTAGCTCTTTACATATTCATCTTTCCTCTCTGTGACATTCCTGTCCTTTATGCTTCAACTTCTGTCCTCCCCGACACAATTCATCATAAAACAGGTAAGAACCATGCCATATTCATCATTCTATACCCAATTAATCTTTTTTTTTTAAAGATTTTATTTATTTATTTGAGAGAGAGAGAATGAGAGACAGAGAGCATGAGAGGGAAGAGGGCAGAGGGAGAAGCAGACCCCCTGCTGAGCAGGGAGCCCGATGTGGGACTCGATCCGGGGACTCCAGGATCATGACCTGAGCCGAAGGCAGTCGCTTAACCAACTGAGCCACCCAGGTGCCCTATACCCAATTAATCTTAATACAGTATGTATTACATAAAAGCTCAATAAATTTGTTTTAATAAAATAGTAAGTGGTTAGATTAAAACTCATAAATAATTATACTAGAGAATGCAAATGATAAAAGAGTCGACAAAATGGATAAATTACTGTTCCCTTTGCCAGTAATCTATTTTTCAATTTGCATAATTTATGCATAAGGGCATTTCAGTCAGGTGATCCAAATAACCGATATCAAAGGGAAAATATTCAGGGCATCTGGCTGGCTCAGTTGGAAGAGCATGTGACTCTTGATCTTGGGGTCATTAGTTCGCCCCCATGTTGGGTGCAGAGGTTACTTAAATAAAACTTTATAGAAAATGGGGGGGAATATTGAAATGACTCATTTCAGTTCTATAAACATCTAAGAATGCTCAAAAGGCCTCACACATTTTCATATTTCTCTTCATTCAACGCATCTTTAGGTAATGAAGTAGCAATTCAGTTTACTACTTTATT
Organism: Leptonychotes weddellii; assembly: GCF_054177405.1. Lineage (NCBI taxonomy): Eukaryota > Metazoa > Chordata > Mammalia > Carnivora > Phocidae > Leptonychotes > Leptonychotes weddellii. The sequence goes on from NC_138380.1 coordinate 57,300,858, forward strand.
TAGTAATAAACTACTATTACTAGTTGGGTGGTTTTTTTTTTTCACAGAAGTCAACTACTACTAGTTTTTTTAAATTATCTAACCATTGAATTTTTGAAGTACATATATTAATTTTTGAACTACTTTATCTAGTAGCAAAGTACTACTAATTTTTGAATCATCTAATCATTGAATTAATTTTTGAAATAGATGTGAATGCTCTAAGTTCATGTTCTCAATTCTTTTGAAGATATACAATAATTTACCATTTCTTTATTGGGGGAGGAGGGAGAAGGAGAGAGGGAGAGAGGAGGGACAGAGGGAGAGAGAGAATCTTAATCTTAAGTAGGCACCATGCCCAGCAAGGAGCCTGACGCGGGGCTCAATCTCACAACCCTGAGATCATGACCTGAGCTGAAATCAAGAGTCAGATGCTTAACTGACTGAGCCACTCAGGCACCCCAATAATCTACCATTTCTTATTAATACTTTAAACCTTTAAACCTCTGGTATGATTCCATCAATTCGAAGTTTCTAATATCTATACCGAAATTAGTATCATACAGCATAATGCCAATAAGTGACAATGACAGTTACATTTCTCTATAAATTTCTTCTATGTATGTCTTATTAAAGTGCTATTTTTAAAGTGAATATATTTATAATTATCTAAAACAGTCATTTTCAATTAAGTACATTTATTATCAAATGATAATCATTGATGTATTCCTGTGGTAATTTTAAATGACTAAACAATTTCCAGCCAGAAAAACAGAAGTGTTAAAAGCAATATGAAATTATAGCATCTTGGAGTTCTGAAAAAGCAGTCCAACGAAGTGACCTAATTATCACACAGCTGGTAACTGACAGAAGTAAACTGCAAACCCAGGTATCTCAACTCTGAATTCAGTAATTTTTCTTGCCTGCCAAATCCAAGGTTAATAGTATAATGCAAGTAGAGATGAGTAAAATTATTACGAGAAAGCAAATCTCTTATTCTGACTTGAATACTTAAATAAACTCTAACACTGTGATGCCTAAAGGAAGAATTCTTCTATCCTGAAACAAGTAGAGACTTTTACCCAATGAAGAGGAGACCTCAATACCTTAAATTGACACTATATTCTACCCAGTTTGGTATTTTATACAGTACAGTGACTAACATGATCCATTACCAAAGTAAATTACAGCAAGCATCTTCTTTGGCATTTACCATACCAGTAATATTTCCAAAGGAAAAAAGAAAAGAAAAAGAGGATTTAATCCAAACACAACTTTTCATAAATACCAAGTCCTCCAACCAGGAAAATACTGACAGTTCTGGGTTTTCTTTCCTTTTTTTTTTTCTTCCTAGTTTTAATAACGTGGCAGCAACTGTAAGTATGAGAATTCATGACTGCCTACAATCACAATAGACAAGATATCTTAAACACGGTGTCCCTGAAAGAATCCGAAAATGTTAAGAATTAAAAGAAGGAAGAAATTATGCAAAAAGGAGTAACAAAAACGTTTGGCTCATCCAACAAAATTCAATTATCCAAAAGCTTGCCCCATCTTAGATATATAGAAGTATTCATAACTGGGTGGTCATTTCATGATATACATGAGGCTGACACTATTTTAGAAGCAAAAAAATAAATAAAGCAGCAGGGTAAAAATAGCATGTGGAAAAGGAAGAATTTTATTTATCAAGTATATGTTTTAGAACTTAACACAAATGTATTACCTCTAAGTTCCAAATGACTGAGGGTTCAATTGCAAATTGTGCTTTCTTTTGTAATTATTAAGGTATTAAGAGTGAATGAAAATTTGAAACTCGCTCCAAAACTTGACATATTTCTATTTTTTTTCTGTGTTATTTTGTAAGAATTTTATTCGCCTAAGGAACAAGAACAATCTGTGCTGCATAGATCACCTGGCTTTTTATCTGCCTATGGTACATTTTCTTGAAAACAGAAGGTGATAAAATATCCACAAAGACAGTAGCATGGTATTACAGACAATGTATATAAGTTAAAAAGGAATAAAGTATTTTAGCTATCATCACTTTAATAGTTTATTCATCTGAAACAAATAATTAAATGTTTCAATAACTTTACTCTTTTGGACTAGAAAACCTGTAACAAATTTTAATTAATTCTTTAGCACTGGGGTTATTTTAATTTATGATGAAGTTAGATGCATGATGATTTTCTCAAGGTTGGACTGATTCATTTTACAAATGAACTAAATTTAAAACTAAAAAACAGTGCCTCAACATCTTTGATATCACTAAGATGGGTTTCACATATTCATTGTGTACTGTTTTCCCTAAATTTAAAATGGGTCTTTTTTATGACAGTTAATAAATAAGCTGTATGTGGTTACAAGAAACATAAGGAATGCCTCCCTATGTAATTTCTATACAAAAATACAAATGTTTCTTCATGAACAAAATTCCAAATTCAATGTTAATTAGGACAATTAGGTCAAACCTTGAAAACCTCTGTCAAGCTAAAATTCAGATTTATGCCGAGGAATAAATGCCAACAGCTGTGTGGCAGTTATACAAAAATCCTTCAACATATTTTTAATTTTTCAACATAAGTTTATATAAAATTCCTTAAAAAAAACAAGTATATGTTTTCCAATTATAAAACAATATATTGAACACAGTCATATATTAAAACTCATAAAATATTTAAAATAAAATGTACATATAAACAATGTGAATAAAGCACCATCTGTTTCTATTGGCTACTGGCATATAACAGATGGAATGGTGATCACCAAAAGTGATAGTATAAATTAAGTTGACAAGAAAGGAAAACAAACAGGGTTAGGAAAATATGTTGAAGAATAAAATAATGACCAATTTTTCTTAACACTCTAAATTAAAATAACCACAAGCCTAAAAGTAGAAAACAAATTATACATTTTATAAATTAATAAACATTCCTATAAAACCCTTCTCAAGAATAATGGTATATTCAAAATAAGTAAAATCCTGAAGCTTTGCCTATTATTTGTTCTCCTTATTCCACACTTGAGGAAGTAAATAAAAACGACAGATTTCCAAGGGTCAAAAAGCACAGCAGGAGCCTTTAGGCTCTGAATAGTAGTATTTGAGCTAAGGATACCCATAGTAGATCTCTTCCAAGTGAGCCAAAGTGAGTTAAATATAGTCCAGTTCACCACAAAAATTGCAAGGGTTTCTTCTAAGGATCTATAACAAACAGAGGTTACATAATCTGTTTAGTACCGCACAGGTCACCTTGAGTCTAATAAGAGACTCAATAACTCTGATATCTAAAGCCTCCATATATAACCCTTTCTTCCCAGAACTGCAATAATTTATTTTTAAAAAGTATAAAGATAACAAGTAAGTTAAGAAACAATGCACATTAACCATTAGTCATTTCAATAGGGCTGAGTCCAAACATTTCTATGTTTCCACTAAACTAGCATCAAAACTTATACATACACACACATACACACACACAAAACATATTCTAGTTTCTTGAAGTCTTAGGACTTAGGTTCTAACTTTGTTAAATAGGCCTCTGTTTTGCATGTGTAAAATTAGTTTAAAAACAAATGTAATGGAAGTAACATCTAGGATATTTGATTATCTCTCAAATGAAGAAAGCCACTTGGAACAGGCTATTGACTTAATACTGTTAAGTCAGATGGAAAACAGTTTAAATGTGTGTTTAAGCCTTTTTTCAAATGATCTATAACAACAGGTGCATCCTGAAAGACAATATTGTTTTAACCAAAGCTAGTAAAAGCTATTTTGACTTTTTATTGCATTATTTTCCAAAAAAACCGGAGATCTATAAAACAAAATAAAATGTATGAGATAGGAAAAAAGATGTACAACTTCAAAGAGAGTAGATGATGATGCATGTGTGTAAAGGACTATGAGAAGACAGGTCCCAATAAGTCCTTTGGCACTTGTATAAAAGATGAAAAGTCACTAGATAACATAAAGTGTAAAGAAAATGAAAAGAAAATCTGAAAGCTTTCAAGTTACATTAAAGTGATTAGAAAATATGCCAAAAAGTACAAACATCAATTTTAAAGTAACTTCAAAAGGGACACAGGTAAGCTAATTTATATTTTCTTCAAAAGTAATTACCTTGCATAAAAGCAAGTGAAAAGCTTCCACAGAAAAAATAATGCAGAGAAAATGTCTAAATAACAAGGTACTTACACAAAAGTATCCCGGGCTGCCTTTGAGTAATTCTATAGTTTCGTCAATGAAATATGATTAATATATTAGGAGAAAAGGACCAATTCCCTTCCTAACAATAAGGAGCTAGAAAAAAAGACTCTTCCAAAGTACACTAGCTTCAGATGTATAGCCATGGTGAAAGATGGAAAGAACTGAAATACTAAGTACCTGCTGTGAACCAAACCCTGTAGAAAGTAAAAAATATAGTAAACAGGACAGTTCCTATCCACACGGGAGTTCATGTCCATGAGTCTACAGATACCAAACAAATAATTACATGAATAATTATTTATAAATATGGTATATTGCAACTAATGTGAAGCATAAAAATAAAATCATATAATACTCATATCTTTCAAAATCTAAACTACAGTCAAATTGTTCTTAAATTTAGGAGTAAGTCATTTTTAATACCATTAATAAGGATATAAAACTCAACATTCACCTTAAAGATGGGTATAGAGGGGCGCCTGGGGGGCTCAGTCGTTAAGCATCTGCCTTCGGCTCAGGTCATGATCCCAGGGTCCTGGGATCGAGCCCCGCATCGGGCTCCCTGCTCAGCGGGGGGCCTGCTTCTCCCTCTCCCACTCCCCCTGCTTGTGTTCCCTCTCTCGCTCTGTCTCTCTCTGTCAAATAAATAAATAAATAAATAAAATCTTTAAAAAAAAAAAAAAAGATGGGTATAGAGAAAATGCCTAAGAAGAAAAAATTCTCAAAAAACACATTTAAATGGCAACTCTCAGGCAGGAATGGAAAAAAAAAAATCAGAATGGCAATAGGATGAAAGAATCAAGGATGGTAGCAAAAGCATTACTAAAATGACTAAATACAGGATCTAAGTAACATACTGGAATTTTAAGTGAAGGCAAGAGGTATGTGGGTAACTATGCTGCTCGATAATTGTGACAATAAAATGGCTATTAGACTAGGAATATAAAGAAGGATCCATGACATACTGAGGTCAAAGGAATTGGAGTTTAGTCATGGTTATTTCACATACATCTTAAAATTAAAATTAAGTATTTGTTCATATAATCCCTTCTCTTTACCCAATTTTGGAAAACCCTTCACAAAATATCCCTCATAGTCATATAGCTTCAACTATTCCAAAGAACGAGGCAGCATGTTCCATAGTTAAGACAATTCTAATGGTTGGTCCCAGTTTTACTGTCTGAACTTAACCTAGCATTCAGGTAACAAGTATTTAAAAATAAACAGCCAGGTCTCTATTATGTAAAGGGTCTCTGTCCATTTATTAAGCTAACAACTACAAAAAAATTAATTCCAATTGTGATAAGGGCAGCAAAAGAAAATAGTGCTATGGCAATAATCTTTTTTTTTTTTTTAAGATTTTATTTATTTGAGAGGGAGGGAGGGGGAGAAAGAGAGAGGGAGAGAGGACGTGCGCGAACACACACTTGAGCAGGGGGAGGGAGAAGGAGACTCCCCACTGAGCAGGGAGCCCTAGGCAGGGCTCGATCCCAGGACCCTGGGATCATGACTTGAGTCGAAGGCAGACGCCTAACAAACTGAGCTACCCAGGCACCCCAGCAATAATCTTTCAATTATTCCCCAGAGCATCTTTCTGGAATTTCATCATATTATCACATTAGGTTTATCTTGCTTAGTTCATACAAACTAAAATTAGGGATGAGGGCCATAATAATAGAGGATTACTTAAAGCTTTACAACAGATGTGTAATCTCGGTCATTTTTCATTTGTTTAAGAGTCCAACTTTTTGAAACATCATTTTAGCACTGTTACATGGCACAGATAAAAGAGAGGGAAAAGGGGCTGCATCATTTTTTTTTCTTTTTTAAATATAATCAGTGTCATTAGCCAGCGAAGAAATACAAATCAGTCAAAATGAGATACTACTTTACGCCCACTAGGATTATTATATCAGAAGGACAGACAATAATAAATGTTGGTGAGTATGTAGAAAAACTTGGGTCCTCATACACCACTGCTGGTGAGTATAGAAAATTATATGTCCAGTTTAAAAACCAGTCTGGCAGTTTCTCAAATGCTAAAATGAGAGTTACCATAAGACCCAGCAATTCCATTCCTAGCTATACAACCAAGGTAAGTGAAAAACTCACGTTCACACAAAAGCTTGTACATGAATATTCTTAGCAGCATGATTTTAACAGCCAAAAGGTAAAAAAGAAAAAACAGAAACAAACCCACAAATGTCCATCAAGTGACAGATGAATGGATGAATTTAAAAATCTGGTATAGCCATAAAATGGAGTATTATACAAAAATCAAAAGAAATGAAGTACTGATAGGGTGCCTGGGTGGCTCAGTCGTTAAGCATATGACTTCGGCTCAGGTCATGATCCCAGGGTCCTGGGATCGAGCCCCACATCGGGCTCCCTGCTCGGCAGGAAGCCTGCTTCTCCCTCTCCCACTCCCCCTGCTTGTGTTCCTGCTCTCGCTATCTCTCTCTGTCAAATAAATAAATAAAATCTTAAAAAAAAAAAGAAAAAGAAATGAAGTACTGATACATGCCATAACATGAATAAATCCTGAAAATATTATGCTAGGTGAAAAAAATCCAGTCATAAAATACTATGTATTATTCCATTTTAAAAAAGATTTTATTTATTTGAGAGAGAAAGAGAACACACGCACACAGAGGGAGAGGGAGAAGCAGACTCCTCGCTGAGTGGAGAGCCCAATGTGGGGCTAGATCCCAGGACCCTGAGCTGAAGGCAGACAACTTAACCGACTGGGCCACCCAGGCATCCCTATATTATTCCATGTATATGGAATGTCCAAAATAGGCAAATATACAGTGACAGAAAGTAAATTAGTAGTTGCCAAGGCCTGAGGTTGGGAGAGTGGTGAATGGAGTCACTGCTAATGGGTATAGGGATTTTGGCGGGTATTTGAGGTGGGGCACGGCAATAAAAATGTTCTAAAATTGGTAATGACTGTACAACTCTATGTATTGACTAAAACCCACTAAATTACACAACTTTAAATGAGTGAATTGCATGGTATGTGAATTGTATCTCAATAAAGCTGTTATAAAAAAATCATAAGTTGATCAAGTTAATTTTAATTGTAACAAACTTTAAAGAATAATGAACCAATTCTCCATTACCACATAAGTGATTAATTTTTACATTTAACTTACACCTAAATAAAACTAAAATGCCTTTCAAAATTATTTCAACATCCATCAGTATTGAAAAAACTTATTAAGCGCTATAAAATTCACCTACTGACTCTGTATCATTTAATGATATAAAACATTTGAGTATGAATAAACTACTGTACTACTGGAACTTTCCAAAAATATGAAGGAATGTGTCATTCGTTTCCAACATACATGGCTTCAAGTAAAAAATATATAGTATTATAAATCATTGTCCCATTTTAATTTTAAATGTGAAAAGAAATGTACAAGTTACTCTATATTAGTTTCTATTACTGCTATAACAAATTATCATAAACTCAGTGGCTTAAAACAAAACAAATGCACTCTTACAGTTCTGACATGGGTGCCACTGGGTTAAAATTAAGGTGCTGACAGGGCTGCATTTCTTTCACAGGGCTCTAAGGGGAGAATCAGTTTACTTGCCTTTTCTATCTCCTAGAGGGTGCCAACATTCCTTTCTCATGGCCCCCTTCTTCTATCTTCCAAGGAAGCAATGCTACATCATCTTTCTAACCCCTTGTCTGCAGTCACATCTCCCTCTTATTTACAACCTCTTCTTTTTAATGAGTCATTTTTTTTTTTAAGATTTTATTTATTTATTTGAGAGAGAGAGAATGAGAGAGAGCACATGAGAGGGGAGGGTCAGAGGGAGAAGCAGACTCCCTGCCGAGCAGGGAGCCCTATGTGGGACTCAATCCAGGGACTCCAGGATCATGACCTGAGCCGAAGGCAGTCGCTTAACCAACTGAGCCACCCAGGCGCCCCTACAACCTCTTCTTTTAAGTACTTATATGATTAGACTGGGCCCACATTGGACAACTCTGGTTAACCTTCCATCTCAAGGTCTATAACCTTAGTCATACCTGCAAAGTTCCTTTTGCTATATAAGAGAACATATTTACAGGTTCTGAGGATTAGGACATGGACATCTTTGGAGGGCCATTATTCCACTTACCACACTGGAAATCACTATATAGGTAGGAAATAAAATGTTACTTTGGGTTAAAATTCAGTAACATAAAGGTATAAGGGATTTCACTCCTTCTCTATACTGTCAAGAGATTACTCCTTTCCCACCAGACACAGGAGGCCTATCCTCTGGAGAAAAATAACCAGACAGACTCTGGACAATGGATTATCAGGCACAGAGAAGGGAGCAGTGACGTAACAAAAAGAAATCAGTAAGTTTACATGGAATTCTGCTCTCTGAACTGTGAGATCTTTAGCCCCCTTCTCCTCATCTGTCCAGGAGTCTGGCAGTCAAAATTATACCTACCAGTTGGAGATGAGAGAATACTTCTACTGAATGGATGTGGAAAAAAACTACTGATACTGACATTTAAGATGTTCTCGAAGAAAAAGCCCCCGATCATAAAATCAGCCCTATAGGGAAAACAGCCTCACATAAATTTAATTACCATTAAATATATGAGTGCACATCTAAGGATCCCCAGTCATCTGAAAGCTTCGACATGAAAGAGACAAACATGAACAGAACTAGGAACCCAGAGGAAACAGACAATGAAGGATTAAAAAAAAAAAAATTGAGAAGTAATTACAATAAATATTCCTAAAGAGGTAAAAGAAGTTTTTGCCATCATGAAATAAGAACATCTGTTATTAAAAAGAACAATGAAAGTACACATGCATCCCCAAATCAGAAATTTAGTAAAAGAGTTGGAATATAAAGTTGAGAAAATCTCCCAGAAGTAAAAAAAAAAAAAAGAACAATATGATAGAAAAAAATATTAGAGGGATGCCTGGGTGGCTCAGTCGGTTAACCATCTGCCTTCGGCTCAGGTCATGATCTCAGGGTCCTGGGATTGAGTCCCGCTTCTCCCTCTGTCTGCCTCCTCTGCCTGCCGCTCCCCTTTTCTTGTGCTCTAACATAAATAAACAAAATCTTAAAAGAAAAAAAATATTAGAGAACTAATCTAGCAGCACCAAAATACAATTAGTAGAAGTTCCAGAAAAAGAGAACAGAAAAAAGATAAAAATTATCAAAGAAATAACAAAAATTAATTTCTCAGAACTACAATACATGAGTTTCTAGACAGAAAGGACTCACTAAGCTCCCAGAGATGAATAAAGATGTACCACACTAAGCAAGGTCCTGAATTTTACCACTGAATACACTGGAAAAAAAGAAAATACTAAGAGTTTCAAGACAGATGATAAAATGAGTTTAAAAAGCAGAAAGCAATACTGACAGCCAGGAGTCAGTCAAGTGGTGCTTTAAAAAAATGTAATATTTTATACACAATCGTATTATTAATGAGCATAAAAAACTAATTTTCAGACATGTAATATCTCAAAAATTTACCTCTCACTAACCTTTACTAAATAAATCATTGAAGAAGTTGTCCCATCAAGATAAGGGACTAAATGAAAAAAAAAAAAAATTAAATGCAAGCAACAAAAAACTCCACCTATGAAAGTTTAAAAGGAAGTCCCATGATGATGATGAAGCAAAGTCCAAGGATGACATAGAAAAACCAGTTCAGATTAGAGCTGGAGGAGAAAGGGCTCTGGAGGAAATATTTAAGAAATTATTTGACCTGGCTGACTATATCAAAAACTGTGTATATAGGAAGGACGGAGGGAAGGAAGGAAGGAAGGAAGGAAGGAAGGAAGGAGGGAGGGAGGGAGGGAGGGAGGGAGGGAGGGAGGGAAGGAAGGAAGGAAGGAAGGAAGGAAGGAAGGAAGGAAGGAAGGAAGGAAGGAAGGAAGGAAGGAAGGAAGGAAGATTTACAAAGAAGTTGAATGTCATAAGAAGAGTTGCTCTTAGGGGCGCCTGGATGGCTCAGTCGTTAAGTGTCTGCCTTCGGTTCAGGTCATGATCTCAGGGTCCCTGCTCCGCGGAGAGCCTGCTTCTCCCTCTCCCACTCCCCCTGCTTGTGTTCCCTCTCTCGCTGTCTCTCTTTCTGTCAAATAAATAAATAAAATGATTTAAAAAAGAAGAGTTGCTCTTAGATTCAAGGAGACTAAAAAATTGAAAAACAATGTAAGGCAAAGGAAAACTCTATTCATGCCTTCCTTTAAAAATAAACTAAATCAATGAGAATCCTTAAAATTTAGTTAATTAGTGGGATAGTTTCAGTGTACGGTTTCTTTCAGCATCTGCCTCACCCCTGCCTACTCAGCCTTACAACAGTAATATGGTAAAAAGTGTTCATAAAGTGAGAAAGCATGTTTCTATTATTGTTAATGTTTTGTCTTTGGAAAGTTACTATCATAAAGAAGTCAGTATGAAATTGGCTAAGTAAAACAAATGTCACTTTGAAAAGTAAGCAAAAGGAAAATTTCAAAAAAATAAAATCTTGGAAACAAGTGAGTATACAGTATACCCATCTGGTAGCTCATTTGTTGAAAAGTATCTCCTGGAAGCATTCATAAAAATTTTTTCAGAAGAACAATAATTATAATAAAGGTAACTGCCAGAAAGGGAAAACATAAGATTATCAACAAATATGGTCTTTAAAAATAAAACAATTTTTATTACATGTCATGAAGCCTAATTACAAAGTATTACTATCCCTAGATTCTTTTAATAACAATGTGTGTGTACTTTAACCCTCTAATCAATAGTGGGTTGTTTTTTTTAAGATTTTATTTATTTGAGCGAGAGATAGAGCATGAGAGAGAGAGTATGAGCTGCGGGGGGATGGGGGGTGTTTAGAGGAAGAAGGGGAAGCAGACTCCGCACTGAGCAGGGAGCCTGATGAGGGGCTCAATCCCAGGACCCTGAGATCGTGACCTGAACTGAAGGCAGATGCTTAACAACTGAGCCACCCAGGCACCCCGAATAGTGTTAAGGATAAAATAATAAATGCAAACGTGAATTTAGATGAGACTTTTAGTTCTAGAAAAGATTATCTAATTTATTTTATAAATGAGGATACTGAGTATAAACAAAGTAAAGTACTTATCCAAGGCCACATAAACGGTTACTGGCAGAGTATGAACTACAATTCAGATCTACCATGTGCTAGTCCAGGTGCTTTCCACCACACACTATGTTATCTTACAGGTTTTGATGCTATCGAAAACACTCAAGAAGTTAATTTTATACCATCTTCTACTTTTTAAAGGGAATAATGCTACAAAGAAAATGTCCTAGAGAGGAAAATATCAGTACATTTTAATGCATACTTTCTAAAGCATAATTATAAGTTATATCCATAAACAAGATATTTCTAACTGAATAAACAGAAGTTATTTTAAATTAAAATTAAATTAAATTAATTAATTTCCCAAAGTCCTCCCTCTCACCTTCTGTCTATGGTTCCATGTTAGTAACCTCAGATTTGAAACATTTAAGTGAAGGCCATTTTACTCAGGAGGTCATGAGACTCAGATGCTTGGCTTTTTCATAGGCTGCAGCCTTCTAGACCTTTCCATCAGCTCCCAATTCATAGTCCTGGCAGGCTTTGCAGACTTCCCCACAAATTCTCATTTTTCTACCAACTCAACAGTGTTCTTTGGGCTCAGATCTTCACTGTCAAATTCTCTGACCTGGTGGCAATTCCTACCACCTATTCAGTGCTTCAGGATAGATATTTCATTGACAATTTCTCTGATATTCAGCAGAACGCCTCTGACATATGGTGAAAGTTTTCTTGACATCGACAACCCCAGGTATGCCAACAGTAGTTAGTATAAGTCCTTAATTCCCCACAGAGTGAATTCCATTTTCCTGACCAAACCTTTAGCGACTAAGCTGCTGAAAGCACGAGGAGCCTATGATTCTGGCCCAAGGACAAATGCCAGGAACAATCACTGTAATCCTGTCTGGAAAGGCAGCATAATGAAGCACTTACAAGTCTGGCCTCAGAAGCTACCTTAGTTTGATTCCTGGCCCTACCACTTAGAAGCTGTATGTCCTCAGGCAAGTTACTGAATCGCTTTGCCTCAGTTTCTCAACTATAAAATGGCAATGACATTGGTAACTACTTCATAGCACAGTAATGACAATTAATATAAAATACAAAGTAAATAACAGATAATGGTTAAACAAAATTATGCTTTTCAACCCTTTTTCTTCTTTAGACTGAGTCCTCCTATTTGTGCCCAATAATAAATAAGAGAATATGGTTCCTGAGAGACTGAAATACTGAAGATGGGATATTTGTGAGCCAATCTAAGATGATGTTACAAAATTATGTTCCTGGAACAGGGAACAATATGTGAAGAATTTTCTAAAACCAGATCATTCCTCTTTTGCTTATTAATACTTCATTATTTCCATGTTTCTTGAACTATGCCCATATTACTTTTCCACATGACTCACTGATCACTTTTTTTCGTATTTTTTGTTTCACAGATACACCAAAAGAAATGTCAGATAAAGTTCAAAATATATATACCCTTATAATAAAGGTAGATTCAAGGCATGTGAATTGGGCTGGGGAGGGGTAATGCTGGGAGGAAAGTCAAAGGAGACTTTATACTTTCGAATTTCTTGTAACAAAAAAAATTCACGTATTACTTTCATGGTTAAAATTTAAAAATAATTCTAACATTCAGAATCATTTTTAAAAAATTGTAACAATTATAATAATTAGATATGAGATAATATGAAAATATGAATCAGAGAGAATATCCATGTTTGTACAAGAGGAATGTTTTCTGAAATTATAGTATTTTCATTCTTACAACTCAAAAATGGCTCTTTTAACCCATCATTTTTAAACAACAAATCTTCAGTGCTATCATTTTTTTCAAGTAACTTTTCTGGCTAATCTTTTATCATCTGTGGGTAGGAAAAAATTAGGGAAAGAAAAAATAATACTGGGACTACACTCTGAAAAGCATCTATATCTTATTGGATCTACTGTCTCAAAATATGCTATATTAATTCAGATTTCTATAAATCCTTATTAAGGAAATCAGAGTAGAATAAAATGAAAAATGAAATTCCTCAGCATCTAAATACTAAAAATATAGTAAGGCTTGCCAAAGTGTTCTATTCTCCATTGCACTCTCTGGCTATGATAAATGGAAACTGTCAGCAGGGAAAAGTGGATGCCATTCTTCTAACAGCAGCCTTATTTGGCACAAAGCAGGCATCGGAGCACAAAAATTGAGTCCATGGGACCATCTCTCTTAACACTGATCAAATCAAATGAACTAATCAAAAAGGTATTTGTTGCTTAATCAAAAAAGCTGAGATGCAATAAGCCAAATGTTTCAGGCAGATTTGGAGTAACTAGTTAGGAAACAAAAACCACTATGTACTTCTCCATCTTCACTGCCATACCAAAGCATGCACTCTTTTTTTCTACAACAAGTTTCACAGTATTCACAATTTAGAGGGAATAAAGCAAACCAATACAGAATAGCAAAATAAACATATACTGGTGGCTCACATACACACATACTGTCAGTGTACTTACAGATTTACTGCTTCTATTTTTTTCTTTTTTTAATATCAGTTTCCTCAAGGTAGAATAACCTTCAAACATTTTATTAATTAACTTCTACACTATTACACTGCGATTGAAAGGAGTGACATCAGTCCTCTTGTACAAGCTTGGGGGGAAAAACACTTCACACTCAACCAAAAGTGCAAAGAAAAGGAGTGCTGAATCTTATATCTAATGTGAACAAACTCAGGTATGCAAGTTAGTAAGCGGATATGTGACCGCCTTACTATAGATAACACTATGCTACAGAAAGACACATGAACCTTCTGGTATCACATTCCCAACTATGCTACCTAAAAACCAAATGTTTTACAGCTTCATTTGTATCTCAAGTAAATCTCTTTTACAGATCTTAAAAAGAACAAAACAACAACAACAAAAACCAGGTCATTAATTCAGGCTATCTGAATTTAAGTCCTATTCTGCTTACTATCGGTAACATCATAGGTAGGTTACTCAAGCTTTCTGTGTCTGTTTCATTTTGAGTAAAATAAGTGTTATAATAGTCAAATACTAACTTATTTTTTAAAGGGAGAGTAGGCCAGAGGATTAGTACAGTGTCTGGCATATGATGAGTCCTCAATAAATGTTAGGTATTATTACTATTAAACAATCTTAGATAAAGGTAGACTAATCCCTCATTTCCCCTTCTGACTTACTATCCTTTGAAGAAAGTAATGAACTAAAATATCCAATGATCAAATAGTAGGAAAAAAGACAAAATAATAGGAAGGTTGGGTTTATTAGCAGTATGGATAAACAGAAGTTAAATTAACAGTAGCAACATACCACAATTTATTCAAATATCCCAACATGTAAATCCCTTCCTTCCCTCCTCTGCTTCTTTAAGATATAAAGTATACAAGGTGAAAAAGTAATAGCAAGGGGGAAGAAAATATGTTCAATAAAAATGGGACTTCAATCTATGGCAGCCATGATCATTTTATATTTTTGATGGTTCTTAGAGACAACTCTATAGAGACAGTCCTTCAAAAAAAAAAAAAAAAGATTAAAGTGCTATATGCTTATACTATAAAGTCTGAATTTTAAAAATAAAATTATTCCAACAGAATACCAATTCACATATCCCACAAAATAGATTTTTGAAACAAGAGAAAAATCATTTTTACTAGCATGAAACAGCCCAAACTTTTCTAAAAACTGTGCTAGTACTATAACCCAAAGGAACTTAACAGAAATGGATAGAAAGTTGTAGAACAAATGATCATTTTAACAGTTTTATTAAATGATATATTATTTTGAAATGAGAAATTAAAGCTTAGGATATATGTCATGAACTCCCTATATCACAAAGGTAAATTTTCTTTAAAATTTTGATAGAGCAATAGGACTATTGTGAAATGAAGTAAACTTTGATCAATAATGGCAGGGAAAATAAAAACTAACAAAAGCAAGAATTATTATAAGAAATTTAAGGATAGAATATCCAAAAATGTAGGGTGCCTGGGTGGCTCAGTTGGTTAAGAGACTGCCTTCGGCTCAGGTCATGATCCTTGAGTCCCGGGATCGAGTCCCACATCGGGCTCCCTGCTCAGCAGGGAGCCTGCTTCTCCCTCTGACCCTCTTCCCTCTCGTTCTCTCTATCTCTCATTCTCTCTCTCTCAAATAAATAAATCTTAAAAAAAAAAAAAAAAGAATATCCAAAAATGTAATATATGTACCAAAATAAAAAGTGTAAGTAGGAAGATACTAGGAACAACAATTAAAAAATTAAAGAGGGAGAGATAAATCAGTTATTTGTTGTGAAAGATATACTTGGTTATACAAATGAGTTGGCAGTTAGGTACCTGGAATCCCATAATTAACAGTATACTAAGAAAAGAAAGTAGACTGCCTCATTTTTAACCATACTGTCTAATAATTTAACGTTAATACAACGCTGAAACAGAAATGTTAAGATAAAAAATTATGATAACAGTAGAAACTCAGCCTAAATGGTAAGATCAAGATCAAGATGACTGAATCACTCTCTTCTGCATCTCTCATTCTTACATTCCTCGACCAGGTACCTGACCAACTGAACATGCTCATCAAAGGTTTTCTGAATTGCTGTATGGATTGATGGGGAGAAGGGAGGGAAGAAGGAAGGAAAAGAGTAAGAGTAATAATCATAAATATTATATAAATAGTTATTTTCAAACTTTAGTCTGCATATAAGAATAACACCTAAGAAGTCTGCTCAACCCAACCCCTAATTTTAATTCATTAGCTCTAGGATGAGTCCAAAACCTAGATTCCAACAAACACCCTAGATGATCCTGATGCAAGTAATTCATGGCCTCTAGAACACCATTTCCAAAGCTGGTACCACCCAGAACTCTACGGTACAATAAAAAAATGGGTCTTGAAAAAAGTGCTCTTTGATAAGTTAGGAAAAAAGTTAAAGTAATTATTTTTCTAAACAGCAGTGTTTCTCAGACCTTCAATATATATTTGAATCCTCCCGAGAGAGAAAATAATCATACTATATTTCCAAAATTACTGACCATGAAATCCTTCTTTGTATTTTACCCACCCATATCTATAAGAAGACTAAGACTTTTACACAAGAAAACAAGAGACAAGGAATAAGGTAAAAAGAATTGGACTAAATTAGAAAACTTAAAAGCTTCCTTATAATTCTAGGCTGGAAGAGCAAACAAGTAAATTAGAAAAATATAGGATCCTCCTTCATCTTAAGTAGTATTAAACTACGGGCACATAAGTATCACTATAATAGGTATGAAATTTCCCCTCTATATAGAACTTCAAAGTTCAAGATAATAACACTGGCCCTAAAGATTTCTTTAAACAATAAAGGAAGAAAATGTTTCATAAAAGGATAATCTTTGCAGACATAGACACATGAAGTAATAGTTTTTCTCTAAGATCTTGGCATCGAAGTTATACAAAATATATTAGAAATAGAAATAAGCAGGCTTATTTAAAGAAGGAAAATTCTCTTTAGTTCATTTGTGAACAAAATGTATTTGTGAGGCCTAATGAAATGTTTTAAACTAGTGGGAATTATAAATAAAACAATTTCAAGTTGATCAGAGTATTGAAAATCAACTATTTAAATTATCTAAGAGAAAATTTCCACATCTGTGTCATCAATTTCAAGCAAGCCCATAACACAAAACTGAATGAAGTACTCTAGGTGACTTCTCTTAAATAAGATCTCTTAACTGATTAGATTAAATACGGCTACTACAGATTAAAGAAAATTTTTGAGAAAGCTGTAACTTCAAGGAAAAAAGCAAAAACTCTCTAAAACTAAACAGGTAACAAAACAAAGGATGACAACTAATCCAAAAAATATCTACATCTCCTTCAGGGGGAGGCAGATTTTTGAGAAGTGTCTGCCTTGGTTCAAGGTAAGAAAGTAAAAAATGCCCCCCCGCTAAGAATTTGTAACTGCAGACCAGCCTTCATGAGTTTGGGGCAGAAATTCACACCACTTGCATAATGGAAAAAGACACATACACCAAATTTATTTAAAATGGTCTTAGGTTGGTAGACCTCCCAGGTACCTGGTAATAACAAATATAAATGCCTCCTGGAAGAAATTCTTTAAACTCTAACCTCAAAAAATTTTTAATGAGAAACTAACAATCTCATAGAAAAACTGGAAAAGAGGGGCGCCTGGGTGGCTCAGTCTGTTAAGCGTCTGCCTTCAGCTCAGGTCATGATCCCAGGGTCCTGGGATGGAGCCCTGCACTGGGCTCCCTGCTCGGCGGGAAGCCTGCTTCGTCCTCTCCCACTCCCCCTGCTTGTGTTCCCTCTCTCGCTGTCTCTCTCTGTCAAATAAATAAATAATATCTTTAAAAAAAAAAAGCTTTAAAAAAAAGAAAAACTGGAAAAGAATTGCATTTACATTCCCTAGAAGAGAAAATACAACTTACCAAAATACACAGATATTCAAAGACATTAATACTGAGGGAAATGCAAAATAAAATGATACACTATTTTACATGTATCGCATTGGACAGCACTAAAATATTGGACACAACAAGTTTGTAGAGCAACAGATCATTCATTGCTATGAGTGTAAACTGGTTCGGAACATACTGGAATTACCTAGCAAAACTAAAGATGCACAAACCAATAATTAAGCAAATGAACACCTTGGTATTTACCCTAACTCCTTGTTACCATGCTTCAGGAGACATCTACAAAAATATTTAAAACAGAGTTGTTTACAAAAGGAAAAAGACGGAAACAAAACTGCCAATCTACAGAATAAAATATATGATCTATTCTTTTAATAAAAAACTATACATTAGTGAATATAAATTAATCATAACTACACAGATCAGTATTTATGAATCAAATCAATGGGTTAAAGTATCAAATAACAAAAGGAAAAAGTCTGACTCCATTCATATAAAATTCAAAACCTGCAAAACTATGTATTACTTATGAGTACACACATTTGGAGATTAATTATTAAAAAAAAAAAAAAGAAGAGAATGAGAAATATAAAGTTGAGGATACAGGTAATCTCTGTGCTAGATAGATGAGAATGTGATTACCAAGGATTCACAGGGGACATCAAAGCCTTTGGTAATGTTTGATTTTTGAAGCAGGTTGGTGGATACAGTGGGCATTCATTATTATTATGCTTTAAGTTGAATATATAAACCATAAATTCTCACACATGTATGGTGTATTTCATAACATAAAACAATAAACTCTTAAGAATGACCAACAGCAACATATTGGTTTCTTTCTTTGACTCCTGAGTATATGTTCACCCTTTGTCTTTCTCACCTCTTAAATTTTGGCCTCAGATTTCTGTGATGATTATGATAAACGGGGAAAAAGTTACCGTGTTTCTTATTGGAATCTTCTTGGGTTCTGGAGGCATATCCTGGGGAACAAATTTCACGGGTTCCTTAATCTGTCTCCTTGATCTTTTGGTCCCATCTGGTAAGGTTTCCATGGCCATGTCTGCTTCCATATCACTGCTCCCTGCCTGGTCACATTCTGAACACTGCCTACATAAGGAAAAAAATGTAAGTTCACACATTTATTTTTATTTTCTAGCATTAGCTATGGTTTCTATTAATACAAAATTCAGGTGTATGTGAAGAATATATAAAAATGTACACTCCTGTAAGAATGACAATAGTAAATATATAAAGCAATTCCTTGTATCCCTGTAAGTATCATAAACCCACATACAATAATGTTACATGTTTAAGTGAACCAACATAAGAGATTCAGCACTGATGGCGGAGTCCAAAGCAATGGAAATATGTCTCTCCACCTAGAAAACAACTGCACCGGCAGAATCTGTTTGATATAATTATTTTGGAACTCTGGAGTCTAGTAAAGGCTTGCAGCTTCCAAGGAACGACTTGCGCAGGTAAGCTGCCATTAATTTCAGTCAATTTCAGCTCTCAGCAAAGTCACAGCTACCCATTTTCCAACCAAGCCACATGGCAGGCAGTCGTGCACATGTTCTTGCAGTAGTTTACATACAGTTGTTAGGAGCCACGATGGGCAAAATAAACCATGTCCTCCAAATACTGAGCATCTGTGCTCTGATTACAGAAATAAAAAAAGGTGAGTGAGCTCCCCCTTAGCCTGAAATGACTTCTAGAACTTAAAATTATCCCCCACCTTCATTTTTCTCTTTGCCCCCTTTTGGGAGCCAGACATTAAACACATGGACATTCAAAAATAAGCGCATACACAGGAAAAATTAGAAAATGACCACATTTGCCCAAGGAAAGGCTCAGAAAAGTTTACACCTTAGTCTGATTCTCAGCCAGAGACAGCACACTATAATAAAAAACAAAAACAAACAAACAAACGGAAACGGTAACAAAACACAGCAAATGTTGGGAATGAAAGAAAATCTCACTTCCAAAGTTATCACATTATTAAATTCAAATGTCCAGTTTCTGACAAAAACCTCACAAGGTATAGAAAGAAAAAGGAAAGTATCGTCCATTAAAAGGCAGGAAAAATGAACAGAAACTGTCCCGGAAGAAGACCTGATGGCAGATATGCAAGACAAAGAATCATTTTTTATTTTTTTTTATTTTATTTTTTTTTTAAAGATTTTATTTATTTATTTGAGAGAGAGAGAATGAGAGACAGAGCATGAGAGGGAGGAGGGTCAGAGGGAGAAGCAGACTCCCTGCCGAGCAGGGAGCCCGATGCGGGACTCGATCCCGGGACTCCAGGATCATGACCTGAGCCGAAGGCAGTCGCTTAACCAACTGAGCCACCCAGGCACCCCAAGAATTATTTTTTAAATGCTCAATGAACTAATAGAAATTGTGGTGAAAGACAAGAAAATAATTTATGAACAAAATGGAATTATCAATAGAGAGACAGAAAGCCTAAAAATAAACCAAAAGGAAATTCTGGAGATGAAAAGTATAATAACTGAATGGAAAATTTACTAGAAGGATTAAAAGGACAGATTTGAGCAGCAAACTTGAAAGAAAGAACAATGGAAACTACAAAGTCTGAGGGACAAACAGGAAAAAAAGAAACTTGAAAAAAAGTGAACAGATCCTAAGAGGCATGTGGGACATCAACAAGTGGACCAACATTTGCACTGTGGAAGGCCCAGAAGAAGAAAAAAGGGGCAGAGAGAATGTTTGAAGACATAATGACTGAAAACTTCCTAAATTTGATGAAAGAAGATAATATAAAATCCAAGAAGCTCAACAAATACCAAGCAAGATAAATTCAAAGAATCCCACACCAAGATGCATTATAATCAAACTTTCCAAATAAAAAGACACAAAGAGAATCTTGAAAATACAAAGAGACAAATTCAGAATCGTCACATACTAGGGATCCTCAATAAAATTACAAGCAGATCTCTCATCAGAAATTTTGGTGGCCAGAAGGCAATGTATCAATATATTCAAAATGCTAAAAGGACCAAACAAACAAACAAACAAAAAAAACCTGTCAACCAAGAATCCTATGTTCATCAAAACTGTCCTTCAAAAGTGTGGGAGAAATTAAGACAGTCCTAGACAAAAGCTGGGCGAGTCTGATACCACCAGACTTGTCCTACAAGAAATGATCAAGAGAATCCTACAGGGTGGGGGGGAAAAAAAGGACACTAGACAGTGTCAGAATCCATTATGGAGAAATAAAGATCTCAGTAAAGGTTAATACATGATCAATTATAAAAGCTAGTATTATAAGGATGGGTTGTAACTCCACTTCTTGTTTTTTACATGATGTAGAGTAACACATTCAAAAAAAATTAATACCCTAAAAACTAATATTATTATAACTGTTTCTTAAGTCCACATTCATGTTGAAGAAGGATTTAAATAAGATACAGAGAGGCACCTCGGTGGCTGAGTAGGTTAAGTGACTGACTCTTGATTTCAGCTCAGGTCATGATCTCAGGGTCATGAGATCGAGCCCCACATCAGGCTCTGCTTAAGATTCTCTCTCTCCTCTTCCCCTCACCCCCCTACAGGCTCACACTCGCTCACTCTCAATAGTATAAATAAATAAATGAGATATACAAAGATATACAAATGACTAATAAGCAAAAGAAAAGATGCTAAACATCACTAATCAGTAGGGAAATGAAAATCAAAACCACAATGAGATACCACCTCACATCCAATAGGATGGCTATTAACAAAACAAAAAACAGAAAATAGTAAGTTTGCAAGGATGCAGAGAAATTGGAACTCTGTGCACTGTTGATGAAATGTAAAATAGCACAGCTGCTTTGGGAAGCAGTATGGTGGTACCTCAAAAAATTAAAAATAGAATTACCATATAATCCATTCTTAAAGAGATATATACCCACGTTCATAGCAGCATTGTTCACAATGGCTAATTGTGGGAGCAACCCCAGTAACCACTGACCCATAAATGGATAAGTAAAATGTATACACATACAATGGACTATTAATTCAGCTTGAAAAAAGAAGAAAATTCTGCAATATGCTATGACATGGATGAACCTGAAGACATTAGTCTAAGTGAAATAGTCCAGTCACTAAAAAGACCAATACTACATGATTCCACTTACATGAGGTACTTAAGAGTAGTTAAAATCATAGAGACAGAAAGTGAAATGGTGGTTGCCAGGGGCTGGAGGGGAGGGAAGAATGGGGAGTTATTATTTAATACATAGAGAGTTTCAATTTTTACAAGACGAAAAATGCCACAGAGACAGATTATTATAGTATCTAATACAATAATAATTATTAATGTATTTAATGCCACTGAATTGTACCACTTAAAGATGATTAAGATATAAATTTTATGTAATGTGTATTCTGCCACAACAAAACATTTGAAAAAACAAGGGTGACATTAAAAGATAATTAAACACTGAAACTTCAATCAGATCAGTACTGTCCAGTAGAATTTTATGTTAGAATTATCTGTAACTGCACTACCAGTACAGCAGCCACTAGCCATATACAGCTATTGGGCACTTGTAACGTGGCTAGTGTGACTGAGGAACTGATTTTTAAATTTTAATTTTAATCAATTTATATTCAAGGAGTCACATATGGCTAGTGGCTAACACTTGGACAGCAAAAGTCTACAAAATGATTGTTGAAAACCTTGATATTGCCAATTATAAAGGCCCATTTAAAAATTCATGAGAAACTGTTAAAAGTAAATTTTTTTCATACATTTTCTTCAAATTTAAAAGAATGATCAGGGGCGCCTGAGTGGCTCAGTCGTTAAGCGTCTGCCTTCGGCTCAGGTCATGATCCCAGGGTCCTGGGATCCAGCCCCGCATCAGGCTCCCTGCTCAGCGGAAAGCCTCCTTCTCCCTCTCCCACTCCCCCTGCTTGTGTTCCCTCTCTCGCTGTCTCTCTCTCTCTGTCAAATAAATAAAATTTTTAAAAATAAAAATAAAAGAATGATCAGAAAGTAATTCTTTAAAAGTCTAACTTACAGTGTTATCTTTACAAAAATAGTTACGGTAGATAAAATTGTTTGATATTTAGTTTACATATCAGTACCCTTAGTTTATATCAGTACTTAGTTTATATAAGTACCCCTGAATGCATCTTAGAATTCTCTCACCAAGTATTTTCAAAGATTTCTTATCATTTGAAGTCATACTCCATCAAAATTCTCATCTCTCACTAATAAACATTATCAAACTAATAATTATTTTTTAAAAGTGACAACTTTAAATTCTGAATTCCAGTAAGAGTTAAATGCAACATGCCATTTATGTTAATAAGACATATACATTAATTGCTAAAATGCAAATTAATACTTAAGGCTTTGATTTTAATATCTAAAAATTACCCATTCATTTAACCAAAATTGTTGAGGAAAAATTTTAACACTAAAAAAATGACCAATAAGAAAAAAACCAAGGAAGTAATTTGCCATGTGTTTCTTAAAAAGTTTTATATGTCTATTGGTAGAACAACCAAGCACTTTATCCCCTGGATTCACAGACTGCCACTGATATTAAAATACAGAGGCACCTGGATGGCTCAGTCAGTTCAGTGTCCCAACTCTCGGTTGTGGCTCAGGTTGTGATCTCATGGAGAGTGAGATCAAGCCCATGTTGGGCCCTGCTCTCATTGGGGAGTCTGCTTGAAGATTCTCTCCCTCTGCCCCTCCCCTTCCCCTGCTCGCATGCTCTCTTCTCTCTAAAATAAATAAAGCTTTAAAAAAAAATTAAAATACAAATAAAGTGTAATACACCCAATTGCTCCTGTTTGTCCCATATGAAAAGATTAAAGACGAATATGAGCAATAAACACCTAACAGTTTTCCTAATTTAAATAATGAGTATATTTTGAAACAATCTATTGGCAATCCTAAATTGTGAAAAACCCACAAATGCTAGATATTGTTACTAAATAACAAATGCAACAAAATCAAAACAGAAATGCCTAAAGAAAGATATCAAATTATATCACAGAAAAGGATTATTTCCTTAAGTGATCATTTCTACCAGTTGAAGTGAAATGTAATCAAAGTTTCTCAGTTCCAATTCATTTTTAACATACATGAATTTCTGGATATAGAAACAAGTACCTTTTTAGGATGAATCATTGTTGTGGCTTTTTTTTTTTTTCAGTTGAATTTTTTTTTTTTTTAAGATTTTATTTATTTATTTGACACAGAGAGAGAGAGAGAGAGACAGCCTGAGAGGGAACACAAGTAGGGGGAGTGGGAGAGGGAGAAGCAGGCTTCCAGCTGAGCAGGGAGCCCGATGCGGGGCTCGATCCCAGGACCCTGGGATCATGACCTGAGCCGAAGGCAGTAGCTTAACCAACTGAGCCACCCAGGCGCCCCTGAATTTTTTTTCTTTTGTTTCTCATTTTGTAACAATAATCCTTGTCAGGACATTCTCTAACCTCTTATGCTCATTCTCATCCTCACCAAAAGTAATACATTTAGGTCACAAAGCGCCCTCTGACAGTAGAATTGTTATTCCCTGGGGGTGCCTGGGTGGCTCAGTCGTTAAGCGTCTGCCTTCAGCTCAGGTCATGATCCCAGGGTCCTGGGATCGAGACCCACATCGGGCTCCCTGCTCTGCAGGAAGCCTGCTTCTCCCTCTGCCACTCCCCCTGCTTGTGTTCCCTCTCTTGCTGTCTCTCTCTCTCTCTGTCAAATAAATAAATAAAATCTTAAAAAAAAAAAAAAAAAGAATTGTTATTCCCTGAACTCCACAACAAAACACTGAACATAGAAAATCAAAACAAAATGTAACCACCAGTGCAGAAATTTATCTCTCTGTTTCAAAACAACTGCTATATGATACAGTACAGAGTCCACATAGATGGACACACTACTTCAAACTTTCTCAACAATCTATTAAATACTATAGTCTCTATCTTTTATGTATCATTTAAGATATGAAAAAGCATCTCTACTACATTAATCAGTACATAAGATCCTAAGAATAATAATATAGGATAAAGCTTATGGCCTGTCCAATTCAATGGGATTAAGTAATACTTGGGGGTAAAATAATTATCTTCATAATGTCAAAACACATACCTGGCTTCTTCTAATAACATACTAAGCTGCTATCTTGTATATTTAATCCTGTGTATTTTTACGTAATATATTCTACTAAGGGAAGAGAATCCTATAATTTATAATTCCCATGCAATATATTAAAAATAACCTTAAGTAATCAAAATATTCAATTAATTAAAAAGGAATTTTTAAAGTATAAGTAATAAAAATTGATGTCAGGAACTTATGCAAAAGAACAACCTTCATACTGAAATGAAATACCAAGAGATTTTTCTCATTTGCTATACCTTCTTCATCTTCTGTACCATACATCACAACTTAAGTTCAGAAGGGGGTTTAAAATTTTTCAGTTACTAAGGAAAAATGATTTCATTATATAATAACGCTAAGACAAGTACACTAATTCAGTTTATAGAAAAATTTACTTGTATATGTTAGAGAAAAAAGGATTTTATGATTTCTTAACTGTAATAAATTCAGTGACACTTTTATTTCTCAAATATTATACAAAATTCATGTTTTGCTTTTTTTTTTCTTTACAAATTACTTTGCTTTCAGTCTTCAAAGATTCCATAGCATAGTCTGTTTTTTCCCTTATCTCTAAGATTTTTCCATGTTTTCCCCCAAGGAAAATCTTCACAGGTGCCTATATAAAACTTCATTAGTGAAATACAAATCAAAACCACAATGAGATATCACCTCAAGCCTGTTAGAATGGCTATCATCAAAAAGTAAGAAATAACAAGTGTTGGAGAAGATGTGGAAAAAAGGGAATGCTCATTTACTATTGGCAATAATGTAAACTGGTGCAGCCACTATGAAAACTAGCATGGAGGTTCTTCAAAAATTAAAAATAGGGCACTCCTGGTTGGCTCAGTTGGCTGGGGATCTGATTCTTGATTTTGGCTTGGTTCATGATCTCTGGGTCATGGGATCAGCTCCGAGTCAGGCTCCACAC
This sequence comes from Leptonychotes weddellii, assembly GCF_054177405.1. NCBI lineage: Eukaryota > Metazoa > Chordata > Mammalia > Carnivora > Phocidae > Leptonychotes > Leptonychotes weddellii. The sequence continues at coordinate 57,326,580 of NC_138380.1, forward strand.
TCAGCACAGAGTCTGCTTGGGATTCTCTCTCCCTCTGCCCCTCTCCCTCACTGGTATGATCTCTCACTCTATAATAAATAAATAAATCTTTAAAACCAAAATAATTAAAAATGTAACTACCGTATGATCCAGCAATTCCATTTCTGAGTACATATCCAAAGGAAACAAAATCCCTATCTTGAAAAGATATCTACACCCCCATGTTCATGCATCATTATTTATAAGAGCAAAAACATGGAAATACCCTGTGTCCATCGATGAATGAATGGGTAAAGAAAATGTGGTAGAGATATATAATGGAATATTATTCAGCCACAAAACAGAAGGAAACCCTAGCTATCTGCAACAGCATAGCTGGATCTTGAGGGAATTACACTAAATAAGTCAAAAGCAAATATTGTATGATCTCACTTATATGTGGAGTATTTCTTTTTTAAACCCCAAAATTCATAAATAAAGAGTACAGATTGGTGGTTGCCAGAAGCTGGGGGCGGGGGTGTGGTATAAAAGGTTAAGGGTGGTCAAAAGGTACAAACTTCCAGTTAAAACATAAATATGTCCTAATTAATTAATTAATTAAAAGGGGGGGCGTGCCTGGGTGCCTCAGTCAGTTAAGCATCTAACTCTTGATTTCAGCTCAGGTTATGATCTCAGGGTGGTGAGATGGAGCCCCAAGGTGGAGCCTGCTTAAGATTCTCTCTCTCTCCCTCTCCTTCTGCCCCTCTCCCCACGCTCTCTCTCTAAATAAATCAATCCTGGGGATGTAATATACAACATGGTGACTATAGTTAATACTGTATTGTATATTTGAAAGTTGCTAAGATAAATCTTTTTTTTTTTTTTTAAACATTTTATTTATTTATCTGAGAGAGAGAGCGCGCACACAAGCACATGCACATGAGGTGGGTTGGGAGGGGGGAGGGAGAGGCACAAGCAAGCTGACTCTACCCCCAAGTGTGGAACCCTATGCGGGGCTCCATCCCAGGACCTTGAGATCATGACCTAAGCTGAAATCAAGAGTGGGCTGGCCACTTAACCACTTAACCAACTGAGCCACCCAGGCGCCCCTAAGACAATAGATCTTAAAAGTCCTTATCATAAGAAAAAAACCGTTTTAACTATGTGCTGCAATGAATGTTAACTAAACTTACTGTGGTAATCATTTCACAGTATATACATACATCAAATCATTATGTTGTACACCTAAAATTAATACAAGGTTATATGTGAATTATCTCTCAATAAAAAGAAAGAGAGTTAACGGAGGAAGGGAAGGATAAATTATTAAGAAAAACAGGGGAAGAAATCTGTAAATTATTCACTGAAGGGTTTGTGCTAGAGATTTTCTTTTCTCTTAAAAGAATAAACAAAGGTATATCCAAAGAATAAAAGGATATAATAAATATTACTCAATTATCTTTCAAATAATACTCTTCAGAATATTCAGGATTTTTGTTTTCAGAATATTCTTTAATTAGAAAAGGCAAGACAAATTCTGATCAGTGATAAAAACATAAGATTATTCCAAAATTAAAAGAAGTATCTATTATGTGAGCTATCTCATAAATCAAACCCTTACTATTTAATTTATACACATCAGGCTTGTCTGAGAAGAATGTAAGGCAGTGTGCAGCATTATATACTTAGAAAGAAACAAACCAAGATAACATAAACTAAGAGTAAGACAAAATACATTTCAAACAGTGGGAGTAAGTACAAACAAAATGGAACCTAGATTATACCTTCACTAGCCTCTTTATCCTTTGCCAAATTCCTCACCCACTTAGCATTCTCATCTGATTTGACCATTCCTAACCCAACCTAAGAAGTCCCTGGGTTTTTCCCTCTCTTGCTCCTGGACAGCTGAGCATTACTGGAGAAAAATCAATTAATCACACTTAATAAACCAATTCACTGAACATTCTTGGTATATAGCCTCAGCAAGTCATCTGTGATTTTTTTTCCAAAATAACTACTGGAAACTATCTTCTGTCTTCTTAAGCCACCATCATCATCCCAATTCCTTTCCCTTTCCACAGACTACTATTTCACTGGAAAGTCAGAGCTTGTCTAATGTGAACTTATTCAACTTCCCTACTCTCCATAAATAATTACCTCTGTATCTTTATTCTTTCCTGTCACATGTCTTAAATCAGTCCAGAATAAGCAGTGAACTGTTGTGGTACGGACCAAACAGAAAGCATCCAGATCTCAAACTAGTATCTCCCAAAAGCAGTGCTGATACTGGAAGAAAAAAAAAAAAAGCTGCACAGGAGGTGCTTAGAACAGTCTATCAAGCAGAACATGGTATTTGAGAAGGGAAGATTGCATAGTAATTTTAGCTAGCAATGAACATAAGGGGTATATAAGTAGAAAGGGTGTTACCAAGTACACATAGCGTAAAGACCGCAAAAGGAGTAATTGGTAACATTCAGAAATGTGTACCAGTAGGTTCTGTATAAATTTAAGCCAATAATGGGCCCAATCATGAGATTAGGGTCCAGGAACCCTTTCCCTAAGACAAAAGGACCTTTCTAGGACCTCTTTTCCTAAGAAAAACTAAATGGAAACTAAGCAGAGGTTAGGCAGTAGTGTGCTAATCTAACACCTAATTATGGAAAAAGCCATTATTCGTAGCACTTCCCAATTTCCGCATTATGCATACTACTAACCATGGTCAATTTCAAAATACCAATATGGCATCAGAGAATGCAGAATGGGGAAAAGATGCACAGTAGCATACCATTAGTTTTTCTACCATACATATATAATAGACTTAGGCAAAGAGTATAGGTAATAACAAAATATTTGGGAAGTGAAATTGCTTTAATATTTATTATCTTTAATATAACTTCAAAATTAAACTGAAAATGTTAAAAAGCATAAAGTGCCTCTCCCAATTGAGATACACTAAAGAAAAATATAATTCCATAAAACTTATTCCAAAACATATACTCAATTAATTGCTAAGAAAAACTAAGTTAATTTCAGAGGCCAAAAGAAATTTGATCACTAAAAACAAGAAGATATTGAAGACTTCACTTTGCCACAATATTAGCTTCTTTTACTTTAAAACACTGTAACCAATACATACGACCCTAAGTAGTTTTAGGTCTTTTTAGGACAGCTTTTTTTTTTTTATTATTTTAAATTTATTTATTTATGTATTTATTTACTTTGCCAATTGACTTTTTCACTGAGGATGTAGACCCTGAAATGTTCCAAGTTTCATGTGGTAGTCTAAGTTTCTTTTTTTTTTTTCTTTTTTTTATTCTTATGTTAATCCCCATACATTACATCATTAGTTTTAGATGAAGTGTTCCATGATTCATTGTTTGTGCATAACACCCAGTGCTCCATGCAGAATGTGTAGGACAGCTTTCTAAAACAGTCTAAGCAAGGCAGTGTATGTGAAGTTCTTCCAGAAACTTACATACTGGAAACCAGAGCTCTGCTGGCAGAGCAATATTAGAAAAGTTCATAACCTCATTTAAGGAGAGAACTACGTATCTCCATGTCAAAGATCATGACTAAGTACCCTGGCCCCGGAGACTACCAAACTGGCTTTCAATTTAGAAACACCCATCTATGGGGCACCTGGTTGGCACAGTTTGTTGGGAGTCTGACTCTTGGTTTTGGCTCATGTTATGAACTCAGGGTCATGGGATTGAGCCCCACATCGTGCTCTGTGCTCAGTGGAGTTTGCTTAAAGACTTTCTCTCCCTCTACTCCTTCCCCCTGCCGTGTGCACATGCTCTCTCTCTCAAATAAATAAATAAATCTTTTTTAAAAAGGCAAAAAAATACCCACCTAGGATGATTATTAACACTGCTGACATTCTAATAAGCTACAGCATTTTTTTAGTAAATTCTGGCTTCAAAAGCACATATATAAAATGTATATATAATATAATATATATATAATATATAATATATATACACACTCCGTTATAATTGAAAAGGGCAGACTAGTAGGACTGTCTCAAGACAAACTGATAAAAGAACACTATGAGGGACGCCTGGGTGGCTCAATCAGTTAAGTGTCTGCCTTCAGCTCAGGTCATGATCCCAGGGTTCTGGGATCGAGTCCCACATCAGGCGGCTTGCTCAGCAGGGAGCCTGCTTTTCCTTCTGCCTGCCACTCCCCCTGCTTGTTCGCTCGCTCTCTCTGACAAATAAATAAAATTAAAAAAAAAAAAAAAGAACACTATGAAAAAGCAATCCTGTGAAAATGGTTAAAGAATGTAAGCTTCCTAATAAAATGAACAGAGATTGCTTTATGAGATAAAACAATGAGGTCAAAAAAACATGCTTAATGTGTTTGACAAACACGACTTTTCGTATAAGTTACCATTTAAGAACCTGGGGTTTACTCTTTTCAAAAAGTAGAAAGGTAATTTGCCTAAAAAGAACACAGGTTTATTCCAAAGTTTTCTGTGTTCTAAATTCTTCCTATATAGAATCAGCCTATTAAAACTTGAGCACTGTCTCTCTCGGACTAAAATTAAGGAAAGGATAAAATTCATCATACATAAGCTTTTATCAAACATCTGTAGTAATGTAATATACCTAAGTTAATGAAAAAAAATTTAGAAACATGTCAAATGTTTCTAGATTTGCAAAGAACGGTTAAACATAAATATAACTAGCACAAATGAAAAATACCAAAAGTAATAAAAGGATGAATATGGAGGTAAATTCCTAATAAATTCATTCAATTTCAAAACAAAAATAAAGCATTTGAGAAATTCTTATAATAAAAGAGAATTAACAGACATGAGACAGAATTCATGCTTTAACCATTGCTAAGATACCACAATAGCCTCAATTAACTAAAAATTCATTTCCCAAAAAAACTATTACAGGTTTATTCATATATTATAATAAATATTTATTACTAAGGTGTTCTCACCACAAAAACGACAATGGAAATTATGCGAAGTGATGGATATGTTAATTAGCTTCATTATGGTGATTACTTCACAATGCATACATATGTCAAATCATTAAGTTGTATATCTTAAATATATATAGTTTTTAATTGTCAATTATACTTCAACAAAGCTGGAAAAATATTTATAAAAAATTAAAAAAACGTGCTGAAAACTTTATTGTGAAGCCATACGATATAACACTTCATCTTACACTGTTGAAACAGAGCGAACCGGTTCTAACATTAAAATCTCTTTCATTTTACTTACCAATAACTGTTCTTGGTCTTTCTTGGCATCCTCGTAAGAGGAGGGTCCAGACATCCAAGGTGGTAATGGAGTTTACAGGTATCACACAATAAAAGGAGATGTTGATCATGGTTCTTCTTACAAATTCCACAACTTTGAATAAAGGCAGCAAATAAAGGATTAGAATAATAATTATCTTAGTGAAACAGCTATTCATAGCATATTTTTTAAATTTCAAAATCTCACCTTAACTTAAAATTTCTTCTGTTAAAATCAATTATCTTTTCATAACACATGCTTTTTTTTTATTCTTATGTTAATCCCCATACATTACATCATTAGCTTTAGATGTAGTGTTCCATGATTCATTGTTTGTGCATAACACCCAGTGCTCCATGCAGAATGTGCCCTCTTTAATACCCATCACCAGGCTAACCCATTCTCCCACCCCCCTCCCCTCTAGAACCCTCAGTTTGTTTTTCAGAATCCATCGTCTCTCATGGTTCGTCTAACACATGCTTTTTTATAACATCAATTCTTATTAGTTCTAAATATTTTTGAGACTGTAGAAAAATAGCTGGATCTAATATAAATATTGCTCTAGAGTCAAACTTTTCAGAGAAAGGCATCTATAAGATAGTGTTCTCAACATCATCACTATCTTAATTTTAATTATCACTTAAAACTCATTTAATATTAGCTTAATTTTTCTCTAGAAAAGTAACTACTGAACAAAAAATTTTTCCAATTTTCTACTAGTCTAAAACTATAAAAGAAGTTAATTTACAAACAAAATTCAGTTTATTTTCTATTAATTACAAACATTTCAAAGAGCCTTGGAACATAAAAATAAGCTAAATTTATAAATAAGACTTTTCGAAATCTGACTTTGAGTCTTAAAAATATACCATTTTTTTTTTTTAAGATTTTATTTATTTATTTGACAGAGAGAGACACAGCGAGAGGGGGAACACAAGCAGGGGGAGTGGGAGAGGGAGAAGCAGGCTTCCCGCCGATCAGGGAGCCCGATGCGGGGCTGGATCCCAGGACCCTGGGACCATGACCTGAGCTGAAGGCAGACGCTTAATGACTGAGCCACCCAGGCGCCCCTACCAATTGGTATTTATTGCAAAGGATGGGGCGTTTTACTATTGGTGTTACTGTTACTTTGATTTTTGTTTGTTTTCAAGGAATCCAACTTCTCTTGTGAAAAAAGGCAACTTTACTCCTAGAGCACAAGCGCCTTGACCTGAAAATCCAGGGCCTTTTTTGTATTGGGAACATAAAGAGTGAAGGAGAAGTTGAGAATCTATAAGAGCCATCCATTCATGTACAGAAACAACAATGATATTTGAATTTTTAAGTTATCCTAGAAAAAAAAAAATCATATAAATGCAACTAAACTAGTACTTGGTCTCAATGTTGCTCAGAGTAAAAAAGGAAAATCACCTAAAATACATTCTGAAACAAAATGACCTGTAGTGATAAGTCAGAAGCACTGTGATATGTGTGATGGTTCCAAACGAACCAACTTCGTTTAGAAAAGCTAGACTGAGAATGTGCTAGTCTTCATATTGCACACTAAAACACTAGTGGGCTTTTCCTACATTTCAAGGAAGTCATTTGCTATTACCTATGGAGGGAGCCTCCAGCCAAGAATGGAAAGTAATTATGGAGATTGATATTGTTGTTATTCCTGCTATTTCTGAGAAAGGAAGAAGTTGTGGGGAGAATATTTATATATTTACATAAATATATATAGGTATGTATGTGAATATATACATTTGTATGTGTATATAACTTTCCCCACTTAATATGATCAGTTACATTAAAAAAGTAAGATCCTAACCTATTCATATATGGAAAGAAGTCTTGGCTATGTAAATTACTATAAATGGTGACCACTATAAACTATTGAGACAAAAAAGTAAAAAACAAAAACACTTCTGTAAATAAATTACAACTGAGCACAGAAAAAAATAGATTCAAATCTAGAACTTACCTTCATTATCCACCACTGTACAAAGACAGTAATTCACTGTCTGTGATACCTATCACTACCTAAAAACACATGAAAAGATCTAAAACTCATTAAAGTAAAATAAAATATAAATGCACATTTATATATCATTTTAATTATTTAAGAAAATAACCATCTACATTATTTAAAGTCACTTTCCAATTCCCCAAAGAGGACTGACTGTTCATTTCCATGGAACTTATGGACATACATCTCCACCTATTTAAAGGATATAAGTCACTTATCATTAAAAGAGGAGCAAAAACCTCTTCTGTCATTCAACCTAAAAAGCATCTTTGATGAAGATATTCACAAAATGAATTTCAAATGCATTTAACATAAATTCTAGTACGGACATAATTCATTCACAAATATTTGAAACATCTTGTTATTAAAAGTTTGAGTTTAAAAAAACACAGTATTAATCTGTTATCATTTTATTACTTGCCTATAAAGTACTGCAGGAAGAATAGATGTCTTTTGTGTGCCTCCTTCTTTTTTACTTGGTTTTCTCTCCTTGGGTGCTCGCAAAATTGCCGGTATGTTCAACTTCTATTGATTTGAACAAATGCAGTTTATTTTGTTTTAAAGAAAAAATATAAAGCAACATTCTCCTCTATTTGCCACTCAAGTCAACTAAATATGCTAGAATTGTGAAGGAGAAATGTTTTACCAGCTATTATACCAGCAAAAAGAATTAAAATGAGTTTCTGTCTCATAGTTACTTCCATTAGAAACCTATATTTACATACTTCCATCAATTTTCAGTGGAACACTAAAATATTATGAAAATTAAACTTCTACTTTGGCTTTAAAAAGTGAAAGACAAGGACAAGCATTTAAGAGCTTAAAAAAAACCCACACACAATACACTTGACAAAAAGAATATTGAAGCAGTTTATTTTCCTCAACATCCCAGCTACACTGGTGCTCCACAGGTTAATTAGAAAAATTATCTTATTGGACCAAACTCTCCATAAAGTGAATGAGATTCTTTTTGGTTTTCTACTAATCTGTAGTATGCTGGCTTCTGAGACAGCAACCATCTATCAAAGTCATTTCTCAGTGGCCCGGTGGGCCGGCATCTGTTCAACCAACTGGAAAAAGTGTCATGCAAGTGGTACAAATGATTTCTACTTCTGTGTATTTTACATTTGCACAAGGAAATGTGTGAACTTTTGTTAAAAAGTCATTTGATAAATGAAAACACCCTTTTATGGTAGATAATTTTTTACACTAAGTAGGAGATTCTTATGAGACGATCTTGCAAATCAATCCAAAAGATAATGCTAGCTTGGCAAATAAACTAATAATAGTCTTGTACTCAACATTAACTTCTCTAAATATAAAATACCATAATCTTCCAAAAATCCATCAACAACCTATCAATAGGAAGAAAGGTCAACTCTTCATAGCTGACTGCTTATTCTCACTTCTTAAATTACGTTATTCATTATAATATAAGCCACATACATCCTGTTCACAAAAAAAAGCATCTTCAAAGCTAGCATAGCACAATACGTATCAGTATGTATTACTTTCTAAACTACTAAGTCTACACGAATTGTATGATAAATTTGACCCTACATAAACCTCCGAAATAAGTACAATGAAAAATCTCTCTTCTTTGATAAGCCTCCTTCACAAATAAGACTACTTTCATTGTAAAAGGACCACAATGAGTCTCCATCATCCTCTAAAATATAACTGAAATTATTTGAATGAATTTTTAATTTATGTGCTATATACATAACTAAAAAAAAAAAAAAACAGTCAAAGAAATCTATTTGGCAATGATTCTTCTTTTCAACACCAAGAACTTTAACTGGGTAAAAATGCTCAAGGATAAAGTAATTTTTGTCATTACCACAGTGATATCTACTGAAGGTGAAAAACTACACTTTAGCATTAAAGTTTCAAAACCCATCTCTTACACAGCTCAAAACCAAATCAACACAAAAACGAATCTCTCTAGTTTGCTTTTAAAATTTTACATCTAAAAAAAAGAAAACTAAATATAACAGAAGAACAGGATAGAAAAAAAAAATGTGGCAAGGAATCTAACTGCTAAATTAGAGATTAGAAGAATTTGATAGGAGTAATTCATGCTTCAAATCTTAGTTTCATCACAAATGACAGGTCAATCAGTTAGAACCAATGAAAAAATTTTGCAAACAAGATAGCTGTTAAAACAACCAAATTAGGCTACAGGTTCTCAGTAGGCAGTTTTCAATGCTCTAGATGTATTTCAGGCATTATCATTACCCCAGAGGATTAGTTGCCCCTAATCAAACAGAATTTTTTAGTTAGGAAAATTGTATCAGAAATCTGATCTTTGAAAATAATATACAGAGTAAGAATAGGAGATAGCAATTGGAAAGAAACTAACCTGCCCTGTGATTCTGCCTAGTAAGGCCCAAATTCCTTGCCCTTCGCTTCGAAGTTTTCCATTCAGGTTCTGTAGTTCTTCTAAAGATTCACAGAGCTACAATGTAAATAATCCAAATCAGTAAACCATTAAAATACATAGTAAAACATGGGAAAATTTAAATAATTTATCAACAAATGTCCAAGAGTATCTGTATTGATAGTACATATTTTTAACATATTTTGTCATGATACCCTGAGAGGAGGCTATCCAGTTACTGAATAAGCAGCACCAATAAGATATAAGCATTTTGTTTCATGTTAGCATTTTTACTGATGACATTTATATTTATCATTCCATTATAGTTTTCTACATAATTTCAAACACATTCTGCTAATTAATCCTTGAGTTTTTAAAGATGCATTTCGACCATTTTCTCAATGAGAAAACTAAGGATCATAGGGTTTCTGTGACTTGACCAAGATCACAGAACTAGCAAGAATCCCCAGGTCTTCTGAATATAATCCCAGTACTCTTTTCTTTCACTACAGTGTGGCTGATACTGGAAATGTACCTCTTACTAATTTTTTATCACTTAAAATGTTATCTAACAATAAGTCAGTATCGGCCTTATATGCTCGTGTTACTTATTACCTAACATTTTGGCCACACCTTGCTTTTATAGGATATTTCTTTTGATTTCCCTCATCATTACAATGAAGATGCAGAATGGAAATTTAAATTGGGAGGTATTTTTCTTAAATCAAAAGTAACATTGCAAAATAATTCAAGATAAAAACAGTAATTTAAAGCAAGTTTTTAAGTTTTCTACAAACTTAGAGAAGTTTTATAGTACACTAGTTAGGAACAAGGAATGGAGTCAGACTGGCCTCAAACCCCAACTCTATGACTTGACTACCTACATTGAGTCTGGGCAAGTAACTTTACCTCCTTAGATTCAGTTTTTGCCTCTAAAAATGGGAGCCATAATTATAGCTCACATTATAAAACTGAAGTGAAAATTATATGAGTTAATATATGTAACATGCCCAAATTGTACCTAGCACATAGAAAGTACTTAGTTTTATGGATGATAATGAAGACAGTAAGAATAGGAAGTGTAGAGAAGGGCCTAAACACTTCATAAGAATTTCAAAATGAGACATAAATAGAAAATCTCTAAAGTAACAAATGACATCATCCATAGGTCTATGATATTATGTTGTTTTGTAACCAACTTACCTTATTATATTCCACATGGAGCTTTTCCTGTTCATTCTCTAATTTATCCTTTATATTCTTTTGTTCAGCCATATTTTCCTGAATTTGAATCATGCGCATATTTCTCTCTATTTAAATTAAATATCCAATTTTACTTTAGCAGAAAATAAAAGCTGATTTACAAAACACACAAAGGAAGAAGCTAGCCATAAAGATGATCACATGGATAATCTTACATTGTTTACACTTTTAACCCTATTCACAAATACAGGAACTCAGCATTTTTATAACAACCCACAACTTCCTAGGAAAATAAACATGCTTTTTCCTTAATATATTTAGCATGACTAATAAATTTCTAAAAATTGACAGTACAACAAATATTTTCAATAGCAAATTGTTCTCATTGACAATGTGCATATATTAGTGTCTATACTGACCAAAGTAATAATTCACAAAATCAGCAGTGAGAGCAGGTTGCTTATGCTTTCTCCTTCCATCCACACTAGAACTAGTATCTGAATTGTCCACTGGAAAGATATCTGTACTGATCCCCATTAGCTCTGCTTTCCGCATCAGCTTACGAATGGCTGAAGCACTGCTAGTGAGTGGTCTGGGCAATTTTTCCCTTGGAACCCAGGCCTGGGGTCTGGTAGATCGAGCTAGTTCTGCTTTGGCACGATACTGCTGAAGCCGGGCATTGATCCTTGCCTATAAAAGAAATGCATACAAATTTTAAAAGATATTAAAATGTAACATATTCCCTATGATTTCTACTTGCATGCTTAGAGAAAGTAAAGATAACCAGAATTTCCTATATCAAGGCACGTTATATCTATCCACAGTTATTAAGATATACTATATTATTCTTGGGTTACAATAAAGTAGGTCTACTCCTAGTTACTATTCTATGTCCTAATCTGTGATCAGAGTTGTCAGAAACTAATTTGATTAAACCGAATTTCTCTTCTCAGTAACTCCAAGTCTCTATAAATTCATCTTAATTTACCTAGAAATACATTTTAAAAGATGGGCAAACTGATCAGATCCTTTACATAAACAAACAATGGAACAGACTGAAAAAAAGATATGTCCAATATACTGCACTGATAGAATAATTTCCTCTAAGCCACATTTTTTCAATGTATTTGGAAATATGCTTCATAAAAGGCTGCTCTGTTGACTAGATGAGGGGTACTCATCAGCTACAAACTACACTCACCATTTACCTTAATTACAATCCACTTCCTAGGTCACTAACCACATTTCATAACTATACTTCACATGTCATTGGCACACACACACACAAGATCTGAAATGCATAACCTTGAAAGAAAAAACATGACTTTTGGCATGAATCCCATTACCTGTGCTTCCGGTGACAGTTGCTTCTCCCTCTCTTGCAAAGACATTTTACAATAGGATTGTAGAGCCAAGTAGTTTTTTCTCTTCCATTTTCTGTCTAACCTATCTGCATGCTGCTTACAATAAGCAAAAAATGGATCTGCTATATCCTATACCAAAAAACAGAAGGGGGGGAGTGAACATTTTTACTACAAAGGGTCATAAACAAGCTAACACAAGAGATATTTCCTTTTTGAAGAATCTCCTACAGTGTTGATATTTCTAAAATAAATTACAAAAGTAATTTTTACCCATAATGATAAAAATTGCTACTTTGGAACTTAATCTTGTATATCAACCTCAAATTAACAACCACTTTTTTCTTTAAAGGGCCTTGTAGAGAAATCAAATCTTATGTATTGTACCTTGTGTACCTAAAAAATAATCACTGTTTAAAACAAATAGGATTTTAATAATCTTAGGTAGAGGCCATTATTAAATATTAAAGTTATGCATACACGGATTAATATTATAAGACAATATATCCAGAAAATACAAGACTAGCCAAAACAGATAAGTGGAACATTTTTAACTAGCTAGCAATGAATGCATAGACATATTCTACCCAGGACAACTGAACACGTTAAGTATCACCATTAACTCTTTATATAACTGTAAAACCTCAAATGGAAAACAGAGGTCTCTCACACCCATCTCTCATGATACTAACCTAATGGGTTACTCTTTTTATTCATAAGGAGTAGGGTAGGTAGGTAGATAGGTAGGTAGGTAGGTAGGAAGGTAGGAAAGGAAAGAAGGAAGGAAGGAAGGAAGGAAGGAAGGAAGGAAAGGAGGGAGGGAAAAGAAGAGAAGAGAAAAAAGAAAAGAAATTTACTCCATCAAAAAAATAATTTGTAAATAGCCAAAACATGTAAACTACATTGTAACTGCCAACAAAATAACAGGGAGTTCATTCTTTAGATCTGTCCTAAGGAGAAATACAGATAAGCTCTCCATATAGTTTTTATAGAAGTTATGTTAAAAGGGTGTCTTAGAGTAAGGTGGGGTTTTACAACCCAAAGAGAAATGATGACACTAAAAAAGCAGCAAATGAAAAAGAACAGAAAGGGACATAATAATAATAATAATAACAGCAACAACAACAACAGTAAATTTAAGGTATCCTTAAAATAAAAAAAAGTACATGATTCAATTCTGTAGTGTGATATCCACAGATGTCACAATATAGCACTGTGGATAACATCACAGAATTTGGAAACACAAAAGCATGCGAATCTTCGGTCAGCTCCAAAATTTATGGGTTTTACAGCTTCAAACAAGTTGCTACACATCTCTGGGTCTCTTATTTGTAAAACAGATTTAATAATAACTACTTTGTATAGTTATAAAAGTAAAGAAACAAAAAGGTAGGTAGGAGATTGTTAACACACACACACATATGCACATAGCTGCTTTCTCATGAAATGTTCTAAATCTTGGTGACAGATGATGATAAATGAAAATAAAGATTATATTGAACCTCAGCCAAAATGGCCAGATCTAGAGAAGTATTTTATTATTTTAAAGTAGGTAAGGTTGAAACTGAGTTATCAGAAGTAGGATTCATGCTTACATAGGTGAATTAAACCTTAGGGCCAAGACACCGAATTAGGAAAAAGACCAGTCATCTCTGGTCTAAAAGATAGCTGAAAAGAAACAAGTAACCTAGGTAATTTTTTAAATTAATTAATTTGGGATTGGAGGACAATAAACCTAATTCTAAGGCCAGAATGACTAAGGAATTAATGTTGCTCAGAGAATGAACAGATATACCAAGCAAGTAACTATGACAGAAACCACTGTCTTCCAGTATCTATTCTCCCCATCTTCCCCTTAATAGAACCCTCTGAGTTTTTACTGAGTAAATGGTTACCCTGCCAGAAACTCTCTGCTTCAGCCTCCTTGCATTTAGATATGGGCATGTGGTAAGTTCTGGAAAATGAGAGGGGTGAAAATTCCAGACTATGCCCTTGAAAGGGAACTGCCTACTCTTAATCTTCTCTTTCCTCCTTCCAGTGGGTGGAACCCAAAGTAGAGATAAACCATCTCTGACATGTAAGAAAGTAAAACAGACTAAAGGAAGATGAAACAACAATAAAAGCACCTAATCCCTAGAAACAGACTCCCCTGAATATCAAATCAGTCTAGAATCTTGTATTAGAGGGCGCCTGGGTGGCTCAGATGGTTAAGCGTCTGCCTTCAGCTCAGGTCATGATCCCAGGGTCCTGGGATCGAGTCCCGCATCGAGCTCCTTGCTCCTTGGGAGCCTGTTTCTCCCTCTGCTTCTCTCTCTCTCTTTCTCTGTCTCTCATGAATAAATAAATAAAATCTTTAAAAAAAAAAAAATAGAATCTTGTATTAGAGCTAATTCAACTTCCTTGTTCTTTAAACCACTAATTATTTGGGTTTTTTAAACCAGTTGAAATAGTGTTCTGATTAATGTATTGGTTAACTTGGAATATCCTTTCAAACTGCTTAGAGAAATGGAACTTTCAAGAAAGTTTCCCAATGGAAAAGGGAAAGATAAAAACATTTATCTGAATGTCTACTATGTGCCAGGCACAGGTGCCTTTTAACATACTATCTCATTTATTCTGTATCACTACCACTTGAGATAAAAGTTATTATTTTAATATCAATTTTATGGATAGAAAACTGAAAATGAGAGAGGTTAAGTTGCTGACCCAAGATCTGTGGCTAATAAGTAAGATCTCTTTTTCAACCACTACCTGACTGATTAGATTCACTTAAGGAGGTCTCTAAATAGAGATGAGTAAAGCCCAACTCTGGGAGATTCTGATTCAGTAAGTCTAAGGCAAAGGTTTTAAATGAGAATGCTTTGAGAAACAGTACCAATAAACATAAATGAGTAAAGGAGGCTTGAAAGAAGCTATAAAATTATAAGACAAAAGTAAATGATGTTGGGGGGAAAGGGGAAAATAATGAGGATATGAGAACTGTAGGGCTTGTGGCAAACTGGAATGTCCCACTTATAAAAGCATTCATACTCAAGATTTTATAACACCTCCCATCAAACAAAATCTATCCAAGGGTCAAATTTAGTCTGTGGGCCTCTGGATTGCTATCTTCGATAGCTCCTCCTTATTCCTGACTTGCAGATGCTGACCTTGTTTCTTTTTTCACTGGAGAGGGTTGGGAAGGGAGGAAAAAAGCAACAAAATGACAACTTCCATATCCTTCAATCACCACATACATCAATGTATCTGCATCCATATCCATATCCTCTGCCTGATCTTCTGTTACTATGGATAAACTGACCACTGTTCTTGTTTAAGATTAACTTTCTTTCCTCTAGCAATTCAACTTCTCTCCTGCATTTTTTCTCTCTACTGGATCACTCCCTTCAGCATATTTGAGCATACAGCATACAAAACATACTGTAATTATCTTTTTTAAAGCTTTAAAGATCTTCTTTGGGCTCCCATATGCTGTTCAACTTCTAAACTCCTCTTTAAAGGAAAATTCTAAAGGCCTGTCCATATTAGCTATCTTTAATTCTATTCCACTCCCAAGTTTTCATGACTACTACCAACCACTTTCACCCTTCCCTCCTATGGTCTCAACACAATTGGTGGTCCTTTTAGACATTAGTTGGTTCACATGTACTCTATGAAAAATTCTTAGGGCTTTCCATCTCACAGTAAAAATCCGAAGTCCTGGGCACCTGGATGGCTCAGTCAGTTATACATCTGCCTTTGGCTCAGGTGGTTCTGGGATCGAGTCCCACGTCGGGCTCCCTACTCAGTAGGGAATCTGCTTCTCCCTCTCCCTCTGCCCCTCTGCCCTGCTCATGCTCTCTAATAAATAATAATAAAAACAAAAACAAAAATACCCTGCTACCATTAAAAAACAAAACAAAAAAAAACCTCCAAAGTCCTTCCCATGTTCTTCCAAGTCCTACATGATATTCTATGACCGCCTTCCTTCCCTCTTACCAACCCTAGTCCCTAACTCTGTACCAGCCTCACCAGTCTCCTTGTTGGTCCTCAAACAAAGCATGTTCCTATCTCAGTCTCTGCATATTCTGTTCCCTCTGCCTGTAATGCTCTCCTTTCAAATAAATATATGTTCCCTACCACCTTCCTTACATATTTTCATAAAATCTCACCAGCATTACCCTACCTCCCTTACTCTCTAAATACTTTACCTTGCTTTGTATTTTTTCACAGTACTTATCACAATGTTGTTGTTTTTTTTGTTTTTTTGCTGTCCTCTCCCCACCTGCCACTCAAATGTAAGTCACCTTAAAGAACATATGTTTTGGGCGCCTGGGTGGCTCAGTTGGTTAAGCGACTGCCTTCGGCTCAGGTCATGATCCTGGAGTCCCGGGATCGAGTCCCGCATCGGGCTCCCTGCTCGGCAGGGAGTCTGCTTCTCCCTCTGACCCTCCTCCCTCTCATGCTCTCTGTATCTCATTCTCTCTGTCTCAAATAAATAAACAAAATCTTTTAAAAAAAAACAAAAAACATATGTTTTGTCTGTTTTCTTCAATGCCATCTGTATAGGGTCTGTAACAATGCCTAATATCAGTAGGTCAATATATCTGCTGAACAAATATACTGAATAAATGAGAATAAAACACATTAATTTGTAATCCTTAAATAGCTAAATGTAAAATATAGATAAGGTAAAAAAAAAAAAAACAGTAAGTCCTTATAGATAAGATTAAAAAAAATAAAAAATAGGGCGCCTGGGTGGCTCAGTTGGTTAAGCGACTGCCTTCGGCTCAGGTCATGATCCTGGAGTCCCGGGATCGAGTCCCGCATCGGGCTCCCTGCTCAGCGGGGAGTCTGCTTCTCCCTCTCCTGCTCCCCCCTCTTGTGCTCTTTCTCTCTCTCACTCTCTCTCTCAAATAAATAAATAAAATCTTTAAAAAAAAAAAATAAATAAATAAAAATAAATAAATAAATAAAAAATAGAAGTTTCTGATTCTTCCAGGGAAATTTCTTTCTGTATTTATATTACTTCTTGTCCATACTAGACACTTGTGACACCTTTTAATATCATCCTGTATGGTTGTTTAACATTTCACTGTGTTTATTGTTTATCCCCACGTAGGTGAATACTGTGCCTTAAAGCTATTTTCATGCTTCCTGACAGACTTCTCCACCCCAGTACCTAGCTTACTGTCTTGCACGTATGCATAGGCCCTCAATCATGATTGACTGACTTCACTGAGTGCTACAAAGTTACTTTTGAATATACATTTCACTGCTAAGTAATATATAGGTCACCTCTTCACATAACTGGGTTTTAGAACATGAATTCAATAAGGACTCTATATTCATATTCCACAAATGCTTGCTGAGTTCTATTTTCTGCCAACTATTTGACATAAGATAATGGGAAAATCTACTGGAGTGAAAATATGAGAAAACTTTTCATTTTTAATAAGAAGAGAACCCTTGTTCTCTTCTTTTGAATTCTAAAATGAAGTGCTTAGGATCATTCCAACAATATTGAGACCAATAAGCTTAACAACAACAACAAAAAAGGAAACCATAAAGATGTTGATGGGATAGAAGGATAAAAGAGACTGGATTATTAAGCCACTAAAAAAACCCCAGAACTACTTATGTTTATACCTCCTGTCATATGAGATAGTTAATACATTACTATTAGGCCACTGCAGGTAAATGTTCTATTATTACTTGCTGTAAAAGCCTAGGTAAGATGCAACATCAAGAAGATGAACAGCCAAAACATATCTTAAAGGCCCCATGCATATTGGTATCAGACTCCAAATGTGGCTCTGAAATTTCCAGAAAATTAAAGGAGCTAATACATAATTCATTATATTTATAAGATAAAACCCAAACCAGTTAATAAGCTAACACAAAGCTGGAGGCATCATGTATCCTGATTTTAAACTGTATTATAAAGCTATAGTAATTAAAACTAGTAACAGATTGACATAAAAACAGACATACAGATCAGTGGAACAGAATAAAGAGCCCAGGGGTGCCTGGGTGGCTCAGTCGGTTAAGCGTCTGCCTTTGGTTCAGGTCATGATCCCAGGGCCCTGGGATATAGCCCCACATCAGGCTCCCTGCTCAGCGGAGAGCCTGCTTCTCCCTCTCCCTCTGCCTGCTGCTCTGCCTACTTGTGCTCTCTCTGTGACAAATAAATAAATAAAATCTTAAAAAAAAAGGGGGGGGGCGCGCCTGGGTGGCTCAGTTGGTTAAGCGACTGCCTTCGGCTCAGGTCATGATCCTGGAGTCCCAGGATCGAGTCCCGCATCGGGCTCCCTGCTCAGCAGGGAGTCTGCTTCTCCCTCTCCTGCTCCCCCCTCTTGTGCTCTGTCTCTAAAATAAATAAATAAAATCTTTAAAAAAAAAAAAAAAAAGAATAAAGAGCCCAGAAATAAGCCCATGCACGTATGGTCCATTAGTTTATAACAAAGGAGCCAAGAATATACAATGGAAAAGGACAGTCTCTTCAGTAAATGATGTGAAAACTGGATAGCCACACACAAAGGAATGAAACCTGATCACTATCTTACACAATGGATTAAAGACTTGAACATAAGACTTGAAACCATAAAACTAGAAAAAAAAAAAAAAAATAGAAAATTGCCTGACAAAGGTTTTGGTGATTTTTTTTTAATCTGACATGAAAAGCAAAAGCAACAAAAGCAAAATAAATAGTGGGACTACATTATACTAAAAAGACTGCACAACAAAGGAAACCGTGAACAAAATGAAAAGGAATCTACCGAATGGGAGAAGATATTTGCGAATCATGTATCTGATAAGGGGCTAATATCCAAAATACGTAAAGAGCTCATATAAATCAACAGCAAAACAAAACAAAATTCAAACAATCTGATTAAAAAATGGGCAGAATATACGAATATTTTTCCAAAGAAGACATACAGATGGCCAACCAGTATATGGAAGACACACAGCATCATTAATCACCAGGAGAATGCAAATCAAAACCACACAACATATCACCTCAATCTGTTGGAATGGCTACTATCAAAAAGATAAGAAATAACAAGTGCTGGTGAGGATGTGGAGAAAAGGGAACTTTTGTGCACTGCTGGGAATGTAAATTGGTGCAGCCACTACAGAAAACAGTATGGAGGTTCCTCAAAAAATTAGAAGTAGAACTACCATTTATTCAGCAATTCCACTTTTGGGTATTTATGCAAAGCAAATGAAAACACTAACTCAAAAAGATATATACAACCTCATGTTCATTGCAGCATTATTTACAATAGACAAGATATGGGAACCTAAGCGTCCAACAGTGGATGAATGGATAAAGAAATTGTGATATATGTTATACAATCATAAAAAATGAAATCTGCCGTTTGCGACAATATGGATAGACTCAAAGGCATCATGATAAGTCAAATAAGACAGACAGAAAGACAAATACTGTATGATCCCTCTTAAATGTAGACTCTTTAAACAAACAAACCAAAACACACACACACAGAAAAGAACAAGCACATAGAGAGAACAAACCAGTGGCTGGCAGAGGAAGAGAGGGGAGAAGAGAAATGGGGTGAAGGGGGTCAAAAGATAAAAACAAACAAAATCACAACAAAAAAACCCAAATAAGTTCATAAGCAAACTAGCAATTATATCTAGTATTAAGAACTAAGAGAAAGAACACTATGTACTAAATAATTGGCTCATCAATATTCCCAAGTTAATACAAAAGAAAAAAATCAGTAAGACAACATTTAACAATAAAAAATGTAACAACATCAAAATGTAAAAAGCATGTATCAGCAAAAGGAATAATCATAAGGATCAAAATAATTTTGTCCAGGTTTGTGTCTAATAATAAAGCTTATATAGACTATTTAGAGGAACTGATACTTCTGCATATACCCCAAATAAATCATACTTCTTACAGTTAAACTTCAAATAAAGGTTTAAATAAGATTACCTTAGAAAAGTAACAAAGTGAAAGTGATCTATCTGCTAACACGTGCTTTAACAGTTCCCTGAGCTGGGATGGCAGGAAACATCATCTCATGTAAACCAAAGAGATAAAGAGACACATGTATGAATAAACACTTATTCCAATACCACAAAAAAGTATGCCAAAGGTATACCCTCAGGCAATGCCTTTATATAAATAGGAAATCAAAACAAATAAATGGGAAAGGAAATGTGCAAAATACAACACAAAATGATGATCTGAAAACTAATTTTACCCTAGAATTATTTTTTTAAATAAAATCTTACCCAAAAAAGCCAATAATGCTATAGAGCTGATCAAACAAAAGCTGACTGATAGAAGGGACCGCTCCCTCAACTGATACTCTAATGACTGAAGACACAGTGAAAAATAAAGAGAAAACAAAAAAACCCTCTCCTCATAAATCCATGTTCTAATAAAGGTGAGAGACAATAAACAAGATAAATAAGGATCAATATATTGGACAGTGGTTAGGTATTAAAAAGATGGGGGGGGAATAGCAGGAAAGGGGATTAGAAAGTATCATGGAGGGAAAGTGTTACAACGTTAGACAGGGTGACCAGGAAAGTCCACAGTGAGAAGGAGACATGGAGTGAAGATTTAAAAAAAAGTGAGGGAATGAGCCATGAGGGCATACGTGAGGGAAGGGCAGCCCATGCAAAGAAACAGGTACAGAGGCCCAGAGTAGGAGCTTACCCAACACATTCATTACAGGAGCAGGGAAAAGGCCAGGGAGATTTAATGAGGGGAAGTGATGAGGTCAGAAAGGTAATGTGAACCCAGATCACACAGAGCTTTATAATCACTGTAAAAAAAAAAAAAAAAAAAAAAAAAACTGACCTCTAGTGTGAATCCGACGGAAAGCCACTGAAGGGGTTTTGAGCAGATGAGTGACCAGATCTGACTTATATCTTAATGGGACAGTATTAGTTGTTACTGAAAAGGTCCTCTATTCTCTAGGAAAGGATTGGTAGACTATGACTCGAGAGCCCAATGTGGGCCCACCTTGTTTTGGAAATAGTTTTATTTGAACACAGCCATAGCTATTCATTTACATATTGTCTAAGACAGTTTTCACAAACAATGGCAAAGTTAAATAGTTGTGACACAAACAATAGGCCCAAAAAGCCTAAAATATTTACTATCTGGCTCTTCAGAGAAAAAAAAACTGCCACCCTCTGTCCTTAAAAAGGCAAAGAAAAGCAGCGAAAGAGTTAGGATGTTATTAATCCAGGTGACAAAGGATTACTGAGACTAGGATAGCAGCAATGAATTTGTTAAGAAGTAGACATATTCTAGACATATTCTAAAGATACAGCCTTACTATACATATATATATATATATATATAAAAACACTAAATACTTTTTAAAATAAAAATGTAAGTTACCAAATGCCTAACAGCCACATAAAGGTATTGCTGAAGATCTCATATAAAACGTCTAGTTTTAAGCAATGTAACTTGATGAATTCATGAAAAATTATTTGATCAACCAAGAGCCCATTCCTACCAATCCTGGTTTTCCCAGCAATATTAAGGCATCAGTTCAATAGCTAAAGATCTAATTTGAGCTCTTGACATTAATCCATGAATGATTTCAGTCCATTAAGTCAAAGGTTATGGGAAAAAAAGAATCAATAAAATCTATAATCTTATACTGTTTCAAAGAGAATTTTCTACATGGTAACGGAGTGTGGCAAATCATACTTTATCACAGAAGAAACTACCATATGTTTTACATGAAATATAAGTAACCTTAAGGCTAACTAAATGGTGTGAAACATAATCACATAAATTTCAGTCAGCATAATTGAACCTGTACTACTGCTCAGTTTTAGTAATAAATGTGTTGTATCATAACATGGTTTGAATATTCTAAATAATCTGGAATTTTCACAAAGTAGATCAGAAAGAATAGAAACTTCAAGTGGATCCTCACCAATGAGATAAAGTACTGTCAGAAGGCTATAGAAAATCATTAGAATATGGTAAGGTATATGATGTTACTGGATAAAACTGAGGTACTAATTCTTTTTCAACCTTTCTTTTACTGCCTATATAAAACAGCCATTAAGAAGAAATCCCACTTGGGGCGCCCAAATGGCTCAGTCGTTAAGCATCTGCCTTTGGCTTAGGTCATGACCCCAGGTTCCTGGGATCGAGCCCTCCATCGGGCTCCCTGCTCAGCGGGAAGCCTGCTTCTCCCTTTCCCACACCCCTTGCTTGTGTTCCCTCTCTTGCTGTCTCTTTGTCAAATAAATAAATAAAACCTTAAAAAAAGATAAAAAAAGAAGAAATCTCACTTAACAAACAAGTTTTTAAAAAAGGGAAAAAAGAAGCTTTCTAGAATGTCATATAAAATTGAAACAGAAGATATGCCTACAAAAAACAGATCTGTTTTAATTTAAGATTTGTTTTTTAATTAAATATACTATTATATTACATGAATCTTATAGAAGTACAACCATAAGAAGTAGCCAAGAACTTCTTTTAACAGAATGATGACTGCCAAGAGCAAACCTCACTGATAGAGATTCATAAAAACTCTTGGGTTTTAAAACATTGTTTAGAAATCTTTATTTCCAATTCTATAAATGTTTATAACAAGACACCAGAAACATATGCAAATATATTTTAAATCATTCCCCACCCCCCAAAAAAAGTAAACTTAAAAAGGCAACAGTATATGGCTCCTTCACACATTTTCTTTTTATTTTTTTAAAGATTTTATTTATTTTAGAGCACATATACGGGCACCTGCGTAAGCACACAGGGAAGCGGGCAGAGGGAGAGGGAGAGAGAAACTTTAGCAGGCTCTGCACCGAGTGGAGCCATGGTCTCTGATCTCATGATCCTGAGATCACGACCTGAGTTGAAACCAAGAGTCAGAGCCTTAACTCCCACCACCCAGGCGCCCCAACTTCACACATTTTCGTTACCTACTGTCAACCCAAAAAAATAATAAAAATGGTGAATGAATGGTGCTATACATAGGAACCCAAACTACCACAGTATGAAAGGTAAAGCTCCCAATGAGTTCTAAAAGAAAAGGCTACAAAGGAGTCTTCCTGATTGCAAAAGCTCAAAGTTTACCACAGTACAGTAATAACCTAACAGATTCTGTGATCTAAGTATTCACCTGAGATTATCTAGTCTTCTAAGTCTTATTTGTATTGCCCCTCTGCACTTCGCTCACCATCCTGAGCTGTAGTCATAACTAATCCACACAACCCTATTATATAATTAATTATACCTCTATGTCTGCCTAAGAGCTGTGAAAATGTTGTGTTTACGCAGTACCCTTCATCAGTTAATCAAAGTACAATTCATAGGAATCAGAGACTGGTACAAAACCATGTACCAACATATAACTGTTATAGAATTCATTTATTAAAAAAAAAAATATCACTCTAATCTACTCAACCAATTTTCATTAGATTATCTTTTTCACTTGATTCCTGTCTATGAATTAAATGGGATAAGATAAAGACCCAATATAATAAACATATTTTTATATGACACTAAAAATTTAGCCAGTAAAAGAAGAAACACAAGAGACTTAGATATACCACAGATCCACCATGAACAGACAGTAAGAATTACCAAGCAAACACTCAAATACCTGTCTACATAAAGAACTTAAAGAAACAACAAAACTTAGTCTCAGGACTCCTTAAGTCTTAAAAATTATTAGAGCCCGAAAGAGCTTATGTGAGTTATATTTATAGACAGTCCCCATATGAGAAATTAAAATAATAAAATTTTAATATATTTACTCATTTTAAAATAATAATCCCATTACATGTTAAGATAAATAATATTTTTATAAAAAAATACTATATACAAATTCAGTGAGAAGAGTGGCACTGTTTTACATTTTCGCAAATCTCTTTAACATCTAGACAGCCCAAATAAAAGAAGATAGCTGGATTCTCAAAACTATTTCCACATTCAATATGTTATATTGTTATGTGTTATATAATCTCTGAAAATATCCACTATTACTCATGAGAGAATTAAGAGTAAAAAATGTATATACCACTTTCATATTGTTACAAAGATAGTTTTAACCTCATAAACCCCTTGAAAGTATATTAAGGAGTCCCCAAAACATATTTTGAAAACAACTGATTGCTTAATCTAAAGCCAATAAACCTGGAAGGAAAATTATAAAATTAAAAACAATTGTAAAGAGATAGAAATACAGATACTGAAGGGGTAATGATTTTATTTACAGAAACAGAGTGAGGTTATCCAAGATGCTGACATTTTAATGCTTTAAAACAACCTGGATTATGTTTCATTTTATCTGTCAGATCTCACTCTAAGAATTTTTAACATGTTTTCCAAATGTCTAACTAGCTTTGAAACTGAAAAAACTCATACATTGTTGATTTTTTAAATTTTAGACCAATGATCTAGGCAAAGACTTTTAAAATAAGCTTGTTAATTTCTTTTATAATGCACACCTGTTGTGGGACATTTACAGTCATGAGACATGAACATATTCACCAACGATGAGTTTAAATAAACCTACCTCTTCTGCTGCTGCCTCTGAAAGCAGACCTTCCTTCTGGGCACAGGTCACATGGAAATAGGCTCTGCACATCCCTGCATCACAGCTAATGCAAACTCCAGTTCTAGCAAAACGAGGGTCTTCACAGAAGCTACACTCCTACAATGGAATAAAAGGAAAACTCTCAGAATAAAAATATCTCTAGAACAAGACTGCATTCTCATACAAAGCATCCATAAAATACAAATCGTGAATCAGTAGCATATTAATAGAAACAATAATTATAGGCAAGAAAAGAGTTTATATTAAAAATTTAATTCTAGGGGCCCCTGGGTGGCTCAGTCGGTTAAGCGGCTGCCTTCGGCTCAGGTCATGATCCCAAGGTCCTGGAATCAAGCCCCACATTGGGCTCCTTGCTCAGCAGGGAGCCTACTTCTCCCCTGCCTGCCACTCCCCCTGCTTGGGCTTGCTCTCTCCTTCTCTCTCTGTGTGTCAAATAAATAAATAAAATCTTTAAAAAAAAAAATAAAAAAGTTAATTCTCTCTACAGTTCTAATAAACCAAAATTCCACTGATATAATAGATGACAGTAATAATAATTTGAAGGTTTACTATGTGCTAGGCACTATTCTAAGCACTTTACATATATTAATATAATGTAACCATACTGTGCAATCTTCCACTCTAATATGTGGAAGAGGTATTATCTCCATTTTACACATGAGAAAATTGAGGGGAAGACAGGCTAAGAAATCTCAAAATAACACAAAAAGTAACTGTCAAGTCAGTATTCAAACCAGGGTAATCTTAAAGTCCATGCTCTTAACCATTCAACCATACTGATTTGAACAATATAATACTGCTTGGAAAATTTAAGAAAATAAGTAAGAAGCCAGAAAAAATTCACCAAAAAATCTAGGCATTGCAGCCAAAGAAATCACGTATTTTTAAAATACATTTAAGAGAATTAAATACTATTTTTTTTAAGATTTTATTTTATTTATTTGAGAGAGAATGAGATAGAGAGAGAGCATGAGAGGGGGGAGGGTCAGAGGGAGAAGCAGACTCCCTGCTGAGCAAGGAGCCCGATGCAGGACTCGATCCTGGGACTCCAGGATCATGACCTGAGCCGAAGGCAGTCGCTTAACCAACTGAGCCACCCAGGCGCCCGAGAATTAAATACTATTAAATTAAATTAAAGAGAAATACTTTCAGGAGAATTAAAAGTAATCTTAAGTAAACAATTTGTTGTCAAAGATATTACAGCCAACTACATCCTTTCTGAATACAAAGGAAAAAACTGTAAAACTAGAAGTTTAAAGTATTGAAATTACTCCCAATCCCTCTAAATTTATTTTTTATCCTTTTCACTATCTAAACCACAGAGAAAAAAAAAAGGTCTAGTCTTAAAATATAAACTAGTGATAGTAATCTTCACTGAAGAAAAACCTGCTAAATTGTGAAAGACTGCCAAGAGACAATTAAAGAAGAACTGTTTATAGTAAATATATTCTAAGTAAATTAAATACAAGGGAAACATAAAGAAAAAAATTCAACAGACACTAAAAATGTCATTTTAACACTGTTAACAGTTAGTGGCTATCTACTAGGTAGACAGCACCAAACTGACACATCAGCAATGAATGAAAACAGCAAGAACAGGACTCTGGGCAGAGATGTGAAAACACACCCCAATCCTGACACTCTACTGCTTGGTTAAATGTCTTTTTCCAGTAACAGTAGAAGGCGTACGGTATAAAATACTAGCAAATAGTAATCTAAACATGAAACCAAAAGAGAGAGAAAGAATGAGACAGGAGAGAGGAAGGGAAAGAGAGAAATGAAGAAATTAAATTATTTCAAGAATGTCAATAGTGCAAAAAGAACCAAATTGTTCAGGATAGTTCCCAAACTAATTCAATGTAATATGATGAAGTTGAGCAAGAGATTTCAGAGTGAATACAAGAAATAATTTCCTGACCATAAGGTCCTGTGAAGACTATAAAACAATCTAGCAAGAAAAAGAGAATCTTCCTCCATTGCTTGAATCATTTAAAATGCTAGGGAACTAAGCAACTGAGAACACAGGAAAGAAAGCAACCAGGATTAGTAAATGGATAGACAGGTCTAGAAGAGCTGTCCCAGTTATAATTCACATCACTGATTTTGCAGATGAGCTAGAGAATACATAATTTTTTACTCCACTTCCTAATCATACTTCAAAACAAAAGCAGGTGATAATGAAAAATCAGCTCACAATTGCATATTTAATGATTCTCTTTTTTGGTTCAGAGGTCACTGCTGGTTTCAGATATATGAAGTAATATCTGGTTCCTGTGTTTTTCATTGCTTGTAGATTTATATTTATGATAATACTGTGTGCCTACTGAAAATTACTTGTTAGTCCCTTCTAGGCTTTGTGTTTATGAATTATGAAGCTGTTATCAAAAAGCAGTACCTTTCACTTCCAATAATGGTACACTAGGTAATCTGTATTAATCCTGCTAGAAACTAGAAAATATGGACAAAGTATTTTTTTTTAAACTATTGCTTAAAGGCATCAGAGAGATAAAAAGATAGTATAGAACTACCTGAGGACCAGGAAAGTAAGTTCGGTGCTTGGGCCTGTTTTTCTCCCTGGGGGCTTTAGCTAATTTTGGAGAGGAATGCTACAGATAATTCAATAGAAATTACCCAAACTAAAGCACAAGAGTTTTGGAGTGAGGCTGGAGGGTGAGGGATGCAGGTGGTGGTTAGAACCTAAGGAGGATATTCTGGATATAACAGCAGAAACTGTCAAATTCTTGAATTTTCAATATCGGAGTTTTCCAACAATCTGTAAACTTCCCACCCCACCTTAATGTGTTACTAATGCTATTCAAGAGTTTTCCTTCCCAATTTCCCAAAAGACAGCAATGGAAGAGAATGTATCAGTGCCTAATTCATTCTAATATTACAGGGATGTCTGTAGTAATCATGTAACTAAATTTAAATTAGTAAGTGTATTTTTATCACTTATAATCCTAAAGCTCAAGCAATAAAAACCAATTTATAAACTTGAGGCTCAGAATCAGTTGCTAGACAGGTTTTGTAGTCATTAAAAAAAAACAAACAAAAAACAGTCCTTGAAGTCTAAAAGTAAAATAACAGGTGCTTCTTATACTCTTTTCGTAATTTTGGTAAATTCCATTTCAAAAGTAAAGTCAGAAATTAGGTTTGTATTTGTTCTAACTAGTCTGAGAATTCATATGTGCTAGGGAGTGTGCTAAATGGCACAGAAATGTTAAGTAGAATCAATTATCATTTTACCCCAAAAGTTAAAGAATACATGAAGGAATTTATAAATTATGGGCTTTCTGGGAAAATTACTATCAATAATAGATGATTTAGTGCTAACTACTCTACAAACTAGTATAATAAGAATAAGCATTTCTGTACTCAACAATGATATGGTATTAGTAAAAAGCCATACAAACTAACAAGTAAAATTTTTCTCTTTTAGACAATAAAGAAAACTTTGTCTCACCTTGGCACCATATTTGGAATAATTCATTTCTGTTAGTGTTACTGGTCGTAATTTGTCAATATCTCCAAAGGCTACTCCAGGAACATACAGGGCACAAACAATATGAACCCATCTATAAGGAGAGAAAATATGATTTTGCCATCAAACCCTTTCATAAAATGCCCACAAGGAAAATAAACATAAAATATGTGCCATCTCAAATAACTCCTGAAAGAATTCTATGGTCAGATCTCAGAATCTCACATAACTGAAGAATATCGAATAAGCACAACTGCAATAAGCACTTTTCTAGCACTTAGCCAAAGCTGAGAGTTAACAACTATAATTGCCTGTCACTTCAGTTCACTGCACTTTGCACTCACCTATTTTTCTTAAATATTTGCACAAAACCACTATTCAAATGAAACAAAACATCATTTTCTTATGCGTGGAAAGGTATTCACATTCATTACTTTAAGCACTCTGAGAAGTAAGGATCTAATTTAAGAACTGTGAAGTAATTCTGCAGTAATTAGGTAAAATTATTCTTCCTTGTTACTTTTTTCTAAAAGCTGTTGGAATAGTCCTTCAGAACACTTTAAAACAATTTTTAATGTTCATCCTTTCTTTCTTCCCAGGTTAAAACTGATTCTCGAAGACTGTCCAGAACAGTTATAAAATATAAGGAAGTCCTGTTTCACTCATCTGTTCACCATACAACCTTTGTACTAAAACTTATATGCCCCACATGTATTTTTTTAAGTCTGAATGATACGCAACACTAAATAAAGAATGCTTGAAGTTTCAGTACACTAAAAAAAGGTAGTTGATTCTAATTTCATTTTTTAAAAGCTGCGCTGAAACTTTTGAAATGCATCAGGAATCCTTTCTGTTTACATACAACCACACAATATATGGGATCACCAGATTTCGAAATTTAAACAGATCTATATCACTTCTGTAAGAAAGAAGGTAAAAATGAGACAGCAAATCTCTCTTAACCTTGTGACTATATTAACAACAAATTCTGCTTTATCACAGCTTGAGAGGCTACGACTGCTATATGGTTGTGTTTTGTGACACATTATACATTTTAAAAGAGTAAGACTAAGAATCATTTTATAGAGGCACTGGGGAAAAGTTACAAATCTTTAGAAATTATCTTTTTTATTGAGAAGAAAATCCAAGATTTTGAGATTTTCTTGATAAAATGTTTTAATCCAACCTCCCAAATGCATCCTGTGGAGTTCGATATAAAGATACACATCTTCAACAAGCAGCTGCTTTCTCAATTTAATTTGCGCAGCTTTTTCATGCTCCACTGGTGTATTAAATGCCACTGTACTCTGTAGGAGTTTATCTTTGATAAACCCAACAGCTGGCTGCTTGCTTCATACTGACCTTCTGAAAATATTTTAGTACAAGTCATGCAAGTACTACAGATTTAAACTGCCATTTCAGTGTGATTGGCACAAAACTGTATCATTTCCCCAACCACTGACGTGAGGATGTCAACTTGGGTCTTTATTAAAATGCGTATCAAACAGCTGAGACAATTTTGTTCCTTTTTAATACCTTTTGTAAATAATTTTTTGTTCATTTGTTTAATTGTACATACTTTAGAACTCTGTAATTAAGACAAATGGAGAAATCAAAAGGGAACCATCTTTGCTATGTTAACGTCCATTTTGCTTAGAGCTATAAGGAAAGATGTTGACTGGGGAAATGAAACAGAAATCAAGCACCACATAAAACCACCAAAAAACGAAGAGTCAAAATTGTCATTCTAGCATGGAAACTATTAATATATCCTTTTAAACTCACATATTTTAATAGAGCAAACTAACTAGATGTAGAACTTGCGGCTCCCATCAGAAACAGAGGGGGAAAAAGTCTAATTAGCCTATGTGATATGCAGTTTCAAAACCTTTTTCATTCTTTCCATACATTGTTCTTTTTTTTCCCCCATTTACCGTTTGAAGCTAGAATACTAAATGGCTTGCCAAATTTTCTTGACTTTTTTTTTTGCCTTGTATCAAAGTATATCAAGGTTCAACTATATCCTTCAAACTATTTCAAGACCTGTAATTTCCACCATAGCCTATAGATGAGTGTGTGCCTCAATGCAAATAAAATGTTCAAATACTATAGAAGAACCTCTGCGAGGCTGTACCACCAAGGGAAGTGTCTGTAGAGGTAAGATCCACAGGAGTCAGTACAAATATTTCTGAGTGAATCTAATTAAAGGGGCCTCTCTTTTCTCCATTCAGAAACAATTTTACAAGTCATTTTGTGGATTATAATAGCGTGAAGAGACAGGTACTTTATAGTTTTTCAATAGAACTTTTAAATTATGAACAAGAAAAGAGGTAAAACAAATTATTTTCCCTAAGAGGAAGCTCTGTGTTTTCCAAAGTTGTCTTACTTATTCACCACAATTTCTCATCAAAAATTTCAACTGTCAGGACTAAATAGTTACCAGAAGGAATTCATGCAGCTGATACTCTATGATCACCTTAAGGAAATGGAACAATACTGGTAGTAAGAAAACCATTAGGAGCAGCAGTAGCAGAAGCAGTAGAAATAAGGAGACATTTATTAACCACTTGCTATGCTCCAGAAACTGTACTGTTTTATAGGAATCACCTCATTCCTCTCAAAAGTACTAAGAAAATAGAGGTTTTAAAAAGTTAAATCAAATGCCTATAATCACAGTTAGTAAAAAAAAAAAAAAAGACCAGAACTCAAATATAGGCAGTCCAACCTGGAAGCACACACTTTTAATGCTGCACTCAATTCCCTAATTCTGGGCCCAAGTCAGTCCAAACATGAAATAATGCCCGGGTCTATGACAGAGACTAAAGATTCATGTCAATACATCAAATCATTTGTTATGCCTTGTATTTTATTTCACCTTTTTGGATGTGCAATGAGGAAGAAGAGCTAAGATTTTTAGCCATTTTTCCTAGACATCAACACACAGGCTTCTCCAAGATTCCATGGTAGATTCTATGCTATCCCAACAACCTTGTATGGCAACATTTCTCAGGGGCCTCTCCACCAACCAAGGGACATATAAGAAAAATATTTCTGACTTTGCTAAAGTAACATGTATTAAATTTTAAAGACTATCTTTACTTTGGGATAAAATGTATCCTATCCTTTTCAATGTTAAAATATGGAAAATAATGCTGAAAATTTGTCCCACTATTAAACATTTTTAAAAATACTGAAATATTTCATCACAAAATAAAAAACTTAATATATTTTAGTACTCATATTGGGGGGGGCGGTGGGGAGGTCAGGTAGGTAATGATCCATAAAATACAAGAGGGTAGGAACTACTCTTAAACTACCCAGATGGTAGTCTCCTGGGCAAAAACATGAAAAATATCAACACTATTATGATGACAATTGCTCAAATGTAATAATAAAGATTAGTATGAGTGTAGTGAAAAAAACATAGATCTTTGTGCCAGTTATCAATTTATTGCCTCTCAGCTCCAAATCCACCTCAAATATCTGCTATGCAATAATGGAGAAAATACCTTCAGCATTTCTCCTTTACAGTGAGCAAGATATTAAGCTGTCTCAGTAGAAGTGGTAGAGAGCACTGTAGGAGGAAAGCACTTCTCAGCAGGGATGATGAAGAGCATCTGCCAGGGCTCTGCCCCAGCCACATACACCAACTACCAACTCTGTGCCCTCGCAAGCCCAGCCCGGAGATCACTTTTCTGTGGCCCTCCCAACACGGACCCCACACACTCCAGACACCATACTGGTGCCCCAGTACCTTCTGCAACTTGTGCCTAGACACCCACTTGCCACGAACTAAAGACCAGTTCTGGCCCAGGCAAACCAGTAAGCATCTCTGCCATCCAATAGCTTGCAACTACACCTTCTCCAATAAGGTCTGAACTCCAGCCTTGGGGAGGGGTCTTCCAAGTTTGTCATTCCCTGGATGCTCTCCCTCGGCCTTAGGGTATCCTTTAGAGTTCTTTTATATTACAGTTACTTTTTTTTTTTTTAATTAAATTAGCCAACTTGTAGTACATCATTAGTTTTTTTTTAATTAACATATAATGTATTATTTGTTTCAGGGGTACAGGCTGTGATATCACAGTTACTCTTATCATAGCTTAATAATTCTGTAAAGTCCCCTTTTAAAACCACTGTATGGGTTCTGTCTTCTGATATACTTTTGAAGTCAGACAGATCTGGGTTCAAATCTGACTATTCACCTGCTTGTGACCTTGATCAAATTAAAATTACTTAATGATCTAAGGCTCAGGTACTACACCCATAAAATGGAAAACTTTAGCAACTGTCTCATTATAGAGTCATCACTGGGATTAAATGGGACTATGGCTATAAAGGCAAATGCAGATAACCAATAAATAGTCTTTTCTCCTTCCCCTGATCTGTAGCCTACTGTCCATTTACCCTATGCCAAAAAAAATACAAAGAAACAATCAAACAAAAGTTTGTAACTGAAAAAATAATAGAAGCAGACACATTATAAAGCAGGCATATAAACCCATCAGAATTATGACATCAACCTTCCAGCATCTGTCTCCTTGAAAATTCCATCCTGATTGGGACAGAGTTCACAGCTAGGGGAAACACCACATTTACAGGCATCACAAAACCAAGGTTCTGTGGAGTTTTCAGAAGCTGAACTCATAATAGAGTCACTCTCTCCATCAACTCCATAACAACCTAAAAAAAAAAAAAAGGTATGATTAAATAGTTTATTTTTTAACTCATTTATAAAATTACAAAAGAAAAAGGGAAGTAGAGAACAAATCTGAAAAACTAATGGTTTATAAGAATGATATTAAAGTCAAAACATGTATGTGAAATCATTTTATAAAAGTACTTTTTCACTACCATAGTATGCACAATGAAACAAATGACCTTTTAAAATAATTTTACATCTACTGGAAAAGCATTACGGGAATAAAAATTACATAAAAATAGGAATCTTCATTAAAAAGAAATCAGATTGTATCTAGGAACTACTGATTAACATTCATTGAGCTCCTTTTGTAATGGACACTTAAATATTTAAGACCATGCTCATGCAAAACAAACATATAATCAAAAAGGTCTCAAACTTTGGGGATGGCAGATAAAACACAAATTCATATAACCATAAACACAAAGTTAAGTATTAGGAAAAGAAAAATACATAAACCCACACAGACATAAATTAAGGTTATAGGACAATTTGAATAGTTCAGACTAGAGTTAGACAAACTGAGTTCCATTCACAACTGAGCCAACTTCTAGCTCTAGGAGGTATTTGATCTTTTTAAACATTTATGATTCTATCTTCTGTAAAAATTTATCCATAACTGAAATTAATAAAAACAGATTACTCTTTTTCTGTTTAACTCAATATTCTGAGAGAAGTTAAATTATTTAATGAGAAAATGTGATAAAAAATTTTTAAAGATCCTCACTGCAAACAAACAAGATTAGTTAGTACACGTCTTTACGTTTTAGAGTAGGTCATGTTATACTTCATCTACCTTTCAATTATTAAGAGTAAAATGTTTCCTTATCTATGCAAATATACATATCTGCAATTACAAATTATATTTAAAGTTACTATTTGCACTTCCAGATTTGTTAAAACTTTTTATAAAATTAAAAAGATTTTCCTTGATTTTGAACTTAATAGATGTGAAACATGAACACCAACATGAAAGTCAAGCAAAATATCACTGTCAACATTTTGGTAAGATCAGGTTCTCATTAAAATTCTTGAAACTCAATTTTGTCAATGAACTCGGTGTTGATGAGGCTCTTTGTGCCTGACAAACCAAACTCACTAGAAAGTTATGTCACATCCATTATCATGAATAATTCTTTCTCAGTATAAAAATACCAAGAAGAATGTATTGGCACCATCACAGTATTGATAAATATAGAATTCAATAAAGGGCAACTGAAAAGTTCAGAGATCATTTCACCCAGACTATAAAAAACATGTCGAACTCTTGATGACTTACATAACAACTACAATAGTCATGACTCCTAAATAGTTTTCTTTTTCCTGAATGATGCTTGACGCAACACTTCATATTACCTAGACGACACCACCCTCATGATAAAAATATCCTGAAGAGAAAAAAAAATTAATGCATAAATAGAAATAAACTACAACTTAATTCTAGGCCTGATGTACACCCTCATCATCTTTAGGCTGGGGCACTTCTCTGATCTCCTAAGACACATTTATTACCTCTCCAAGATAGGTTGCTTCTACAGATAGCCAAATATCAACCACCCCAGGATCTTCTGACCAGGTTTATTCTAAGAATCTAAGTGCCAAATTCTAAGGGGCATCCAAAGTGACCTCCAATAAACTGAAGACATTAAAAACAAACAAACAAAAAAACACTATATGAGAAGCATATGTAAGCAACACTCATCTCTCAAAAGGCTTTACCCCACAGGTAAGTTTATATGCATCCAATGTAAGATGTGATTATTTGAACTGGTTACACATTAAACAGACAACTGGAGCCTAAACCGGAGAGTGTCTTCTCACAAACACCAAAGATACTCAAATTAAAATAAATAACTATATAAATACTGAGTTAAATCACCCAGAAAGAAAAAGAACCATACACAACTAGTAAATAATTTTAAAGCATCAACATTAATTTACTAGATGTCATTAATAGGTCAATAGTCATGTGTAAGTATTTTAGTCACACAATGCTACCAGGGACTATAGATTATAATTAAAATAGCCTGGTAGGAATAAAACTAAAAAGTTGGTTTGCAACTATGACTTACATAAGCTGCCTGAAGCAGATGCCATTAATTGTCATCTTTATGCCATTCAAAGGCTTTATAACAGTGAACCTTAACGTAATCTGAAAATCATACAAAAGGATGCCAAAGAAAAGATTTCAAAGGAGCTAGACTATATAGTACACAAGATGAGCAAAGAAATCAAAACTTTTAATTTCTTTAATATCATTAAATTTGTGGTTGGTAATCATTATCTTCACTTCTGTTTAGATATACGTTTTTTAGATGACAAATCCTAAAATGAAAGGAAATACAAATTTCTTCTTGGGAGCAGTTATTATTATCACCAATAAAAAAGAATTTTTCAGTAAACGCAATAGTAAGCAAAATACTGTATTCAAAGAAAAATCACAAAACAAAAAAATGAAAAATAACCTGCTTTCTCAAAGGTTTATGCAATACTACAAGGAAAAAAATCTATTTTCTTTACAAAATAATGTTCCTTTTACTTCAAAGGATTCTTTCATCTGTATTCACACAAAGTAGGCAATTACCAAAATAACAAAGCCCCCATGGGGCTACTTTATTTACTTCATTTGCCAAAATCAAGGTAAATCACAGCAGTTTTTTACAATAAAGCAAAATTTCAATTCTGTTTTTTAAAGAATATTCTATACACATGGCAAAAATCTGCACACACATTAAACCTACAAACAACCTGAAGAATGACTAAATACATTTTAAGATCTTTTTCTTTCCTCCATGCAAAACAGAATTTAAAGTACCATAAAACAGGGTTGCTGGAGTGGGGGGTGGGGTGGGAGGGATGGGGTGACTGGGTGATAGACACTGGGGAGGGTATGTGCTCTGGTAAGCGCTGTGAATTGTGCAAGACTGTTGAATCTCAGATCTGTACCTCTGAAACAAATAATGCA
>NC_138380.1:57362557-57423855 GCF_054177405.1 Leptonychotes weddellii
AATGATTTAATGTATGGGGATTAACATAAGAATAAAAAAAAACAAAAACAAAAACAATGTGTATTTCCAGGCACCTAGGTGGCTCAGTCAGTTAAGCATCTGCCTTAGGCTCAGGTCATGATCTCAGGGTCCTGGGATCGAGCCCCAAATCGGGCTCCCTGCTCAGTAGGGAGTCTGCTTCTCCCTCTCCCTCTGCCCTGACTCGTGCTCGCTCTTTCTCAAATAAAATCAATAAAATCTGTTTAAAAACATAAAAACAACTTTTATTTCCTTCTACCTACCTAATTCTGAGTAGAAGATGCAAAACTGCATCTTCAATAAGATCACAGAAAAATATTTTTCATTTGGGTACCCATATAAAATAAAATTATAGACATATAAAACCTGTTTCATACAGTGTTTTCATGTTTTCCAATGTGTAAACAGAAAAAATATGTTTCTATGGCCATCTGATTAGGATCAATCTCTGAGTAACACATGCAACTTACACAAATCACATTTAAGGAAAAATGATATAAAACGTATTTACAGTTGTTTTGAATTATACAAGGGTATGGATAATCCAAATCAGTGGGAATTTTCCCCATTCAACTTGTCTCGGGGGAGCAAAAGACCTGCAGTCTTCCATCTTTTAGAGTTATGTAATTTTGGACAAACCACATCTCTGAGGCTGAGTTAAAATGACCTACAAATGTATTTAATAATATCTCTCCTAAATTATTTCTCAGTATAGAAAAAAAACAGGAACCCAAAAGTTGTCATTTAAAAACTTAAAACATTTTTTCTGTTCTTAATATCCTATCACGAAGACCTCTGATTTTTACTCACTAAAAAAAAAAAGACTGTAAAGTAAGACTGTTGTTCGTGAGAAAAGATGTATGATACCTGTAACAAATATGTCCTAAAGTGTAAGAGAACCAAAGTGTCTGCTGACTTATAAAGTTCAAATGGTTGTAACTTGAACATTCTTTACTACTCAATAAACATTCATAAGGATATATTTTTGCATATAATATGAAATAAAAATGGTCTAGGGCTAGTTAACAGCAGACTGAAAATGAATGGGGGGAAAGCATCTCTTAGTAGACCTTATCTCATTTAATGCACAACAGCTAAACTGAAGGGTAACTGCTGGAAAGGGCAGTGCATCATCTAATGCTCGCTCTATCATGCACTATGACACCTATGTGACATTTTTCTTCAGACACAGTGCAATCAGTGTATCAGGATAACTGACATCACAGTCAGGGGTACCCTACTGTTACAAGTCAGTATAAGATTTTGTCACAAAGGTGTTTATACTAAGTGACAAGTTGGAACCCTTTGATTTCAAAAACAAATTTATCTACATTTAGATGAAGTGAGTACTCTGAAAAGTAATTAGACAGTTATACATTTAATAAGCAGTATTTCAAATACTATCTTTTAACAAAATCTCAACTTAAAAACTTCTCTTTATTATGCTTAAGAGTAAGTACATTTAAAAAAAGAAGGGGCACCTGGTGGCTCAGTCAGTTAAGCATCTGACTTCAGCTCAGGTCATGATCTCAGGGTTCTGGGATCCAGCCCTGCGGCATCGCATTGGGCTCCCCGCTCAGCAGGGGGTCTGCTTGTCCCTCTTCCTCTGCCCCTCCCCTCAACTTGTGCTCTGTCTCTTCAAATAAATAATATGGAAGTCTGTCACTTAGGCACCTGAATTTAAAACAAACAAACAAACAAACCAGCAACACTAGCTTCCTATTATGCTTTAGAAAATTTCCCCTTCTGTGGATTAATTTTATATAAAAATTCATTTTGGAACTTAAAAAGTAGTACAGAAAGATCTACAGCTCTAATTGTATAAAAAATGAACATTATATAAACAATGAAAAATACCACAAAGTTTCAAAGTACATGAAAGGGTGGAAAAAATATTTGCAAGGATGGAAAATCTTTGTAACACATATAGCAATGAAAGGATTAACATTAAAACAAAAAGAATTCCAGTAAATCAATGAGAAAAAGACAAGCAAACCTACTGAGAAATGACAAAGGAAATGCACAGCAAGTAACAGAACATAAAATGCAACTGGCCACAAGATACCAAACTTCACTCATAACGTGAACGCATATTTTAATAAAGTGATAGTTTCCAAAAGATTAAAAGAAAATTTGCTAATATGCAGTTATCAAGTACTTTGTACACTGTTGGTAAGAATATCAACAGGTACAATCTTTTTGAAGATCATTCTGGCAATTCTGTCTTTTTAAAAGTTAAAACGCACTTATCTTTTGATTCAGCAATTTCACTTCTAGGAATCTATCCCACAGAAGTTATTACATGAATATATATGACACCTATCTGTTAGTACTATGTAGAAGTGAAAAACTAGAAACAAAAAGAAAAATAAAGATACCATGGTTGAACCATTCTATAGCTAACTATGTACCATTAAAAAGAATAATATATCCCATTTGTACTCACATGAAAAGAATCTCAATATTAACGGGTTAACATATGAGTGAAATACAGCAAGTAACGGGGAAAAAAGTCCCATGGTATTTATCCCACTTATTTAGAGAAAGAGACAGAGAGCATGAGCATATGCATATGTGATGTGTGTATTCACATATGTACATGGGAGCCTACATGAAGGGGCTCTCACTGGTCAAATTTGGACAATTTAAGTATCAGAAAGAGTAATCAGGTAATAGATGATAACATATAAGAGCACAATAATAACTGAAAAGGAAAAAAGGGAGAAGTTCTCTACAAAATAAATGCTGCCTATTAATGTAGAGGAATGACAGAATTAAAAATCCCCATCTTGGAGCTACATATATAACTGATTCTGACAAGAACCCTAATACCACTATGCAAAAGGCTATTAGGGAACAGAATATTAACAAAGTCTCAAAGTTATTACCTCAGATTACTTGTTAATTAACAAAAGAAAAACAAATGGCTTTAAAATGGAGTTCTAGTTGACACCACCTTAACTACCACCAAAAATTCAATAAACTGGCATCATACTTTTTTGATGTGGTATAACGGGAGGTAAACATCATCAACATAGTACTTTCGCCAAAAAATGTTTAAACTAAATCTAATCATGAGAAAAAAACCAGACAAATCTAGATTGAGGGAAATTTTACAAGTTATTCTAAAAACTGGCTTATATTCTTCAACACATGGTCATGAAAGACACAAAAAGACAGAAAATTTGTTTTAGGTTAAAGGAGATTAAGACACAAAAAGCAACACAGTAATACATGAATGGATCCTGGATCAGGAGCAGGGCAATACCACAGTGATAACAGAGGTATAAAGGTCACAAGAAAAGTTTGCATAGGGGCGCCTGCGTGGCTCAGTCAGTTCAATGACCAACTCTTGATTTCGCCTCAGGTCATGATCTCAGGGCTGTGGGATCGAGCCCCACATCGGGCTCCATGCTAAACTCGGCATCTGCTTGAGATTCTCTCTCCTCTCCCCTTACCCCTCCCCCCACTCATGTGCACGCGCGCTCTCTCTCTCCCTCTCTCTCAAATAAAATCTTGGAAAAAAAAAAAGTTTGCATATTACCAGCCATTAAATGTTTTAAAAAATGTGTTTGTGTATCTGAATGCTCATGAGAATGCAAGACAAGTCTAGAATACACACCAAAGTTTAAAGTATGTTTATCTCTAGGTGGTATGATCATGGAAGATGTTTTCTTTAGTTCATTTTTACTGATATGTTCTACAATGAAAATGTATTCATGTAATATAATAAAGTTAAATGAATAGCACCTGTATGGGGGTTAGAGAGTACCAGAGAGGGAAAGATGTGAATACAGACCAAACTGTTAATGGTAATTTCCTATGCAAAAAGAAGAATTCAGATAAAGGACAGTAATTCATTGTTCTACTTTATGTACTTATATATTTGCAACTTTTGTGTTTATATGCTACTTACATTTAATAGGAAATATTTTAATAAAAAATGATTTTTCAAATCTCCTAACAAGATAAGACAATGGTAAACACTAATTTAACACCTATACATTTAGATTATATTTGTGGAATAGAAGGCATCTGGATAGAGGCAATAGTGTAAGTGAAAGCCCTCTAATACTGGAAAAGTCATTCAAATGGCAGGTTATGAAATCTAAAAGAGTCCTGTGAGTGCAAACTTTAATCTAAAGGGACAAAATAATTTTAAATAGGGGAATAATATGAACAGATGTGAATTTCAGAAAAATCAGCCCTGAAGACAGTAGGAGAACCAGAGCAAGAAGAGGTGCATCTGTTTAGAAGTTTACACCCTAGCTCCCATCTGCCTCGAGTCTCAACCTTCTATCGTCTTGGTCCATTATTTTTTGTCTTCAGAGTTTAGTTTTTATCTCTTCTTGCCTTGTTCCCAACCATTTCTATAAGAAATAAAAAAGTCTAAACTTTTAAAAATCTTATTGTGAGTCTTACCCACCTTATACCAGAAAGTATACTTTATTCTACATTGCCCTGGCTCCTTTCCATGACCTATATCTGCAGCTGTCTTAAGCTCCGGCATGACAACCGCCTACCCATTCTTTATCTCTCTCAAATTTTACTTCCTTCTAAACCAATGTCTCTCAAAGGATGATCTTCCCCACCTTCTGCAAGAGAATCCCAACGCACCTTTTAAAACTGTAGATACTAGAGCCCCACCCCAGACCTACTGAATTGGGAATCTCAGGAGTAGTACCCAAGAATCTGTTTTAAAAAAGCACCTCAGGGCGCCTGGGTGGCTCAGTTGGTTAAGCGACTGCCTTCAGCTCAGGTCATGATTCTGGAGTCCCGGGATCGAGTCCCGCATCGGGCTCCCTGCTCGGCAGGGAGTCTGCTTCTCCCTCTGACCTTCCTCCTTCTCATGCTCTCTGTCTCTCATTCTCTCTCTCTCAAATAAATAAATAAAATCTTAAAAAAAAATAAAAAATAAAAAAGCACCTCAGGCGGTTCCTGGGTGGCTAGTCAGTTAAGCCACTGACTGTTGATTTCAGCTCAGGTCATGATCTCAGGATCTTGAGATAAAGCGGGGCATTAATCTCTGGTGAGCGGGAGCCCACTTGAGATTCTCTCTCTCCTCTCCCTCTGCCCCTCCCTCCAGCACGCACACGTGCTCTCTAAAATAAATACATCTTAAAAAAAAAAAAAAAAGAAAAAAATCAAGTACCTCAGGTGATAATCTTTTCCACTATAAAATCTGAGACCA
Source organism: Leptonychotes weddellii (assembly GCF_054177405.1). Classification (NCBI taxonomy): domain Eukaryota; kingdom Metazoa; phylum Chordata; class Mammalia; order Carnivora; family Phocidae; genus Leptonychotes; species Leptonychotes weddellii. The sequence continues at coordinate 57,367,767 of NC_138380.1, forward strand.
CTGGAGAGAACATCAGACAATTATCTGTATTCTAAAAAGCATTAATATTTATTTTGTATACACCAAATATCAGCCACAACCATGGCAGAAACAGAAACATACAGGAGATTTAGACCCTACGTAAAAAACACAGGAACTTGTTAAACAAGATATCCACAGATTCCAATCCTTATATAGGTATAGTGGCTTCAATCATTCAAGACTATACCTCTAACCAACTTATTATCCCTAATTCACATAGTTGGCAACAAAATGAGCTAAAGAAAACATCTTCCATGATCATACTACCTAGAGATAAACATACTTTAAACTTTGATGTGTATTCTTCCAGATTTGTCTTGCTTTCTCATGTGCATACAGATATACAGACAAAAGTATTTGCCACTGATTATTTACCACAGAATAAAAAAAAAATCATCAAGGTTTTACTTCACATTCTCTTTAAAAAAATAAATAAGATTATACCCATTTTATGCATATATAAAATATCTCTAAATTGTCTTACACCCATTTCTAAAAATAAACAAAATTTATGATTTTGTGCTGAAAATATTTTTCATAAGTATAATTTGTCTCTACAAACACAAAGTAATCTCTGCTTCGATGAGCTTAATTTTTTAAATTTTGTTTAAATTCAATTAGCCAACATATAGTACATCATTAGTTTCAGATGGAGAGTTCAATAATTCATCAGTTGCAATATAACACCCAGTGCTCATCACATCACATGCCCTCTTAAATGCCCATCACCCAATTGCCCCAGCCCTCCATCTACCTCCCCTCCAGCAACTCTCAGTTTATTACCTAGAGTTAAGAGCCTCTCATGGTTTGTCTCCTTCTCTGATTACTTTCAATTTAGTTTTCCCTCCCTTCCCCTATGATCCTCTGTGCTGCTTCTTATATTCCACATATGAGTGAAACCATATGATAATTGTCTTTCCCGGATGGACTTATTTCACTCAGCATAATACCCTCCAGTTCCTCGATGAGCTTATTTTAATGAACAGGAGCATAACACTAAAAAGCAAACACATAATAGGAGCCTTGAAAAAGTGATTTCTAAATGCAAAGAAAAAGTTGCATTAATAGCCCATAAATAAATCTAATAGTATAAAATGTGGTAAAAATCATAAATACCTTAAAATTTCACAGAACTAAGAAGCAGTAAGGTAAATACAATATATTCAGAAATATATATGTTAGTGCAAGGATTAGCAGCCTATTGCTTGCTTATCAAAATGTTAGCTAGGATGCAACAGAAAGTTACTCAAATAAGAGGGCTGAACATTACCAGCAGAAAGGGAGGAAAAGGGACAAAAGCAGGGAAGGAGTGTGTTTTATTTTGCAGAACTGACAGTTCCAGCCAAGGAAACACCCAACTAGGTGTTTCACCTGACAGGTGTGTCTTGCCAGGTGTGTCTTACCTGACAGCTCCTTAGGAGAGCCAGTTTGAGCTGGGTTGGAGGTGAGGACCTGCACAAAAGCCCCCTGAATTATCATAAAGTTATACTTAGCTCATTATAATACTAAAATCTTCTCCTATGGGTGGAGTTTTCTGCCATTTTTTGAACATATGATGTATCCACTAGCATGCTGACATATTAAGCATGTACAATTGAACCAGAAGTGCCCATACAAGTTCCCTGCCCCCCACCCCCTAATACTGAATAAAAGCTTCCTGTACTAACCCCATGGGAGACAGTACTATAAGAGCTATCTCCCTGTCCCCTTACTTGTAACAATAAAAAGTTCTTCGCTTTCAACCCTTCCTTGGGTGTGTTCAATTTGATGCACCAATGAACCTCTTGAAATCAGCTACAAAAAGAGAACATGCAATTGACTCACAAGTCACCTAGATTTGCCAATAAGGTATGATGTACTCAATACACCCATAGCAAAGAATTTATAACTCACTTAAAAAACGTTATTCTTTGCTCTTATTTTACATGTTTTCTTTCCCCTATTATATAAAAACAGCAGAGACTATATCTGGTACATCCTCCTGTTTGCTAGCCCCAAATCTTACATTTAAATATTTATAGAATCAAGGTAACAAAAGAAATTCGTTTAAATAGTAATTAATGTTTACATCAACATCACAGAGAAAGTTGTGCTCACCAAATCTCTCTTCAATCCTCTCTAGATGGTAAAAAGAGCAACACTAGAGAGACAGAAATGCTGATGGGATCTATGACTCAAAAGACAGTAACAGGGAAGTCTGGCGGGGGTGGGGGGCGCGGGATACAAAAAAGAAATTTCAATACTTTCAGTGGTTTATGTACATAATAGCTATTGCTATGGTCAACAGAAGGCAGGTCCAAGAGGGACTCATGCATTAGAGCCCTTTGTCTCTTAGTCCTCAGTATAGAGAACTAGTAGGATCCCCAGTGATTCCGTTAACCCTTTCCCCTGCTTCATTAGACTCTGATTTTTGTTTAAGTTTCTCCTTTGTTACTCTGGGAACCTGATAAAGAGTATCAGTTGTGTTACTTGGAAATATTGCTTATGGTAAAAAGGACCCCATTGGCAGACTGCATCTGAACTGAAAGTAACAATAAATGGGGATAAGTAGGGGAGAATGACATAGCCCAAAGAAGATGGCTCCCAAATGACTGTGAGCTGCTTGCTGTAGGGACTACTACAAAGACTCACAAAAAGGAAGGCATGAGGTTGCCTTGGTGGCAAGCTGTGATTCTGTTCTTCTATCCTTCTGAATAAACTAGTGCTAAATGGGCCCAATGATAATCTTGAAAATATTCAAGTTTAGCTACCCTGATAAGCATTGCAGGGCTACTTCTTTGTATTATCAACAGAGCTAATGCTTTAATGTGTATATGAAACATCTTGGGATTTTGTCAAAATAGATTGATTCAGAAGGGACTTGGTCTGTGATTCTGCATTTCTAACAAGCTCCCAGGTTATATAAATGCTACTGCTTAATGCTGTGGATCCATGGACCCTACTCTGAGTAGCAACACTTTAAAAAAAAAAAATACTGAAATAGGTAAGACTGACATTTTAATTTAAATACTATGAGTTGTGGGGGCGCCTGGGTAGTGCATTCAGTTGAGCCTCTGACTCTTGGTTTTGGCTTGGGTCGTCCTGAGATGGAGCCAGCTTGGGATTCTCTCTCCCTCTCCCTCTGCCCTTCCTGCTGATTCGCGTGTGTGCGCTTGCTTTCTCTCTTTCCCTCAAAATAGATGGATAAATCTTTTAAAAATAATAAATACTATGAGTTGAACATTTTTTAAAACTTATTTATCTACCAATCACTTTAGATGTAGCAAGAGTTCAGTTATATAGGGGGAAAGACCTTAAAAATTAAAATAATTAAGCAGTCATGAAAGCTCCCATTAGGATAGTGAAGAACTGACACTTCTAACAAGCTGCTGACCCCATTTTAGAGAAAAACAAAACTAAAAATTAAAAAGGACTACGAACATGGTACACCTAGAAAGAGACTAAAAAACAAAAAATCTAAATTATTTGGACCAAATCACATGTCACTGTTTATTTTTTCAACCCAGGCTTTAATTAACACAGGCTGGCAACAGTGTGATGACCCAAAAAGGGACCAGAAAATTATATACTGATCATGCTACACATTATTATACTAAGAATTACCATCATTACACTTAACCAGAAGAGAAAATCCACCATCTAACCAATGAATATTAAGCAGGGTTTTTTGTTTTTGTTTTTATTTTTATTTTTCTATTAGTAGACTCAACTGATATAAAGCCAATGGAAGATGAAAAATTCTTCACAGATCTATTAATCAATATACTTTCTTTCTGAAACTACCTAAGTATTACCCAAAAACACTTAAATGGAGAGTCAGGAGTATATCTTATCAAAACAACCCCTTCTCAAACATAGTACTCAGTGATATTTGGTAAAGGAATCTTTTAGACTAGTCAGACAAAAATAACCTACAGGAAATTAAGTTAAAAGGAAAAATGTATTTATGTAATGTATTTATGAGAAATACATTAATCTTTAATAACACTTTTGCCCTTGGGGCGCCTGGGTGGCTCAGTCTGTTAAGCGTCTGCCTTCAGCTCAGGTCATGATCCCAGGGCCCTGGGATGGAGGCTTGAATCAGGCTCCCTGCTCAGCAGAGTCCGCTTCTCCCTCTCCTTCTGCCCCTCCCCCCAACTAGTACACATAAACACACAGTGGCTTGTGCTCTCAAGTAAATAAATAAAATCTTTTAAAGAAATAACTAACAGTTCTCCCCTAAAGCAAAACAGATAATTAAAAATCACCAGAACTAGGAATTTTTCAAGCTATTAGCTCTAACTCTACTAAGAAACCACGGGGGAAAAAAAAAAAGAAAAGAAAATTATATAATCACAATTACACATCAGAAACTCCAAGATTAACAAAGGAAATGGGAAATTATACTAGAGGGAAAAAGTTGTAACATAATTTTTTTAAAAAACTCTCAAGATTTATGTTTTACTTTTGATTTATACTTTGCACTTTCAATTTATCTGAAGTTCACAGAATTCCCAACACTACCAACAAAGAAATTATACCACAACATAAAGATTCTCCTAAAGATGTAGAAAACTGTTCAGTTTCCCCACCTAGTTTTCCTTATTTATTTATTCCACATATTAGCTACACATCAGCAGCACAGCAGCTGCTTTTGATGTTTACCTATTCTGCACCTGCTCCAAGGAATTTGAACCATGCGGGGCGAAAACAAAAAACAAAAAAAAAACAGACATACACACAACTATGTTGACTGGTCTGTTTAATTCATTACCACTAATCACAAGTGGTCCTTTATAGCTGTCAATAAAATATATATATATGTATACACACATACAATATTATGCCAATATTTCCCTAGTCCACTTCATTCTCCCAAATAACTATTTTATACCAACCTCTCTTCCCCAATCTCCCAACATCTCCCCCACCTCCACTCTCTGCTAATGACTTTGCTTCCCATTTCACCGAGACAACAAGAAGCATTCAAAACTAAGTTGCACATGCTCTGACCACCACATCTAACAACCTACCTACATCTGTATATATCCTTTTCCCTCTGGTTACTATGGCTACTCATATTTACTCAATCTCTTCACTTGGTGCTGGATCCCATCCCCTCTAGCCTTGTACTCAAAGCCCTTGCTCCAGCAACTGCTTCCTTTTCTCTCCTTATCTCAATTGTCAACTCTCCCTTTCCACTGGTCACTTCCCTGTTAGTATAGTATACTAACATGCTATATAATCTCTGCATCTGTGATAGGCAGCTTCTAAGATGGCCCCCAATGATCAGTGCCCTTCGTATTAACAATTTTAGAATGTGCCCTCCTACATTTAAATTTAAGTAGGATTGGTCTGTGTGAACAATATGCAGAAATTACAGTGTATATTTCCAAATTAGGTTACAAAAGACACTAGCTCTCTCATATGACTGCTTCTATCTCTTTCTCTCTCTGATCATGAGGCCTCAGTATGGCCACCCATCAGTTACACCTATTCTGGCTCCATGTGTCCACAGCCTAAGAAACACACAAAACCCATGGCTATTCTGTAGGTTAAGTGGAGAACTAAAGCTGTAACCAGGCATACTTATCTCTGGATCTGTCCAAGAGAGTGTGTGTTTGGCCCCGGGTCCTGCCTATGTGGGCTCTGGTCCTCATAACCATACCTTCAGCAGGGAAGGCTGAAAAGGCAGAGAGAGGCAGGACATACAATACAAACTCCGTGTACCCCAGGATTCAGGTGATCATTCCACCAACTTGTACTCTATCATAAGCATGTTAACTAATCTTGTATTTTTCCCCTTGCTTTTCTCCATGTATTTTCCTCTTATTTAATAAACCATGTAATATAAGCATTTTGTCCATGAACCTTTTCTCCTATAACCTTTGGGATGGCTTGCCTGGTAGTATACTCAGGAGTCTACCACTGCATTAGGATAATTTGCCACATGACATAGGTCTTTATCTGACTCTAGAAACAGAATTTGACAGTTACTCACTTTCTCTGTTTGAAACATTTTCCTTACTTAGCCTCTGGGTCATTACTCCTGGTTCTCCTCCTATCCCATTGGCCATGTGATTTCCATCTCCTCTGAAATGCTAGAACCACCTTACTACTCCCTAGATAGCATATCCAGTTTCACAGCTTTAAATAACATCTACAGGCTGATGAGTCCCAAATTTTTATCTCTAGTCCCAACATTACTAAACTCCAGACCATTTAAAACCAAACTTTTACTATCTACCTCAAAACCTTTTCCTCTCTTACAACATTGCAATGGTCTCCGAAATGCTTTCCGATTCCCAACTTAGACCCACTTCAGTCCACTCCCAACCCAGCAGAGTGATCCTTCCCAAACATAAATCAAATCATATTAAGCCTCTGCCCAAAATTCATCCATTACAGTCAAATCTAAAATCTATGACCTGCAAGGCCTTACCTGGTTTGCTCCCATCTCTACCCCCACCACTCACCAGCTTGCTCACTTAGTTCCTGCCATGATATAAACACTCCAACTGTGTTCCCATTTCAAGATCTTTACACTTGGTACTCCTTCCTCCTAGGGTGCTCTTTCCCCAAAGAGTTGCATGACTTGCTTCTTAACATCCTTCAGGTCACTGCTCAAATATCACCTTATTAAAGAGGATTTTCCTTTTCATCTTTTATAAATACAAACTTCCACCTGCCCACTCAACCTCCCCACCCCAACCCACAGCATCTCCCATACTGCTTATCCTGCCCTATTTTTCTTCATAGTTCAGACTATGATCTGATATATATTTATTTATTATTTTTTCATTGCCTGTCTTACTAGATATTAAGCTCCATGAGGTCAGCAATTTCTATAGTTTATTTTACTTGCCTAAAATCTTCAGAATGCGTAGCACATAGAAGGTACTCAACAAACATGACTGAAAAAATAAGTGAATGAGTAGGATGAATAGGCGAAATTTCTATAGTGAGCCTTAGCAGCAAGAAGTGCAGCTTTATACGAGGGCAAGAGGGTGCTGGCTGAAGCAGCACAGGCTCTGCAGGCTCTTAAGCCCAGCAGACTCCCAGAACTATTTGGAAGAAGGGCTGTAACACCAAAAGAGCGGTAAGGACAAGGCCACAGAAAAACTGTTCTGCGGTGATCGTGGCCCTGCAGGAAAAAATTAACTGAGAGGAAGAAATAACAACTTTACCAGAGAGAAACCTGAAAGATACCGTCTCGACCAAGTGATAAGTAACATCACCAGTAATGGGAAAAGTAAGTACTATGTGCTTCTTAATAGGATACACTGAAAACACAACATAACTTCTGTGGCATTTCTGCCAAAAGCATGTCACCTGAATCTAACCATGAGAAAAGAAAAAACTACTATTAAGGACATTCTATAAATGAGCTGGCCTGTATTCTTCAAAAATGCCAACGGCATGAAACACAAGGACTCAAGAAATATTCTAGATTAAAGGTGACCAAATAGACATAATGACTGAATGTAATGCATAAACCTGGATTTTATTTTGCTAGAGCGGACATTATAGGGATAATTGGCAAAATGTGAACAGAATTAGTAGATTAGATAGCTGAATTCAAACAACGCTAAGTTCCTGACTTTGATAATTATATGGTTATGTAAGAAAATGCCCTTGTTAAGAAATACACACTGAGGTATTTAGTGGTAGAAGGGGACGTTATGTCTACAGTTTATTCTCATAAGAGTTGAAAACAAAATTGCTGTATCAGAGAAAATAAAACAGCAAAACGTTACCATTTGGGAAATCTGAGTGAAGAGTATATGGGAATTCTTTGTAGTACTCTTAAAAAAGTTTTCTGTAAGTCAGAAATTATGTCAAAATAAAAAAAATTTTTAAGTGAAAAAACAAGCAAAAAACCTAACAAAAGAGGTTCAAAATAATTGGGAAAAGTATTTTTTTTTTTTTTTAAAGATTTTATTTATTTATTTGAGACAGAGAGAATGAGAGAGACAGAGAGCACATGAGAGGGAGGAGGGTCAGAAGGAGGAGCAGACTCCCTGCCGAGCAGGGAGCCCGATGCGGGACTCGATCCCGGGACTCCAGGATCATGACCTGAGCCGAAGGCAGTCGCTTAACCAACTGAGCCACCCAGGCGCCCCGGGAAAAGTATTTTCAATATATTAGCTTCTATTTCAGATTTTAAAAGATAATCTCTCTAAATACTCAAGTTTAAAATTAAAAATTATATCCACAAAAGAAAAAACTATGTATCACTAGATTCAGAATGTAATTTTTTAAATACATTATCTACCAGGCTAACATACTAGACTTTTCCCTGTATCTAAATTTCATTTGAAACAAATGCCATGAAGGAAACTATCATAACACTGATTTTCAAAGAAATACTGTGATTTCCATATAGTATTTCTATTTCAGTTATTTAAAACACATTTTAAATTAACATAACCCGAAAAATAACACCCAGGATACTTTGAGGATTCAATATGTCCTACTTCAACTGAAAAACCATGAAATACTATAGAAAAACTTTACAACAGTACAAATGTAAAAGAGCTGATTTTACTTATTTATATTCAGTGTCAATTAGCTGTTTCAAAAAGGAGACAAAACAAAGCAAAATTACCTTCATGGACTGTAATGCCACAATTGTCACACTGAATTATTTCATCAGCATCCTCGCTATTATCTCCAAGACAAACACAGCAAATCAGAATGTGGTCCATTTTTTGAGAACTCCAGTTTTGACTCTTCTCAAGAATCAGCGAGTCCTAATATTAAAACATACCAGAAAATCACATATTTAAATTAAAAAATAATTTTAATAACTATAATCCTCAAAGTTGTTTTATGCATTTCTAAAATTATGTTGCATTCTCCATTATTTTAGTAATTTAGTTTGAAATTTAGTAATTTCAAAACACTTGAAAAGTCCATCTCTTTGTCAAATGACCCTCTAAGCACCTTTTAACTTTTCATTTTCTCTGCAAGTTCCATATTCTCCCTCCTTTAAGAAATCAAAGAGCAAGCATACAACTGACGACTCTTCATCTGCTTTGCCATTCTGGATTATAGTCTGACCCTTAAACTAGAAGAAAGGAAAAATTAACCCACAGGTAATTATTAATCCTACAATGGATTTAAAAAGTATAAGACATGGTTCCTACACTTTGGAAGCTTATAATCCTGCTTTAAGGGAGACAAGACACACATATATCAAACAAGAAAAAATCAATCCAAGATAACATATAAGCAAATATGTACGTGATGGCATAATTACAGACTCTATACTCCTTAATTGCTGAGGAATTCAGAAGTTTCAGGTCATCAAACTACTGGATGATAGATCCAAGAGAGCCTGCAAAGGCATATCTGTATATACAGGTACAGAAAACCATCTAAAAAAGGATCCAGGTTGTCTAGTTGCTAAAGCATGAAGTATTCTATTAGGTTTGTATCAAGAAATATCTAGTATAGGGTGCCTGACTCAGTCGGTTGAGCATCTGCCTTCAGATTGGGTCATGATCCCAGGGTCCTGGGATCGAGTCCCACGTTGGGCTCCCTGCTCCGCGGAGAGCCTGCTTCTCCCTCTGCCTCCCTCCCTCTCTCTGTCTCTCATGAATAAAGAAAATCTTAAAAAAAAAAATCTAGTATAAACTGATAATAAAGATACTGAGCTAACTATAATATAAAAGGAAAAAGGAAGACATAATAAAGATAAAATTTCAAGAAGGAAAAGAATTTGCTTTGTTTAAACTGCATTACAGATTTAAACTTGAAATGATTAACAATATAATGATTCTTATATTATTAGACTGGGCATTATATAAGATAGCACTTGAGTTTATGTTTTCATTTAAGAACCTAACCACTTTTTTTTATATTCTTTTAAACAGACCAACATCCACAGGTAACACATAGAGTCATCATTTCATAGCAATCTGTAAATGACATCTGAATGACATTTGAATGTCACATCAATAACATTTTTTTTTAAATTCTGTGTTATACATCTAAACTTGCAGCTATCTGTAAAACAAATCAGAAAAGAATGCAAAGTCAACAAGGAGGCGGTGTCCTTGCTCTAGAGAATCCTAGTACTTTAAAATTGTGTATTTTGGGGTGCCTGGGTGGCTCAGTCGTTGGGTATCTGCCTTCGGCTCAGGTCATGATCCCAGGACGCTGGGATCGAGCCCTGCCATCGGGCTCCGTGCTCCTTGGAAAGCCTGCTTCTCCCTCTCCCATTCCCCCTGCTTGTGTTCCCTATCTTGCTGGGTCTCTCTCTGTCAAATAAATAATAATAAAATCTTAAAAAAAAAAAAAATACTTACCTTTAAAAAAATAAAATAAAATTGTATATTTTGTTTTGTTTTTTTTTTTTTTTGCTCCTCTTTGTTAAAAAACCAAAGTAGTTTGTGAGCTTTGGACATGAGTACCAAATAAAGGTAAAACCTTCCTAAAAAGAAAACTCATGGTTTATAGTACTTTCGTACATTGAGCAAAACGAAAATCTACCCAAATGTTCACCCCATTAGCTATGCTTCAAATTTAAAAGCATTTGACTTAAAGTCTAATGTTCTTGGGTTTCATTCTCAGTTCTCATTTAATAACTGTTGAACCTCGAAGCAACAGTTTTCTCATCTGTAAAATGGGATGGCAAAAGTAGTAACTACCTGATGAGACTGTTGTGAAAATTAAGATAATTGTATGGTAAAAATGTTCCTGAGATATACTAGGTACTCAATAATAATGTTCATTTCCATTCTCCTTTCCTAGTTCTTTGTAGGTGGTTCAAGAAGAGGAATATGAGCTGATCATTTATTATACTGAGGAATCTTCCTTGGAATCCCCCCAAAAGTTGTGACCCTCAATAAGTACTGCTACTTTAAATATTTTCCTATGCTAAGTCCCAAAAGACTTTTTTCCCAAAATACCACATCTAGGTTAAAAAAAAAAATCACAAACTAGAAAAAGATCTAGCCAATAACTAAAGTTTGATGATTGACAGGCTACTCGTGTAAAATGGGTTCTGTCAATACTTTTCTGGTGGAATTACAACGAATGAGCCCTTAAAAAAAGGTTTGCCCATGTGGGGAATAAGTAAATTTCTATGGATCAGAAAAACAAGCATTAATAGGTAGCTCTAATTCCATTATTTCCCTGTTCTTCCATTTTGCTCAGAAAAAACAATAAATGTCTAAATTGTGTATCTGTACAATTTCTCTCTACACATACTATCATTTAGAGGCAGAGAAAACAAAATCAACTGGTATTTCTGGGATCCCCATCATTTGAGACTCTTACCAGAAATGTAATGCAGAGAGAGAGAAATGGGGGGAACTTGAGCCCCACCAAATAAATGACTGACAGATAATGCTTCAGTGGGAAAATCTTAGTAACACATTCTCTTAAAAAATTATGTTCTAAGTTGTCTTTAATACATCAAATAAGGGTTTGAGCACACTTATCAGAATATAAAAGCAAATTTAGTAACAATTTTTATCAGCATATTTCTGAAGATGTGTATCATTTTTTTAGCTTCTGGGCAAAATAGTCAAGCTAAAGTTTTTACCAAAAAATGTATTATTTGAAAATATGGTTTTTACATAAAAATAAGAATTGGGAAAGTAGGTTTTGAATGGCACAAGAGTATCACCTAGGATAGAACTTTAATATTATGTCATAACTTAATGGAATCTAAGGGCAATTAGAAGAATAAATGGGGCACTATAGTAATAAACCAATGACTATAGTAAACTAATTCATTTTTTTCCCTTGGGATTTAAAATTTACACCTAAAATGATATTGTCCATGGGTTTAGCGTTTATTTATGTAATCCACAAAGATGATTATAAATAATAATATACAACAGGGTAAATTCTAAGTTTTATGTGTGTTTAATAAAAGGGAATTCCTGAACACTTCATGCAAAACAAGAATTAAAAGAATCCTATTGCTCTGAATATGAGAAAAACTTACTACACCAAAAAGTTTGAGCAATAGGTCTCCAAGTTTTTAAAGAAAATTAAATTCTCAAGAATCTGAAGTAATTTTTGTACAATATTTCAAACTATCTTTTTATGTATTAAAGCAGTTGTTTTAAGGGCGCCTGGGTGGCTCAGCTGGTTAAGCATGTGCCTTTGGCTCAGGTCAATGATCCCAGGGTCCTGGGATCAAGTCCTACATTGGGCTCCCTGCTTGGCGGGGAGTCTGCTTCTCCCTCTACCCTTCCCCCCTGCTTGTGCTCTCTCACTCTCTCTCCAGTAAATAAAATCTTTAAAAAAAAAAAAAAGCAGTTCTGGGGTGCCTTGGTGGTCAGTCGGTTAAGCATCTGCCTTTGGCTCAGGTCATGATCCCGGGGTCCTGGGATGTAGCCCCACCATCAGAGAATTTGATTCTCTCTCTCTCTCTCTCTCTCTACCTCTGCCCCTCCCCACTGCTTATTCTCTCTCAAGTAAATAAAATCTTAAAAAAAAAAAAAGCAGTTGTTTTATTTTGAAATGTATAAAAAGCAATTGATACTTAAGTCAGAAACCCCAAATAGAAGTGGCTATTTATAAATTTTGGCAAAAATTTTAATTACCAAAAATCAGATGACAATTGCCATTTCTTCACATCCATTTAACATCTAATAATCCATTTAACATAAGAGAGCCTTTTATGAAAAGAAACCAAAAAACTTCCACCTGAAAATTTCTACTAAATTATCTTCTATCAAATATTAATCCTCAACCAAAGCTCTAGTTCCAAAGTCCTGAAAATGTGAACCATTCTCTGAAAATGCTACACACCCATCCCCAAAAGATTTACTTCAGAAAATGTGAACCATTCTCTGAAAATGCTACACACCCATCCCCAAAAGATTTACTTCAGAAAACCAAAAAGCAATATAACATCAGTTAATCTCAAAAGCATCAAGATAAAAGTTTGAAAGTGGCATATAATGATACTCCAAGGAGATTGTTCAGACTGCACTAAATTAAAAAAATGTCATTAATTCTATAGGCCAAGGAAAGTGTCCATATGTAGAAAATGTAGGTTTATCAAATGTCCAATTGTAGAACAGTAGTTCTCAATGTGTGGTCTATGGACTCTGCTTCATAGGGTCCACAAGCTAAAGGCTATTTTCATACTAATACTGAGGTTGTTTGCCTTTTTCACTCTCTCTCATGCATTTATGATGTAGTCTTCCAGAACTATACAACAGGGGATAGGGTCATCAATCTGACAACCTGTATGCTTCTGTATGTCTTAATTTTTGAAATTCCTCAGTTTTAATTTGAAATGGTAAATAACAAAAGCTATAACCTACAGGGTACCTGGGTGGCTCAGATGGTTAAGCATCTGCCTTCGGCTCAGGTCATAATCCCAGGGTCCTGGGATCGAGTCCCTTAAGAGTCAATAAAAGTCCCCCTGCTCAAAAGAAAAAAATCAAATTCCCTAAAAAACTTCAAAATTATTAAAGCTTCTGACATCACTTACATGATGTCCAACATCATTTCCCTATAAAAGCACTTGACGTAACAGCCAAGAAAGTCTGCTGTTTATAAACTAAATATAATTCAATTATGTATTTCTAAAACCACACTTTCAGCTATCTCTACTACAAAGCAGTACTTGAAAACCTAAAGTAAAAGAGAAAAATAAAACTTCAAATATAATCAAATATATCTGTATTAACTAAAAGATAATTGATACCTTAATGCCAAAGTATCTACCTAAAATGACCAGGAAGATTAAGATACAAACAATGGCCATAAAGCAACAAGAATTACCGTTAGTCATCTTTTTTACAAAATCAAGAGCATATGAACAGGAAATTTAGAAATGTAAGATAAAATAATAATCCCGATTATTGTTTATTAAAATTTGTCATCTAATTTGAGTGACAAATAGAAGTAGAATCATCAAAAATTACTGGTGTTGGGGAAAACAGTTACCAAGATTTCGGGTAGAATATTATTGAGTTAAAATTAACTTTCTATCAGTTCTTCTGCATTTCTGCATAGGGTAAAACAAAAGGAAAATTAACATAAATTAACAAGAGAAATTAATTTAGCTACTGTAAGAAGAAAGTTCTTGACAACTTTATGGAGGCACATTTCCAAGAAATGCTCTGGAATCACATTCCTTTGGGACTTAACCTAAATATATGAAGTCCCATTATTTACTAAAGTCTCTCCTGGTAGAAAAAAACCTAAACAGCACATGTGGCCTTCCAATGCATCATAAAGGACAGTCTACAACCTCCTAAGCAATAATTTATGTATTACAGATTATTAATAAATGGATAATATGTATACATTTTACCTGGCAAATTCCTAAACATCTGCAGGTATTCCCCACACCATCACATAAAATCTAACTCTGCCTTTATCATTAGCCAGCCTACTTTTGTGAATGTCAGGCTAATAAAAATGAAGAAAGTAATGCTGCCAAAGGTAATCTTATTCAGTAGATATCGACTACTAAATGCTATAAAATAAACTGGATACAAGCCTACATCACATATGAACAACTGATTTTTCCGTATTTCTATTTCCCTAAATTGGCACTGGGAATATGGAACTGTTTGTGCTACAGCATATAAATATTGTATTATATTCCAAATGACAATTTCCCGTTACCTAAAGATAAGAATTTAGATAGATAGCACTGGAGGCAGGCAACATTCTTCATATGAAAGTGGATAACCTAGAAGTTAACCAATGTTTATAATATATATATTTATTATAACCTGCTGTTTCATCACTACTGACATATAAGCCCCTCAGAGCCTGTTACTTATTATTTTGGCAAGAAAAAAATCACCAAGTTTTTAAATGAAACTTACTTAAAATAGGTAATCACTGCTATGTAAAACTTGTAAGTAGAAGAAATGTAAAAGAATACAGCATAGAAGGAAAATCCTTCTACCAGTTTAACCTTTTTCAATGATATGAAAAAACAAAAAATAAGTGCTTGCTAAAGAACTGAATTTCTGTGACGACAAATGCATTAACAGAAATGACAGACTTTATTATAGTTCTACATGTTGATGTAACAGGTACATCTACATGTAAGACGACAACTCAATCTTGCTTTTGAAGAAAAACATATACATAAACACACAGACAAAGAGACACAAATGTGTTTGACTGAAGAATCTTGAATGTTGCATCTTGGGCCCAAAGGATAAACCTAACTTTCGGTAGTAGAACTTCAAGTGGAAGAACTGAGTCATTACTGTAGTTTTAGGAAAGAAATGTTTGTCTTATGATAGGAGTGTTTGATTTTTCTTTTTCATTTCTTTGTAGAGAGAACTTATTCACTAAATATATGTAAACATATAGTTCTTATTTACTCCCATACATTTAAAGCAAAGACTTGGTGACTATTCAGATGATGAGTGCTACAACTGGTAAAGGAATTAACCTTAAAATCAATCTCTAAAAGTCTGAGGCAATCATTAAGCTGTTTGTTGTCCTGCTCTAAAGTAGTCTAGAAGTCTAAATTTTCATGTGGACATAGCTAAGTTGAAACAAAGGTGACCTCTGTTTTCATACTCCACTCAGCACCATTCAGCAGCCCTATGAAGAATGGGGTGAGAGGATAGAAAGGGGAAAGGAAAGGAAAACTACCATATTCCTAGTCTATGGATATAAAAATATTTCTCTAACTACAAAGACTGTGAGCTCCTTGAGGACGGTGATTATGAGCTCCTTGAGGACGGTGACAAATAGTAGATACTCAATAAAGGCTGGTTGGACCAAATGAATAAATGTTACAGTTAGGGCGCTCATTCACTCCCACAGCTGTCTATAAATAGGATTTCAAGGAAGCTACTTAATATAATGAGTAGAATGGTTTAGAGAAGAATTCCCTTTTCCCCAGACAGACAGATATCATAAAAATTGGGTTGATCTACCTCATTACTCTTGCTTTGAGATAGTGTCAGGCTATCATTGGTCAGTTCCTCATCATCAGCACTGTTTCTGCTAAGAACTTTACTCTTCTTCTTCTTGCAACCCCCTTCACTGGCAGGGCTGCTATGATCTTCATCATTGCCTTCATCATTCTCATCCTCATCACTCCCACTTCCCTCATCTTCATCATCCTCATTGTCTCCATCACTTCCTTCTTTCTGAGATGCAGATCTCCCCTTTCTCTTTACTACAGTAGGTCGCCAATCATTGTCATCTTCACTGTCATAGTCATCCATATCATTCAGCTCTTCCATGGATACAAAATCCAAAAGTGGTCGATTTCGACGAAGGTTCCACTTTTTTGGCTCACTGACTTGTTCCTCTGTAGTGGTTGTCGTAGTGGGGACTGAAGGAGATGCGTTAACAGCAGGAGGACTTGTGGCTGGTGTGGTGGAAGCAGCAGAAGCAGCCACAGCATCAGATACTGTTGCTTTTTCTTTATCCTCTCTCTCCTTCTCTTTCTCCTTCTCTTTTTCCTTTTCTTTCTCTTTCTCCTTTTTCTTTCTAGGTCTTTCTCCATTCTCTTCTTCCTCCTTCTTTTCCATTTTAATTAACTGTTTTTCTGATGATAGTATTTCTTCCTCTGCAGAATTTTTAAGTTGTTCTTCTTTTACTTTAATATCTTCATTCAGTTCTTCTTCTAAAATATTTTCTTCAGAATCACTACAGGAACCTTCTCCACTGTCCTTTGAAGGATCTTCACTTCCATTACCACTCCCTTCAGAATCTGTTGAAAATATGAGAAAAAAAACCACACATATGTATATACATACACACACACACACACAACGCTGACACAAATGAAACCACCAAAATTTGTGAGTAACTTGCAAAACAATATAAACAAATTTAAGTCAAAGAATGGTAGACATTCCCAACCTGATTAAATAATAAATCAATGAAGTTGGTATAATGGTTCTAATTCAATATAGCACTAATGAAGATGACTAAATGTAACTCTAAATTAAAATATGCTTTAAAAAGAGGAGCACTATTTTGTGTCAAATGGCTCATGCTATATTTGGTACCCTAGAAACAATCTTTTTTTCTAAAAGTAAAGGTGCTTCTTTTTAAATTGGGCACTTGATTTTAACTTAATGATATAATACAGACCAAATTCTTCTTCTCTTCCATCTTCGTTTCATAAACTGTATGAACTAACAAGCGTTGAGTCATATTCAGAACAAGAAAAACCTGGCCCAAAAAACTTGGTCTCATTTATTTTACTCTTTACTCAGCAAAAATGAACACAGGTTATTTATGATAGTCAACATCTCTTACATACTAATCAATTTTAGGAGTATCAAGTTCACAGGTGAAAGGAGACAGCAGCACTGGCACAGTAAATGGAAGTTTCAAGAGCAGTTATCAATTTTCCTGCTATCAGGATACTGTTCATATCAATTAGAGCCACCTAAACTTTCAAAAATTCTAGGCAGTAACTACGACAGCCCCCCAGAATGAAAGAAATTAATAATTTTTTAAAAACGAATCCATCTTGGAAATGAGCAACCATGGTAGTCGCTAAAAAGATAGACTTAGACTATTAAAAAGTTCATGCAGAACTACAAGCTTTCTAGCAAGTTTCTTCCATTCCTGCCTAGGGCAGCGCAGGCCATCTTGGCCCAACACTACTCAGTAACCTTCTGATCCTCTTTACACCTAATCAAATAAATAAAAATCTAAAATCTGAAATAACAAGAAGGAGAAAAAAAAGGAAGGGGAGCTTAAAGAAATAAGAAACAACTAGTCACAGTCAGGTCATGGTCAACAACTATAGTAAAACCTGTAGGGTGATACATTCTTTGAGCCTATAACTAAGAAAAGGATAATAATAAAATGGTGAAAAAAGTCTACTGTTTCCACACCATTTTAATTTCTATTAACTCAACCAGCCTTAGCTACTATAATTAAATGGACATTAAAAGTAAAGAAAGTTAAAAAAAAAAAAGTAAAGAAAGTTGCAATTAGTATCTGGTATCTAAAATATCCTAAAAATCCTTTACAAATGGCTAAAAGACAAAAAAAAAAAAAAAATTCCTGCAAGTTAAATCGATTAAAAATACAGACTAACTAACATACAATAGATATTGACTGGCCCTACAAAATAATTGTCAATCTCAAGATTACCACGCAGAAACCCACAGCTTATTCAAAACTGTTGTGAAAAAACACTCTCATCCTAAACAATCTTAGACAGGACACGAGAACAATATCATGTAGGTCAACAATACCTTATTTGAAACTTATGGAGCCAGATATCTTTCAGAATTTTGATTTTGTTTTCAGATTTTAGAAGGGAAGCATGGTATATACACAATATATTACACTTAAAAATCTCCAGTGAGATCTATGGCACTATCCTATAATCAGACACATTTCTGCAGTGAAAAGTATAAATATTTACAAATATTTAAGGAAACACTACAAATAAACTATCATTTCCAGTTAGGTTTTACCAAAAACAAGTTTGTACCAAACTTAAGAAACATCTTTGGATTTGTAAGCTTCTTGAATTTCAGAGTGTGAATCCAGTATCACCCACAACTAGGTAACTTCTTTTCAGTCCAACAGTTATACAAATCATTAAGAAAATTATGATTTTTTTAAGACCACTCATAATTAAACCCAACCTACCAAGAAAAACTACTTCTGGTAAAAAAAAAAACAAATAATAATCAACAATTTCTAGATATTTTTTAGATAAGAATCTAATAAATAATAAGCAGAGTTGACCAAACACTTCTAAGGCAAAAAGAGTCTCTATGCATACTGACTACAGAAGACTGGAACATCTTGCAAGCAATGGCATAATTAAGAGAGATAATTTTTAAAGTACCTAAAAAGGGGTGCCTGGGTGGCTCAGTTGGTTAAGCGTCTGCCTTCGGCTCAGGTCATGATCCCAGGGTCCTGGGATCGAGCCCCACATCGGGCTCCCTGCTCGGCAGGGTGTCTGTTTCTCCCTCTGCCTCTCACCCTGCTCGTGCTCCCTCTCTCTATTAATGAAATCTTAAAAAAAATAAAAGTACCTAAAAATTATTTCTAATAATTTTTTCTAATAATTATTTCTAATAATTTTTACCAATGAAAATAACAGTAGATATAAAAGTTAGAATAACTGGGGCACAAATGTGGGTACCTAATCAAAACTGAGACCAATCCAACTTCACTATTACTTGGTAAATTTTGCAAAATGTTAAGAATTGTTCTGATTTTGTCTTGGTTTTTGTTGCCAATGCCAATCATTTTTAAAAGTATGGGGGTGGGGGGCACCTAGGTGGCTCAGCCAGTTAAGCAACTGACTGGTGATTTAGGCTCAGGTTATGATCTCATGGGTCAGGGGATCAAGCCCCACGTGGGGCTCTGCACTCAGTGGGGAATCTGCTTGAGATTCTCTCTCCCTCTCCCTCTGCCTCTGACTCACCCTGTGAGTCTCTCACTCCCTCACTCACTCCCTCATCCTGACTCCCCCTTCCCCTGACTCACATGTGAGCATGCTCTCTCTCTCTCTCTCTCCCCCCCTCAGAAAAATAAATAAATCTTAAAAAAAAAAAAGTATGGAGAAACTGATACTCTTTGATTGTTTTTGTTTTGTAATCATATCTGAATAGAAGCAATCTGAAAAGAAAAAAAAATTTAAATGCTTTACATCTGTTAACATATTATTAGATGAATCTGAAATTTTTCTACAAATCCAAATCCTAGTAGCTTACCTAACCCTTCATTCTCCAAATATAATACATTATCCATACTCCAACTGCAGGCATCAGGAATATATCAAATCTTATCTCTGATTTCTGAAAAATAACTTCATCTGATTAGTCATCACTTCTTTTTGATACATATGCACTTGAGGGATGGAGATAAACAATATTTAGTTACAAGCATAGCTTGACAAAAATGACAATGAAAAAATCAGTCTTTGGCTGTCTATAATTCTATTTTTGTAGGCTACAAAGAAAAATGTCTTTATTATTACAAATTCAAACTGACTCTTGTGTCATGTTCCAAATCCATCACTTTTACATCTTTTTTTTTTTTTAAGGTAATAAGACTAGAGAAATAAGTCAGATACTTCAAATAAGTCAGATGCTTCTTAGCATTAGAAGAGAAGTAATTCTGGGGCGACCGGGTGGCTCAGTTGGTTAAGCATCTACCTTCGGCTCAGGTCATGATCTTGGTCGGGGTCCTCGGATCCAGCCCCGCATCAGGCTCCCTGCTCAGTGAGGAGTCTGCTTCTCCCTCTCCCCTCTGCACCTTCCCCCTGCTCCTGCTCGCATGCTCTCGATCTCTAATAAAATCTTTTTTAAAAAAGGTAATTCTAACTCTACAATAAAATTTTTTCTTTAGGAAAAAATTAAAATTGAAATCCCTCCTTCCTATTCAGTTAAATAAAAGGTATCTTTCACAAATATACAATATATCAAAATCTCTCCAAGCAATAGCTATTTCAACTAACAGAAGTTAGGGAATTTTTTACAGATACAGAATTAAAAAAACAATCTTCAAGAATTCCTTCGCAATATTCAATGCTTAAGTTTTCCCCATGATAAATATTAAACAATAAAATAGTATTTAATTCAGTTTTATTTTAGCTTTGCAATATAAAGAATCACCTTTGTCTATCAACCTTAATTAACAATTCCATTCATTGATCTAGTGCAATAGTAATTACTATTTATAAATATACACAATACCTAATAGATTACCAGTCTACTGGTTATTCAGTTATCACCTTGGGGCCATTTTGACTAATCCTGTATTTTCTCTTTTTTAAAAAGCCAATCAGTCAACACAACTCATCCTCTACTCATCATCTCTAGTTCTACTGTGTCATTTAACATTTTCTGAATAAATCCAGACCAGTGGTTCTCAAGTAAGAACAATTTTGAATTCTGTCCTAAAGAGAACACTGGCAATGTTTAGACAATGAATGATTGCCATGAAGGTGGGGGTAGGGGCAGGAAAGGAAGATGATACTGGCAGTTAGTAAGCAGAAAACAGATGCAGCTAAACATTCTACAGTAAACAGGACAGGCCATCATTACAAAGAATTATACAACACCAAATGCCAATAGTGCCGAGATTGAGAAACCCTGGTCTAGCAATTAAGGCCTTAATTTGACCTCATTATACTTGCCCAGATGCATCTCTTTTATTCTTTTACTCAATCCTGATTCCAAAGTATAAGTATTTTCCAGCCTTCACACTTCTAACACTTAATATATTGTTTCCCTCACCTAGATTGCTTCTCTTTCAGTCCCGAAGTTCAACTGTTACCTCCTCAATGAATTGTTCTAGATAAATCCAGTCTAAAGTAGTCCTATCTCCTTGACTTGAACTATACAAATAATCAATCATGCTTTGTATTATCTGTTATTTTACTTAGTTATTCTGATATTTCTTTGTGAATTCACCATAATATCCAGCAAAGTGCTCTTAAACAAAACTACATATCATCAATGACCATTATCTTGATCCACTTAGCCAAAATTAGATTAAGTACAAAATACTACCAAAGCAAAGTCTCAGCATGACTTTTCCAGCTAATTTTCTGGCGATCTGGCCTAATTAAACAACTATGGATCAAGATCTAAAGTTAATCATCTTACTTTGGCCAGCAGGTTAGAGGGGACACAGCACTGCTATTTTGTCTTATTTAATAAAAGTCATATATGCACTCATCTTCAAAACCATTCCACTTATATATCAGATAACTAGATGCAATCTATCCTAACCCCAATTCCAGGACCAAGTCTCAAATATAACCACTTAAACTAGGTCGAATGATGAAACTGCCAATAATCTAAAATTGGTAATTTCATAAGGTTCAATTTAAAATCTCCACATAATGTTCTTCTGGTGACTATCACCATAATTCTAATATGGTTGTACTCTGTCCTCAGTCAAAAATGAGAAATCTAGGGGCGCCTGGGTGGCTCAGTCGTTAAGCGTCTGCCTTCGGCTCAGGTCATGATCCCAGGGTCCTGGGATCGAGCCCCGCATTGGGCTCCCTGCTCAGCAGGAAGCCTGCTTCTCCCTCTCCCACTCCCTCTGCTTGTGTTCCCTCTCTCGCTGTGTCTCTCTGTCAAATAAATTAAAAAAATAATAATAATAATCTTAAAAAAAAAAAAGAAACCTAGGGGCACCTGGGTGGCTCAGGTGGTTAAGAGTCTGCTTTCCACTCAGGTCATGATCCCAGAGTCCTGGGATCGAGCTCCACACTGGGCTCCCTGCTCAGCAGGGAGCCTGCTTCTCCCTCTCCCCCTGCCCCTCTCACAGCTTGTTCTCTCAAATGAATAAATAAAAATCTTTAAAAAAATGAGAAATCTAACTCTAATTTCACATTAAAGATAAAAGAAAAGATGATCTATTTTCAGTTTGTACTTTTCTAAAGTCAGAGGCTTTTAGTTATTAACCATCAAAAATCAATCACTTGACAATCTTATTGGCAGGTCATTTTTTGAGCAATATTTATCTTTTTCTATTTCATTATCTGAGAAACACATGAATAAAATTATGTTTATCTGCAAAGGTGTTGAATATCTTTCAGAAGTCTATATTCTTAAAGCCGAAGAGAAGTAGAAGTTTTGTAGTCGGAATTTCTGATTTCAAAATGAAGAGAAGAAATTGATGCACAGAATCTTGTCAACAAAAATTAAGTCCAACCAATCTAAGAGAGTCAGTAGTTCATTCAGTAAGTCATTTCTAGACATTGTTTTGAAAGAAGCTTTGCTCAGACAGATGATTAGCTACTATTTCTCCACCTCCAGTTTAATCTAGTCACATGTAGGTTTGGGATTCCACAGCTCTAACATGACTGAAAACCAGTGATAAGTCTAATGTTTTATTTCATGTAAGAGTCCAACTACCTCGGGCAAAGAAAGGATTCAAACAGGGAACACTGGTAATCTACAGTAAGCCACCATGTTAGCTATGGAGGACACCCGATGCACCTTAACCAAGAATGGAAAATAGGATTCAATTTCTATTATTAACTATTTTAAACAAAATCAGATACAGAATTAAAAAAACAATCTTCAAGAATTCCTTCGCAATATTCAATGCTCCCTTGCAGTAACATAACAAGAACTACACAGCGCCCAAGGAAGTAAATTACAAATAGAGCAGACTAGCTATGATGACAAGAGGGAATAGAAAGTATGTATTTTTTAGTGCTTTGAAGAGATTTTTTTAAAAAAATTATCAGCCTAACAAAACTCATCCTCCCACTTTTCACACATAATTGATAATTCCCATCAACTGATTAAGATTAACAAGGTCAGGAATCTCCACTTAGCTTGATACCAAAAATTATCTTGAAAAGCAGTTTGTATCATTAGATTGTTTTAACCTTTGTAAAGAGAAGTGATACCTGTGAATGACTATAACTCAGTAAACAAAAAGAAAAAAAATCTACAAAGTCAGGATTTATTGTCACAGAAACAATTACGGAATACTTAAAGATTAAGCTTCGGAGTTTTTTCATAGTGGTATTCAAATGAGTCGTAACTTCTGAGACCCAGTAACTACTGTAACTGTTAACAATCTGGACCAAAACTACATTCTAACCAAAAATATTATCTACCAAGATTTTCACCAAGAGAACTTAAAAAGTTTTGGCTCCTTTCCCTTCCCTTGCTTTCCTCCTTTGGAAGTACCAAACATCAGTAAGTTGACTAATAAAAGAGAGAGAAACTGGCTGAGAAGCAAAGGTTAAAAGACAATTAATCAAGATAAACTTAACTTTTTATTGTTGGGAATGACCTCAATTAGTCACAACATCCAAGTAGTTTCAGTTTAAGGTTACATCTATTTACTTTTAGGATTTCTGCAGCAAAAAGACTGTTAAATTTTGGAGTCAAAAGACAAGGATTTACATCTATTATGGCTTAAGTGACCTCATGCAAGTTCTTTGAACTCAAGTGCCCTGTTATCTGTAAAATAATATCTCCTTCACCAAGCTATTAAAAAAGTTAAATGAGATTATGGAAATAAAAAGTTCTCAGTAAATCACCATGCAAATTCTACTTGTTGATGCTATTTAAATAACAGAAAGGCAACACAACCTTATTTCATCTCTTACCATCCCTAGCAGAAGTTAAAAAAAAAAAGGGGGAAAGGAAAGTTATGACTAAGCACAGAAAACTCTCTGGGGGAACACTTTAAAATTATTAAAGGGATGAAACTGAAAAGGCTTTATTTAAACTTCCATCAGAAGGGGCAAAATTATAAGTAATTTTTATTGTACATGTGTGTTTTAGTATTTTTCACATAAAATGTGCATTCTCAGATTCCTGCAATTAAACTATATGTATATACCTATATATGTGAAGTAAAATAAACAGAAGATACCATGGAAAACCGTCCGTATTTTTCTGTTTTCCAATCTTGTACAATGTGAACGTATGACCTTTTTAAAAGTTTGTTTTTAAAATCACAAAATATAATGAGTAAACATGTATCATTGTACTTCAGAGAGTTTTGAAAAGCCCAATCCACAAAGTCCAACACCCACCACAAAGTACAACTTTTTACTCTGGTCACCTTTATTCTGGTAAGGGAGCTAATAGACAAAAAGCAAAACTCCCCTCAGAGGGTGCCAAGTGATCTGAATAGAGAAGAACTCTGCTTAAGGGCTGTTCATGGCTCACATTACTCTCAGGATATTATTTGACTTCTGGATATTTGTTTTTTTCCTCTATCCATAAAATAAGCTTAAATTATTTTTGAGTAAAGAACAGAGAAAACACTTTGGTATCTATAGTATAAGTTCTTTTCTGCCTGCTAATTATCTGAGTATCAATATAAACAGAAGCAATGACAGGATCTAGTGAAAGGATCTTCGGGAAATGTGAGAAATCAAACGGACAAAATAAATGAAGTTTATGTGCTTTAACTTTAAATTGGCATTTTAATCAAAGTCGATTTTTAAAAAGGGTCTGAAAATAAGCCCAACCTCCAGAAAGCTGGGAAAAGGGAAGAAAAGGAAACATTTACCTGAGGCATCTCCAACTTTAAAATCACTGTCATCTGAACTATCATAATCGAGAGCTTCTAGCAGAGAAGCTGCCAAAGGCTTCACCTGCCTCCTCTTGGAGCTGCGATCCACTGTTAAGAGAAAAACATTACATCGTCATTAATAATCACGCCAAGCACAGAGGACAGCTGT
Organism: Leptonychotes weddellii; assembly: GCF_054177405.1. NCBI lineage: Eukaryota > Metazoa > Chordata > Mammalia > Carnivora > Phocidae > Leptonychotes > Leptonychotes weddellii. Next base: position 57,392,887 of record NC_138380.1, read on the forward strand.
GATGCTAAGGGAAGATACAGATGACCTCGTGCAGGGAATCTGTCTAATTCAGTTCTCAGCAAAAAGTATAGGAAGCTTGCTTGGGTGGGCACACGGGCTGGGGAGTGCTGGCCAGCAGCAGAGGCGGCTCCAGGCTGGGGTGTGGCAAAGGCGAACCTAGGCCAACCAAAATCAAAGCTGACCCCCATAACATCCTCTTGTTTCTGCGACTCGTTCATAATCCCTCAGACACGGAGACAGTCAACAGAAAGAAAACGCTAAGCCCAGGTAATGAAAGAAGCCTTGTTCATTCCCGCAGACTGTGGAAGGGAAGCGCCCACGAAAGGTCCAGCTTCCAGCAGAACCTGCCACCCCCACCCTGCTCCCACAGGCCCTGACTTCTAGAAGGGCTGAAATGCACCTTTCTCCCGGCGGAGGCCTCCAACACACTTACTAAGGAATCCGTGAGGTGGTCGTTTGGAGGAGACCTAGAGAGAGGCTGCGAGAGCCTTGGCAGCGCTGAAGTTGGGACTGATACCGCGGGAACAAATCCGAAAGATGCTACTTAAAATCGGCGGCGCCTCCGACCAGGCCCGGGCGCCTAGAGAGCAGCGCTGAGGTCCCCTCCCGCCCCCCACCCCGCCCCCTAGTCCTTGCCGAACCGGCCCCGGCCGCTCGCGCCCCTTCCCACGGCGCTCCAGTGCCAGAGGCTCCCTCAGGCCCCGGCAGCTCTGGGGACTTAATTTCCTCCGTTAAAACTGTTAGAAAAAAATAAAAGAAAGAAAAACTTTATTAGCCTGCACCAGAAACAACAAAAGACCCAGAATTTTCAAAGTCCGAGGTCGTTTGCCTGAAACAATAGAGAAAGCAACGACCCGGATACAGCTCGGAAGAGAAGGAAGTGAAAACACACGGCAAAGCGGGCCCCTAAGAGCAGCAAGAGGCCTGAGCGCGTGCGCCAGAGTTGCAGGCGCTCTCTGTCTCTCCTGCAGGAGGAGCCGAACAGAGCCGAGCGAGAACCGAGAGAGAGCCGAGCGGAGCCGAGTAGTGACGAGCGGGAGCAGAGAGCCCTCCCAGGCCCTGAGCGGTTCTTCCCACAAATCGCTGAGGCTCCACCCCCCGCCCAAATCCGTGGGAGGCCAGTGTTTGTTCCTGGTGTTTGTTTCTTAAGGAGTTACTGGGAGTACGCTTTACAGAGAGAGGCGTTGCTAGCTAAGTTACTACCAAAAACATAAATAATACGGATAGCAACATTCTACCTGCTGCCTCTGCAAATTGCACGGCTTCAAATACCTTGGAACGTGCGAGTATTTATTTCTTGAAAGAGGGAAATGTGAGAATCGCATTAGACTTTGATTGCTGCTTTGAAAATTACAACTGTGGGACACCTGGGTGGCTCAGTCGTTAAGCGTCTGCCTTCGGCTCAGGTCATGATCCCAGGGTCCTGGGATGGAGCCCCGCATCGGGCTCCCTGCTCCGCGGGAAGCCTGCTCCTCCCTCTTTCACTCCCCCTGCTTGTGGTCCCGCTTTTGCTGTGTCTCTATCAAATAAATAAATAAAATCTTAAAAAAAAAAAAGATTACAACTGTAAGAGAGGGAAAAAAGCATTAATTTAGTTATATTAATTAACTATTAGTACAAGGAGTGTACTGTGGGTAGTCATTTTCATATAAATGAAACACAGTATTTAATTTTACTAAGAGAATACATCTAGGGGAAAATATTCCATTTCACAAGTATATCGTGTATTACCTCAGGATGTGTGTCCACATGAATGTGAAATAATGCCTTGCATTAACTTAGGAAATTTAATTTTTAAGATGAATTTTTAAAACCATAAAAACTCAGGTCAGTATGTACAACTGGGTATGGCAGTCCTTCAACAGTTTCAAACACCACATTTATTTACATACAGGTTAAATACTTTTTAAATTATATTAAAATATTAGAATCTGACTAGTATTAAAATTCAAAAATTTATATATCAAGAACTGAGAAAGATTTGGATGAAGTTGATTCAGTTCATTAGTTTATTCCACACATAAACATGGAGTGGCAGTGTTTGTAACATGGGAAAATAAATGCGTAGGAATCAAATCATATAATGCCTTAGTGAAGCTTACTCTTTAAAGAAACGTCTTAGATTATTTTGTGAACTGGAATTGAATTTTATAATATTAAATTTGACAAAATAGTAAATATTTACTACAAAGTAGTATAATTTTGGAATGATTACATGGAGGCTGGACGGCCTGCAAGATAGTTCTCTTCCCTTCCAGAACTTAGGGTACAGATAAGGATACAAACAGGTAAGACAATTGCTGTATATTGTGAGACAGGCTACCAGAGAAAGAGTACACATGCTAAGAGGAGAGAAGGCACTCAGGGAAGGCTTCCTAGAGAAAGTGATAGAGCCAAACATAGTCTGAACTGACCTGAGAAAGGGAGAAAAGGAGACAGAAGTGTTCCAGACCAAGGAAAGGTCATGTGCAAATGCTCAGGGCTAAGAAGGATTGGCTAGTTAAATTCCCCAAAAGCTGGACTACTTCTAATGTCCCAGGACATTCCACCATAACAGTAGTTGTACAAATTATATTGCAACCTCATCTTTCTGTGTTCCTTATCCCTGCTAAAAATGTAAACTCCTCCAATCTCTAAGAATCTCTAGTCCCCTGAACCAAACTACCACTGCTATGTGCCCCCTCAAACCGTTCTACAGTGCTGCAGAAACTTAAATTCCCAAATTTTACAACCTTCTTAGTAAACCCTCTTCCTTTTCAATGACCATTCATGCACTTCCTTGTCTAAAATGGAAAGTTACCCTGCAGCCCTCTCAACTGGAGGCCACTCAGCCTCCCACACCTCATTTTCTCAAGATCCAGAGGTGGCATCGAATCCTTAATACTCCCCACTGGCCTTCAGACCTGTTATTCCTCCAGTTAAAAGCCTAGCAACTTAATTGACCAGCTCCACTTCAGGAACTTAATTTCCATTCTATTTCAAACATGAACCATACTAAGGATTGTTTTACTTCTGAGGTTAGAGAACCAAACATTCCATTCTCCTAGATTCATTGGGAGGAATTATGCTGAATTATCTAAAAGGGAAAAGACACTCCAAAAGCTAGCATTCAAGTTTCTATAAGAGAAATTCCTAGAAATAGATTGTCTTTTTTTTTCTTCAAAGATTTTATTAAAGGTCTTTACATGGCAAAATCCAGACTCCAGATCCAGCTGCCAAGGAGACCCTGTTATCCTGTGGGTACTGGCTGCAGCATGGCAGACCACCCTGGATTCCCACCCTTCTCTTCCAAGATGGGGGTGGTAGGCAATATCTCATCTTTGGGTTCCACAATGCTCACATGACCAAGCAGGGGCTTCTTAGGGCCAATCTTACCACGTGAGTCCCCAGGAAGCATGATCTTCACTTTGATGCCTCAGCAGTATCAACATAGTAGTTAATAGGGTCCCCACTGTGAATCATCAGGCCATGCATAAACATCATGGATTTAGGAGTTTCCCAGACACCAAGATCTCACAGCCTTTGGCTCCACCCTTCATGATGAACCGCAGCACACTATAGCAAACGCTCTGCACAGCAAGTCCTCCTAGGAGTTTGTATTGGAGAGACTCTGCCCTAGTAATAGCACACAGACCTCTTGTGGCCACCTTTTCAGTTTAAAGTTCTACACTGTCCTCAGAGAAATCAAACCTCTTCTGAACCACAATGGTCAATTCCCATATCTGCTGGCCCTTCTCACCAAGAACATTCTGTGTTCTGGTGGCCAAGATAATGATTTTTGTCCTGGTCGGTGTAATTCAGACCTCAATCCCAGAGTAGCCATCTTCAGTCAGCTCCTGAGTGAGAAACTCGTTCAGTTCAGTTTTAAAGATGCCATTGGCAACAAACTTCCTCTTCTTGGAAATCTGCACCACCGTCTTGCTGCCATGGGCCACTGATAGAAATAGATTTTCTGAATAAAAAAATATAAACACATTTATATTTAATAAACATTGCCTAATTGCTCTCTAAAAATAGGCTGTACTAATATATATTATGACCAAGAGTGCATGAGAATTCTTTCCAAACCCCTGGCCATTAAGTATTAAAAATCATTTTTTTTTAACTTTTAATTTCTAAGTAGTTTTAGATTTATGAAAGAATGCACCAATAATACTGTTTGTATATACTCCTCACCCTGCTTCCACTAATGTCAATATTTTGCATAACCATGTTACATTTACAAAACTAAGAAATTAACATTAGTACAATATTATTAATTAAACCAGAAACTTTATTTGGATTTTACTAGTTCTCTCACTAATGTCCTCTTCTGTTCCAAGATCCAATCCAGAGGACCATGTTGCATTTAAATTAGCAATCTTTTTAACCTTTGTAATACATGAGTTAAAAGAAAAAAAAGACAAAAAGGAAAAAAGGAAGGAAGGAAAGAAACGGAGAAAGAGAGAAAAAAAAATTTTAAATAGCGAACTGCTTTTTTGATTTATATTTAATAAATGTGGAAGAAATTGCTAGTTGTTTCCCAATACCTATTATCCTTGTCTTCAAAAATAAAAGCCCCAGGGGCGCCTGGATGGCTCAGTCGTTAAGCGTCTGCCTTCAGCTCAGGTCATGATCTCAGGGTCCTGGGAACGAGCCTCTCATCCGGCTCCCTGCTCAGCAGGAAGCCTGCTTCTCTCTCTCCCACTCCCCCTGCTTGTGTTCCCTCTCTTGCTGAGTCTCTGTCAAGTAAATAAATAAAAATCTTTTTAAAAAAAAATAAATAAAAGCCCCAAATTTTAACTAGACACAAGTTTTTCTCTTTTTTGAAAAGATTTTATTTATTTATTTATCTGAGAGAGAGAAAAAGCTGGGAGAGGGGGAGGGGAGGAGCCCAGAGCCCAGCACAGGGCCCAATCTGGGCTTAATCTGATGACCCTGAGATCATGACCTGAGCCAAAATCAAGAGTCTGACACTTAACTGACTGAGCCACCCAGGTGCCCCACTAGACACAAGTTTTTCAAGAATAGCAACTATAGGGGCACCTGGGTGGCTCAGTCGTTAAGTGTCTACGTTCTGCTCAGGAAGCCTGCTTCTCCCTCTTCCACTCCCCCTGCTTGTGTTCTCTGTATCGCTGTGTGTCTCTCTCTGTCAAGTAAATAAATAAAATCTTAAAAAAAAAAATAGAGACTACATTTTCTAACTTTCTCGAAGTTATATGTGGTTACATAATTAAGTTCTGGCCAATGGGATGCTAGCTGAAAAGGTATGTACAATTTCCTCACTTTTCTGCCCTCTTTTTTTTTTTTTTTTCCTAATCATTGTGGTTAGAATTTCCAGTACACTGTTGAATAAAAGTAGTAAGGGTACAATTCCTTGTCTTGTTCTTGATCTTAGAAAGAAAGCTTTCAATCTTTCACTGTTTTAGTCTGATGTTACCTGTGGGTTTTCATAGATGCTTTTATTTCATAAAAGAATAACTTCTGGGCGCCTGGGTGGCTCAGTCATTAAGCGTCTGCCTTCAGCTCAGGTCATGATCCCAGGGTCCTGGGATCGAGCCCCACATCGGGCTTCCTGCTCGGCGGGAAGTCTGCTTCTCCCTCTCCCACTCCCCCTGTTTGTGTTCCCTCTCTCGCTGTCAAAAAATAAATAAAAAATCTTAAAAAAAAAAAAAAAAAGAATAACTTCTTTTCTGTTTCTAGTTTGCTGATTGTTTTCATTTTGAAAGAGTTTTGAGTTTTATTAAATGCTTTTTCTGTATATATCGGAACAATCATGTGGTTTTTTTATACTTTTGTAATTTTGTCAGTATGGTGTAGTACATTGATTTTCATGTTGAACCAACCTTGCATTACTGGTACAAATTCCATTTAGTCATGGTGTATATGTTACTGGATTCAGTTTTGCTAGTATTTTGTTGAGTATTATTGCTTCTATGTTCATAAGGGATGTTGCTTTGCTACTATTTTTCTGTCATATAAAGAATCTTCATTGTTTATGAACTGCTATATTAGCATCTCCTATAATATTTTTCTATGTGTCTTGAAGGCACATATTATAAATTACTGTGAGCATTCTTAACTCAGAAAAATTTGAATCTCCTAATGATATGCCATCTTCTTGTTAAAATACTTGTGTTATATAATCCCGCATGCTTTTCTTTTTATTCTCTATTCGATTCAAGGTATCCATGCATTAGTACACATATTAGGAGAATAATTATTTCCTAATAGTTGCAACCACAGACAGCCTTAATGTAGTATTTTGTCAAAGAATACTCTTAATGTTCACAATTCTCTCCAACTAATCAAGCTGAACATGACTGTACAAGTATCATCAACAACAAGTATAAAAAGCAGATTTATATTTAGATATGGTCCTTCAAACTACTCCTACAAAAGGTGGTGAAGTAAGCGGCATAGTGTTATATGGACACTTGCTATATGAAAAAGAATCAAACTGAAAAAAGACAGCAAACAGAGTCTGCAGACCTGAATTTGAGTCCAAGCTTTGCCATTGAATTTCTGTTTGACCTTCAAAAGGCAATTTGAACTCTTTGAGCCTCTGATTCTTCATTTAGAATCTGGGCATGATAATAATAACCTCTCTAGTTAAATGAGAAGTTTTAAGAAGCAGATGACAAAGGACTCTATCTCCAAAATTACTCCAGAAAAATGGGAGAAAAAAAAAACAAAACAAAACCCAAGAACATGCAATGCACATAATGATGTAAAAAGAAAAGAGAAAAAAGTTATAATTAAATATGAATAATTATTGATAATGAAATTGTGAAATTTAATACAATTATTAAGCAAGGATAGGTAACCAGAAGAGCCATAATTCTAAAAGATTATAACCAAATCCAAGAGATTTGGAGGTAAAAAGATGGGAAGCATGGGGAAAGCAAAATAAGAGAAATGAAAACAAAAATTGAATTGTCTTATATGGTTCAAGGGAGAAGCTGTAGATCCTGATTAATTTTTTTAATCCAGGAAAGTACAAATCAGTTTGTTATAAATCTAAGGATAATATATCTGGTTCACAAAGGGTAGTTGAACACATGAATTACCTTTCTACCCTCCCCAAATTTCACTGAAGTCACATAATAAATATAAAAATAGAAATAAGACCGTAAAACCATAGTACTGTTATAAACCAAGGAGGAGTGTCACCAACAAACTTTTGAAGGCTATTGAGGAATTTTGATAGTTACAGAGGTAGGCTCAGATTGCCAACAAAACCCACCAAACTAAGAAGCTAATAATTTCATCCAGGTGAAAAAGGAGTTACTGAAGTGAGATTTTCCTACAAAGTGCCTGCATATCCCTCAGATGAGAGATAATAAGGCCTGTAAAAAGGGCCAAGACTAGGACAACAGTCTGGATGATTCATTAAAAGGAAAAAGTCACACAACAATCCTGTTTTCAGCTTTCTCTCTGAAAAAAAGTTCAAGTTCAGTTCTATTAAGTGGGAAGTCTGACTCCAGAAATTTTCAGAATGGGCACTAGGTTATAAGAGAACGAATGATAGTGAGCCCAGTGATGATCAACTGCCACAAGAAATAGAAAAATCTAGCATTATAAACTACTCATAAGCCATAAAGGACAGCCTACTCATTCACATGCACCCTCCCGTACCACCAACCTTCTTCCCACCCACTATAACCATTGAAGCAAGGATGTCTATAAGCAGAACCTGCATTCATTATTTGCCAGGTGAACAGGGCTTCTTATTTAGGCAAGGTATATAAATTTTGGCTACCAATACCATGCAATCCATGTAAAAAGACATATATAGGCAACCAAGTTTCATTAAATATTAAAGTAAAACTAACAACATGAGAGGAACTGAAGTTTTAAAAATCTTTAAAACAATTATATAATTCAGATATATCAGGGATCCTATGTACATCATGAGAATTTAGAAGGTAAAAGGGAGGCCAAGGCCATCTACTTTTAGCTGCAGCAGCACCAAAACAAGCTCCATAAACTGTGAAGGTAGAATCCACATTCTGGCATCTACTCACTAGCTTCAAAGGTATAAGGTTATGTTGGAGGAACAGTTCTGGAAAAGGTTAGCGGCAATAGCTGCACTCATTTTCTGACTTCTAGATCACAGCTACAAGTGTATGATCTTCAAACTAAAAGTCTCATTGGATCCCTGACTTTCATTCCTCCAGCCTTTCAAATGACTTCATATGCACCAACTTTCTTTTCAGCGTAACATACTTAGAGTGGTTTCTGTTTCCTCTACTGAAACCTTGTCTGATACAGTGTTTAGTGCAGAAAGGTGTTCAGAAAATAAATAAATAAAACCTCAAAATGGGAATTTAAGATTTATTATTTAACTTGGTGTGGGTCAAAAGACAGTGGTGATTTTATTACCAGTGGAAAATAAGATATTGGCAAGCCAAGGCATGCATGATAAAAGAGTTACTTATATTATCACATGTGATCACCTGGAATAAGGTGCCTGTTGAAGGCCAGCTTTTTGTAGCAAGTATTTGTTTTGATAGAATGCTAAGATGAAAACAAGAAATATTTAACTGCCTTGGAACCAGCACAAGCCAGCAGCTAGCCATCATTTACAATCCTTTAAGGATATTCCCTGCAGAGAGTCCATAGCTCATATCATCTCGCCATAATTAATATTTTCAGAGGGGCGCCTGGGTGGCTCAGTCGTTAAGCGTCTGCCTTTGGCTCAGGTCATGATCCCAGGATCCTGGGATTGAGCCCTGCATTGGGCTCCCTGCTCAGCGGGAAGCCTGCTTCTCCCTCTCCCACTCCCCCTGCTTGTGTTCCCTCTCTAGCTGTGTCTCTCTCTGTCAAATAAATAAATAAAATCTTTAAAAAAAAATTAATATCTTCAGAGATATTCAAGAGAAAACAATATTGATGAAGAAAAGATTGTGCTCAAATTTCTGAACTTCAAGAGAATTCTAAATGTTCCTTTAGAGAAAAGACAGAATATCTACAAAGGAATAGGAATCAGGTTCAAGTCAGAATTCTTAACTACAACTTTGGATGTCTGGGAACTTCTAAAATTCTTTCAGTGTTGGGGTACCTGGGTGGCTCAGTTGTTGGGCATCTGCCTTCAGCTGAGGTCATGATCCCAGCATCCTGGGATGGAGCCCCACATCAGGCTCCCTGCTCAGCGGGAAGCCTGCTTCTCCCTCTCCCACTCCCCCTGCTTGTGTTCCCTCTCTTGCCGTGTCTTTCTCTGTCAAGTAAATAAATAAAATCTTAAAAATAAATAAATAAATAAATAAATAAATAAAATTCTTTCAATGTTTTGTAATAAAGGGTTCACTGATAATCATCCTTTTCAAATTATGTAAAATATATTGACTACAGTATTTTCTTAAAGTATTTAGGCAGCAAAAATCTACTCTAGTATTACATGAATAAAATCTTTCTACATATTTAACAAATGAATAATATTGAAAAGAATTTCAGTTAGTTTCTCACAGCTAGTATGTATATATAGTACAAAAATTTTAAATGCACAGAAGAGTATCATGAAAATAAATTATCATCTTATCTTTGTACCTTAGCCAGTCAATCATCTCTCTTGATATAACAAGATTACTTTTTTAGAAAAGGTGCTTGGGGTGCCTGGGTGGCTCAGTTGGTTAAACATCTGACTATTGGTTTTGGCTCAGGTCATGATCTGCTAGAGACTGACCCCATTAGAGTCTGCTTCCTCTTTCCCTCTCCCTCTGTCCTTCCCCCTGGTCTGCTCTCTCTCTCTCTCTCTCTCACTAAAATAAATAAATAAACCTTTAAAAAACTAAAAACTAAAAAACCTGCTTAGCTCAGGACGTAGTTTTTATAATGGCTTTATTGAGATATAATTCCCATACCATAAAACTTACCCTTTTGTGGTGTAAAATTCAGTTTTTAGCATATTCAAAAGTTGTACAATGATTACCACTATCTAATTCGAGAACATTTACTTACACCAGAAAGAAATCTCATACTCATTAGCAGTTACTTCACATTTCCCCTATTCCTAGTCCCTGGCAATCAATAATTGACTTTCTGTCTCTATGGATTTGCCTATTGTAGATATTTCATATAAATGCAATAAAAATGTCGGTCTCATGTGTCTGGATTCTTTAATCAAGCACAGTGTTTTCATGATTCATTCACATAGTAACATAGCTTTTTTATTTTTATTTATTTATTTATTTTTTAAGATTTTATTTATCCATTTGACAGAGAGACAAAGCGAGAGAAGGAACACAAGCAGGGGGAGTGGGAGAGGGAGAAGCAGGCCTCCCGCTGAGCAGGGAGCCCAATGTGGGGCTCGATCCCAGAACCCTGGGATCATGACCTGAGCCGAAGGCAGACGCTTAATGACTGAACCACCCAGGAGCGCCGTAACTTAGCTTTTTTATTTTTATTTTTATTTATTTATTTATTTTTAAAAGATTTTATTTATTTATTTGACAGAGAGAGAGACAGCGAGAGAGGGAATACAAGCAGGGGGAGTGGGAGACGAAGAAGCAGGCTTCCTGCTGAGCAGGGAGCCCGATGCGGGGCTCAATTCCAGGACCCTGGGATCATGACCTGAGCTGAAGGCAGACGCTTAACAACTGAGCCACCCAGGCGCCCCATAACTTAGCTTTTTAAAAACTAACATGATACCGTGAAATTTTATCAGTATTTGTTCTGTATGAAGAAAAAATAAAAGTAAGAGGTGAGTACTTCAATATTTGCTATAATAGCTGTTTATTAGACAGATCTCTTAGACAAGCTAAGGTATTTAATTATTTTTCGGTGCATATGAATGGCAGTCTTAGGAGCTGTGTTTCACAAGGGGCAAGTCCCAAGAAAGCAAAGCAGATGGGCAAAGACAGCATCAGTGAAGCAACATCATAAAATGTACAATATTGGATGTTAGACAAATAAGATTAGTAGAGACAAGTTTCAGGTCATCAACTCAAAAGCTGCAGAGAAGCTTTCAAACAAACAAAAATGCACAAATGACACCTTCTGTTCTTTTCTTTAATCCATCAGATCTTTAAGTGACAATCATAAGCAAACTCCCTAACATTGTTCTAAATCTAAACAATTCAGTTTAAAGAAATTATTGGAAAATATAACAGAGAAAAGTGAAAAATAAACAACTGTACAGATCAAAGGATCATCAAGAAGCAAACATCTTTCCAAACACCACGTAAAGGGGCACCTGGGTGGCTCAGCCGGTTAAGTGTCTGCCTATTTTAAAATTTTATATAAATGGACTCACACAATGTTGTTTTGTTTCTGATTTCTTTGAACAATTTGTTTTTGTAAGAATCATTTATGTTGTTGTGTGTACTTGTAGTTCATTTGCAATATGGAATCACATGCTTGAATGTACTACATTTATTTATTCATTTGCCCTTGATAAACATTTTTGCTCTTTCCAGTTCAAAACTATTATAAATAATGATTCTATATGCATTCTTGTTTGTGTCTCTCGATGCACATAAGCACACATTACTGTTGGGTTTATATTTCAGAGTGAAATTACTGGATCGTATAATATTCAAATATTCGATTTTGGTACAAAAAGTGAAGCAGATTTTCAAAGTGTAGTAAATTTAAACTCTCATCAGCAATGTATTTAGGTCTGTTTTTCTTCTCTTCTATAGGATACTTAACGAGAGTTTTGCATCTTTAGTTTGATATCCTACATCAGATTTGAAACAATCTTTGTTATTTTTTTTTTTTTAAGATTTTATTTATTTATTTATTTGACAGAGAGAGACACAGCGAGAGAGGGAACACAAGCAGGGGGAGTGGGAGAGGGAGAAGCAGGCCCCCCACGGAGCAGGGAGCCCAAAGCGGGACCGATCCCAGGACCCCGGGACCATGACCTGAGCCGAAGGCAGACGCTTAACAACTGAGCCACCCAGGCACCCTGAAACAATCTTTGTTATTATATCTCCAATTTTTTTGCCTTAAAATCTTAGTCTTCTTCAGGACTTCAATTTCATGTATCTTGGATGCTCTCTATCGCGTATGTCTCTTGCACTATCTCCATTTTGCTTAACAGTTACTTCTTTATTCTTTTCCTCTTGCATTTTACTATAAGTAGCAAGGAGAAACGAGGCTGTACCTTTAACACTTTACTTGGAAATCTCCTCAGCTAAATATCCAAATTCATCATTGACAAGTTCTACTTTATACCCAACAAAAGGACACAATTTAGCCAAGTTGTCTGCCACTTATAACAAAGATCACCTTTCTTCCAATGGCCAGTAACATTGGCCTCATTTCTTTCTGTCACCAGAAGCACCTTTAATATTTATAATTCTACCAATATTCTATTCATGACAATATGAGTATTCTCTAAGATGACAGAAGCTTTCTCTACTGTGTTCTCATTTCCAACAGAACCATCATCAGAACTGCCTTTGATGTCTATATTTCTATGAATTGTCTCTTCAAGGCAATCTAGGATTTTTCTATCATGCACTTCAAAATTCTTCCAGCCTCTACCCCATTACCCAATTCCAAAGGAATTTCCTCTTTTTTAGGTATTTGTTATAGGAGCAACTCACTTCTGGTACCAAAATCTGCCTAAGTTTTTGAAGTTTACCACAAAAATTATTATAATTGGGTGGCTTAAAACAGTAGGAATTTATTTTCTCACAGTTCTGGGGGCCAGAAATCTGAAATCAAGGTGTTGACAGGGCCACAATTCCTCCAAAAACTGTAGGGGAGAATCTTTCCCTGCCTCTTCCAGTTCCTAGTGGCTCCTGGTGTTCCTGGGCTTGTGGTAGCATAACTCCAATCTGTGTCTCTGTTTTAACATGGACTTCTGTGTGTGTCTATGTCTTCCCTTCTTTTCTTATAAGAAAATCAGTCATTGGATTTAGGGCCTATTCTAATTAAGTATGACCTTAACTAATTACATCTACAATGACCGTAATTCCAAATAACTTCACATTCTGAGGTTCCAGGTGTTCACAAATAATGTCAGTGGACATTATTCAACCCTCCACACTCTTCAGTGTCTTTGAACAGAAAAAGAGTCTGCATTGTCTGAATGATGTAATCTGCCAACTAAAATCAACTAATTTTAACTAATATTTCACTAGGGCCCCACATTTTGAGGGATCTGATATTTCTTTGATGAAACTGTTATTAGACTGGTTGGAATTAAAGGAAATATGCGTGGACTCTTCTTGTCAAATTTTATTATGAGGTTAATGCTTATTTTGTAATGTGAATTTTGAAGCTTCCTTTTTCAAAGATATGGGACAAATTTAATAGCATGAGAATTATCTATACCTTGAAGGTTTGGTAGGTATTATGGACTGAATGATCGTGTGCCCCCCCACCTTTATATGTTGAAGCCCTACCCTGCAATATGACAGTATTTGGAGATAGGGCCTTTGAGAGGTAATTAGGTGTAGATGAGATCATGAGGGTGGAGTCCCCATGATGGGATTAGTATCTTCATAAGAAAAAGAGAGGCCAGAGCTCTCTCTCTCTCTCTGCCAAGTGAGGATGGCCTCCATCTGCAAGCCCGGAAGAGGGTTCTCACCAGGGACCAAGTCTGCTGGCACCTTAATTTTGGACCAGTGAATGCTTTCCATATCTATAGCTGTTATGAAAAACCAACAAAAGTAATTTGCTTTCTGTAGATGAGTAACACACTTTGACTGTCTTACCTTATGGATACATCAACTCTGCAGCCCTATTACAGGTTCCCAGATCATCTCTATTCCACAGAAATTCATTTTGGTCAGTTACATTGATGGCATCATGGTAACTGGACCTAGTAAGAAAGAAGTAACAACTACTTAGGACATAGGTAAGCCACAGTCGGTTAAGCGGCTGCCTTCGGCTCGGGTCATGATCCCAGGGTCCTGGGATCGAGCCCCACGTCAGGCTCCCTGCTCAGTGGAGAGCTTGCTTCTTCCTCTCCCTCTCCCTGCTGTTCTGCCTACTTGTGCTCTCTCTCTCTCTCTGTCAAATAAATAAAATCTTAAAAAAAAAAAAAAAAAAAAGGACATAGGTAAGCCAGATGGTAGGAGGTAAATCTGACCAAAAATCAGGTTTCTGCCACCTCAGTGAAATTTCTAGGGTTCCAGTGGTCTGGGACATGTCAACATAGCTCTTTGAAAGTAAAGGACAGATTATTGCATTTGGCTCCTCTTATCACAAAGATGCTTTCTACTCTGTGGGCCTCTTTGAATTTTGGAGGCAACAATTACCTCATCTGTGTATGCTACCCTGATCCATTTACTGAGCAACCTGAAAAGTTGCTAGTTTTGGGCAGGGTCCTGCAACAGGTCTGGGCTCCCATGCAAATTTTTTTTTTTTTTTTTTAGATTTTATTTATTTGTCAGAGAGAGAGAGCGCTCTTGCTCAAGAGCAGGGGGAGGGGCAGAGGGAGAAGCAGGCTCTCCACTGAGCAAGGAGCCCGATGCAGGACTTGATCCCAGGACCCTGGGATCACAACCCGAGTCAAAGGCAGATGCCTAACCGACTGAGCCACCCAGGCATCCCCCATGCAAATTGTTCTTAACCTGAGATGTATAACCTAGCAGATCTGTTGGTGCTGGAAGCAAATTACCATGTTACCTCAGTTATCTATCATGAACTGGGTCTTATCTGACGAACAAAGCTATAAGATTGAATATACACTGCAGCATTTCACCACCAAATGGAAACCATCACCAGATGGATTTGAGCAGGTCCTGAAAGCCTAAGTTGCATGCCCATGTTCAATACTCCCCTCTCAACCTGAACCTATGGTATGGAGCATTACCTATGGCCAATTAACTAAGAAAGATATATTTGAACCTGTTTTACAGATGGTTCTGTATAAAATGCTATCAATATTCCAAAGTAGACAGCTGTAGCACTATAATCCCACTCTGGATTGACTCTGAAGGACAGCAATGAGAGACAATATGGAAGTGGTTCTTACCTTCTGTAGTGATCCACTAGTAAAATTATGACTTACCATCCCTGCAACTGTAGCTTTGCTGGTCTGGAAGTCATAATTTCAAGGAAAGAAAACTCTATTACTCTATCAGCTTGGGTGGTTGATTTTGATTAGCAAGGGGAAATTGGAATTCTACAATTCAATGAAGGCAAGGAGGAATATGTCTATAATGCATGGAGCATCTCTTAGTTTTCCTTTTCTTGTCAAATTCCTCCTTTAGTTTCTATATTCTTGAACTAGATTTATATCTAATTCCGTGACAAAGGGTTCTAGAAATAAGGTCTCTCTGTCCTCATGGGTTCCACCTGTCCCCACAGGTTCTAATATATCTTTGCTTCTGACTTCATGTTCCTCTTCCCTTACTGCCTCCCCTGTTGACTTCAGACTGCAATAAGATATTGCTCCCACAATTGCATAATGTCAATTCCTTGTAATAAATTCCATATTATGTATGTATATTTCCTAGAAGATCTGTTTCTCTGGCTAAACCCTGACTGGTATAAAATATTTATCTGCCTCCATTTCTGACTTGATCTAACTTTGCTGTTCTGATTCCTCCTTCCTGGCCTGGTCCCCATTTTGTTCATGTTCTTTAGGATTTTAGCATTAATGCTCTTCTCTCATTACACTTTCTTTCACACATATTCTTCATGGACAAGCTCATCAGTTCCCAATAACTGTCACTTATATCCCCTTTCCTCTTAAATTGTACCTCTAGACCAAACTTCTCTCTGAGCTGAAGAGTGATGTTTTGCCAGCCTTCAGAACATCTCTAATTGGATATTTTGGAGGTATACCAGACTTAACATTTCCAAAGATGAATTTATATTCTTGATCTTGGTTGGGACACTATATATCAAGTAGCCTAACTCATTTATCAGTGTCTATTGTAGCACTTATCAGAAAGCTTTGTAATAATGATACCCCTAGCCCCACTAGACTTGAAGATGTTGAAGAAAGACAGCAACGTGTTATTCTTCTTATCCTAAGCACTCAGCATGAGGAGCAATATATAGTGGGCACTTAATATATGTTTAATGAAGGAATGGATGAATGAATGGATTCATAGAGAAGACAAATTTCAGAGAGATAATAAATAACAACAGAAGAGTAATTTCTTCAACAAATTTCTAATTTGAAGATCTAGGTGTATAGTATAATTTTCCAAAAATTGTAAATATGCAGTTTTCCTAAAATATTGTTTAACCAGAAGGTTTCAGTGAAAATGAGTGTATTTCAAATTGTTAGATTTTTGGGGTTCCTGGGTGGCTTAGCCGGTTAAATGTCAAGACTCTTGATCTCAGCTCAGGTCATGATCTCAGGGTTGTGGGATCCAGCCCCAGTTAGGCTCCACACTCAGCTGGCAGTCGGCTTGAGATTCTCTCCTTCTCCCTCTACCCCTCTACCTGCTTGTGTGCTCTATCGCTTTCAAATAAATAAATAAATCTTAAATAAATAAATAAATAAGCAAAGTTTCTTTGCTTTTTAGTATTCATTGAATTTTGTACATAAAGTTCTTCAGGTATTTAATTTAAATTAATGACAGTATGTGAAGCTTTGAGATTTACAACAGTGGAAGTAAACTTTCACAGACGAAAATATGTTCTAATTTTTCTAATAGAAATTTTATAATTAAATACAGTTTATGCTAAGTAACCACAATACTAGTGGAAGAACATATTTATTTTTAGATTAAGGATAGCTGCAGAATCTTCATTAACAAGTGAAGGTATAATTTGTATTTGCGTTATCAGAAAAACAACTACAGTTGTCAATATATCTGCTAGAAAAATAATTAAATGCCCAAATGCAAACAGTAAAACATAAGATTCTGCCTTCAGTTGCATTATCATATTCCACGGCTCACTTATCAAATTATTCCTCTCTAAAGAAGCCATTTCTTTACTGTCACACATTAATAACACATAATCACTATACCTTCCAGAATTTTCTAGGCTTGAATTTTCAGAGAAACTCTGCAAGAGAAATCACCTTTGGGGTGTGCTATTGATATACTCTTAGTTTTTAGACCTATTCATAGTACAACTTACATTTAATTTAGAAAACTCCTATTTATACATTTTTGTATTTTAAAATTATTCACAAAATTAAATCAAACAATGGAACAAGAAATCTAGAGGACACAAGTCTCAGAGTAAAATGGTAAAAAACAGCTCCAATTAATTTATTAAGATATTATTGCAGGATTTTTTTTCCCCCGCCTGGTGCCAGCAGTTCTTGGTCATGCTGCTTCGAAGAATGAAGAGGTAGACCAGACAGAGTGGTGGGCAACAAAGTAAGGTTTATTGAGTGATAGCAAAGTGATAGTACAAAGCTCCTGAGGAGGGAGGGGACCCAGAAGGGGTTGCCGCAGTTTTTTTCTTTTTTTGAAGATTTTATTTATTTGAGAGAGAGAGAGAGAGAGGATGAGAGGGAGAGAGATCATGAGCAGGAGGGAGGGGTAGAGGGAGAAGCCGACTCCCCCCAGAGCAGGGAGCCGGACATAGGACTCAATCCCAGGACTCTCGGATCATGACTTGAGCCGAAGGCAGATGCTTAACCGACTGAGCCACCCAGGTGCCGGCTACCGGGAGTTTCTAAGTCTAGGGGTTTTTATGGGCTTTGTTAGCGGGCTGTTTTAATCTGATTAACCCTCCCTTTCCTGTCATCCAATCAGATTTTTGTCACCTATCTATAATATGGGAAAGGGTGGAAGACTCCTTCCAGGATAGTGTAAAATCCTTTTAAGGGTGGTTTTCTCTTAGGGTGGGGGCCCCTTGTCCCTGCCTGCCTACCTTCCAACTATCCTTCATCATTATGTCTTGTAGTTGTTTTATCCTGTGTTTAGACACAAAGCTTTTATGAATCCTCACTACCTAAAGGATCAAGTTACAAATCTAAAATTCTCAAAAATCTGGGTTAACCTTTTCTGGTTCATTTTCTAGAACCCCTCCCTATGCAATCTAAGCTTCCAACACACTGAATTCATCCCAATTTCTTATACATATTATGCACTTACACTATGTATTTTTCTTTCTTCCGCCTTATTTCACCCATATGGAATGCAAATCTTCCTCTTTTTTGGCCTGATCATTCCACAAAGATCATAGTCTTCATTAAGTTCTTCATAGGCCCCAAAGTCTTATTTCCTTCTGTTTTATCAGTATTTTTACTTTTGCATGCTTATTGCTCAGATCAAGTCATCTGACAAAGCTTATCAACAGGGAAATAAAAGACAATCTTTTCCCAGTAAGGACATTAAATATTTGTGATCAAAAAGACAATCTACCACAGTGGCCCTTCTGATTACAATCATTCAGATCTTTCTCCTTTCCTCTTTCACCCTCCTCACCAAGGGAAATTACCTAAAAGTCCTATACTGTCATTATTTCCAACTCAAAGCCCATGATCTATGAGTGATGCTGTAGTCTCTGTTCTAGGTATGTCTCCTCTTAATTTGGAGACCTATGAAATAGGCAAGTTAAGTTATTTGCCCCACAACACACAAAATGCAGTGGTGGAACAGGGACTGGATAACCACCATGAATGATCCCATTCAGAAAAAGAAAGAATGGGCGGCACACACCGGTCCTGAAATCTCACAAAGTAGAAGTTGCTGCTGACTGAAAGTGCGGAATATTGAGTAGGTCCTGAATTTGCTATTTGGAGGTTAGTTCTAGTCTGGTCTTCTCTGTGGCTCCTGTTTCACCTTTTGGGAAGTCTTGCCCTAGATCTATCTAAAGGGGGCATTAGAGAATAGGCTCTTGGGCGCCTGGGTGGCTCAGATGGTTAACCGTCTGCCTTCGGCTCAAGTCATGATCTCAGTGTCCTGGGATACAGTCCCATGTCCTGCTCTCTGCTCAGCAGGGAATCTGCCTCTCCCTCTGTGCTCATGTGCTCTTTCTCTCTAAGAAATAAATCAATAAAATATTTTTAAAAAAGAGAGAGGAATAGGCTCTCCTTGGAGGATGAGTATATCTCTCAACCTGCTTTTCATCTCCAGAACACTGGGAGTCCAAGTGTCATTTTACATCTCAATTAGTCACAGTGTCTTTAACCAAATCTGATGTTTTTTTTTTTTAAATCAGTACTTAGTCTATGTTTCTTTTATTTGATTCCAGTCAACTCTATCCATCAATGGCTATACTCACATTTCTTTTTAGTGTATACCTTTAGTATACCTCCTTCTTTCTTGAGATTTAATTTTAGTTACCTTGATCCTGCCAGGCTTTGGTGAGAGAGCTACACCCTTATCTCTTTGTCCAGACTTTCAAACTGTTTAGTTGAGAGACTTTACTAAGACACCTTAATTTATTGAGATGTTTCAATAAAGGTGTGATGGCTACATTCATGATTGGGTCACTCTCTTGAGATTTTTAATTGATCTTTTTGATTAAACATCAATCTCCATTTTATCTTGTACAGCTGAAGATAAGTATCAGCCATATCTTCTAACTCTGCAAGTCTCTAAATTTCTGGATGCTCCATTCCCTGTCATTGAAGCTTGCAAACGGACCAATTATTTTCTGAGTCCATCTCTATATTGTATTACCTTGTCAACTGTTGCCAATAGTAGCGGACACATGTAGCTTACATACCCTTTGCCTGCCATTTCACTGAAACCTATGAATTTATGAGGGACATTAACTGCCTTCCATTGAGAACAATTTCATCAAATGTTCCAACACTGTATAACATAATTGCTATCCTTCCAGCTTCTGGTAACAGTTATCTTGTGACCTGTTGCTGGGACCTGAATCCAATGCCAGATATTTTAGGATTTTTATTATGGTAATATACCACCACACTTTCAGTGCCAAATTCTTTATTAGAGTAAGCTAAGTTAGGCTGCAGTAACAAACCACTCTTAAATCTGGTGACTTACAGCAATAAAGGCTTATTTCTAATTCTCAATACATGTTCATTGTAGGTCAACAATGTCTCTGCTCCAAGTAATTTTCACCCTGACACCCAAACCTCTATCTAGAACACTGCTGATCTTGTGGCAAAGAGAAAATAAAAAACATGGCACATATCGGATATTAAAGCTTCTGCATGACACAGGTTACGTTTCACATTTCATTTGCTAATAAAGCAAGTCATCTTATCAAGCCTGACATGGAGGCAAGTGAGTGATAATCCCCTTCCAGGGGCAGGCAACAGGTATTTGTATACAATATAATCTACCACACATACAAAAACCACTTCTAAAACTAAAATGTATTTTTACAATATGCATCCTCTACTATGGCTTCTTTTCCTTGATTGTCTCTTCTATTCTTCCAATCCCTGCTTAAAATATAGGTCACAGACTCTTTCCCCTAACTTTAATATGCATAATTCAAACTTTTATAATTTGACATTCTGGTTAATATTTAATGAAATTTATATTCTGAAACCCTGCTTTGTTAACATTTCCAAAGGCATCACTTGACTACCTGTATTATTCTTACTGCTAGAAATTAGGTCAATAACCAAAAGGTAAGCCTTTGGATTTTACTTTCTTATCAACAGTGATATTCCTGTATACCTAATCACTTATTTTAGTATCATTTGTTATCATTAAAAATAAAATATTACTAGAAGAAATCTTCCTTCTAATTTCTTTACTTTCACCTGCACTTACTGCTGTTAGGTTTCTGTGTTCACTTTTAAGTATTTTCCATGATCTTTGTGCCGATTTTTAAAAATATAGCCACATTCCTCACCATCATCTGTAAAGTCAATGTCAGAGTCCTTTACAACCTCCCTGATCTCATTTTCTTCTCTCCTTTGATATGGCTTGGCCACACTGGCCTTGGGTTTTGTTTTGTTTTTCAATCTCAAAACCATTTCTCTTGAAAATAGAACATTCTTCACCTATATTGTCACCAGGTTACCACCTTATTTAAGTGTGGTAACCTTAATTTATTTAGATATTATGGCTAAATTTATTTATTTACCTCCTCAGCGGGACCTTCCTTATCTACTTTCACTTAAGTAATCTTCTTTTCTCCACTCCCGCATGTCCTTCTCTCATTATCATATTTTATTGGTTTATCATGATCTAAAGTTATCTTGTTTATTTATGTGTGTATTCCCAACTTCCATGTAATCTCCGTTAGGATAGAACAATGTTTGCATTCACTGCTTTCTCCCAAGTTAGAACAGGGCCTGGTGCTGAGTAGGTACTTAATGCAAGATTTACTGAATGAATTATAAAGACACCATCTTTCCAAGCTTCATGATATATCATCTTAATAATCACCACTTATTTATTTTTTATTTCTTGCTGAACTTATCTCCTCTTCCAAACATTGCATGTTGGAATTCCTCACCTCCATGTCTTTTGTCTCTCTTCTTACCTTCTACCTTCTCTCCCTAAGCAATCTCATTCAGTCATATGGCTTCATTTCCCATGAATAAACTGAGTCCTAACTATATTTTTCTAGTCTAGATCTCTCTTCTGCCCTTACAGAGCTCTACTTGTATTTTACATAAATACATATCCCATCATTCTCTATTGTTCCTTCTCTCAGTAATTGGCATCAACATCCAAACAGCCAGTCAAAACTGAACCTCTGAAATTATCCTGGGCTTCTTCTCCTCACTTCCTCACATTCGACCAATGTCTGGAATCCTTTCTACATCATCACATTGCCCACACTAGTCCAATCTACTATTATCTCTCGCAAGGACTACTACAGTGCCCCATGATCCGTCTACTCCCCTTTCATGCTTATGTCCTCTAATCCATTCTTCATAGACAAAGCAATCATTTACAACCACAGCAACTTTTTTTTTTTTTATAACTTACTAATGCTCTCAGCATAAAACCCTTGATGTGTAAGTGGTCACTGGCCCAGTAGATCTGATCCCCACCCTGCTCTCCCTTCAAGTTGCAACCGTACCAGACCTCCTTCAGCTCTTCAAAAGGATCTCTCCAGTTTCAGCCTGTCACACTTACTACCACTATTTTGTACACCTGCGTCACCCGTTCTGACTTGGTTAATGTTTACTTCTCCTTTAGGTCTAACGTTGCTTTTTCGGAGGAGCCTTTTCCTAGTCTTTGCAGTCCCAGTCACTGGTGTGATGATTCGATTAATGCTTTACGTAGGAGATTGGAGAGGGTTCAGATTGTCCGGAGACCCCTGAAGCCTGTCCCATATTACGACTTTCAGATTAAAAAAAATAATAAAAACAACAGATAAATGAAAATTGTGTTAGAATACTGTAAGGTATGTGTAAGCACAGGGGCACTCAAAACACATTTTTTTTTTAAAGATTTTATTTATTTATTCATGAGAGACAGAGAAAGAGAGGCAGAGGGAGAAGCAGACTCCCAAGGAGCAGAGAGCCCGATGCGGGACTCGATCCCAGGATGCTGGGATCCCAGGATGCTGGGATCATTAAACACATTTTAAGAATGCAATTTTGGGGGCGCCTGGGTGGCTCAGTTGGTCAGGCGTCTGCCTTCGGCTCAGGTCATGATCCCGGAGTCCTAGGTCATGATCCCGGAGTCCTAGGTCATGATCCCGGAGTCCCAGGATCGAGTCCCCCATCGGGCTCCCCGCTCAGCGGGGAGCCTGCTTCTCCCTCTGACCCTCTCCCCTCTCATGCCGTTTCTCTCTCGCTCGCTCTTAAATAAATAAATAAATAAATAAATAAATAAATAAATAAAACCTTTTAAAAAAAATGCAATTTTGGGTCCCGGGACAGGGTACAAGGGTATGGCACTGAACATTAAATCCAGAGCCCGGACCTGGAGATTTAGAGATTACGTTGAGAGGCCATCTTCAAGTCATTTACTAGTTTTTAACTTCTGCCCATAAGCGACAGTCTAAGACAGGAAGCAGCTGCAGTCCTCTTAAACCGCAGTCGCTGACCTTAGTAGCAAGAGACTCGACCCCGCTCTCCAGGCGTCAGACGCTCAGCAGCCGTAGGTGCCGCGTAGCTCCCTCAGCACCCGTCACCGCCGGCAAGCGCGCGCCCAGCACGCGCGCCCTCAGCGCCTTAGAGCGCGCGGACAGGCTTGCAGGCGCCTCCCAAGAAGACCCACCCATTCCATTTCTCAACGCGAGTCCTCCCGAGAAAGTGCCTGTCTAGTCAATCAAAGTGTTCCAGTTTCGACGCAAAAATTTACCAGTCAGAAGCATATATAGGACAGGAATGAGAATGTTTCGCTTGGGACTGGAACGCTAAGGGTCTGCCCAGGTTAGAGCGGACGCATAAGGCGCTGGATCAAGGCAGGCACTGTTAAGGACAGCCGCATCCGGGCCCTCCTGCTGCAGACTGCCCTCCGAGCCAGGGGTCCTTTAGGGAGGAGGTTCTGGGTGACTTTGGACGTCCGTTCATCCTCGGTGTAGGGATTACTTAGTGCTGGGCCTTGCGCGTTTGGTTTTTTTCTTCTTGACCGGAGGCCTCTGCAGCAACCATGTTACGCCAGATCGTGGGTCAGGCCAAGAAGCATCCGAGCGTAAGTTCGTGACCCCTTTAGCAGTGTCTTCACTTGTCCATTCTGTGTCCGGCTGCGGCTTCCTCCTTCACCTTGGGGTGGACCCTGCCTTACTTATTTTGTCGTCCTAGTTACCCAGGCCCTTGAGCTCTGACCACGCCAGGTATTGAGGGGCTTAGGCTGGCAGGCGGAAGGTGAGGGATACCTTCGAGGGAAATGAACTAGTGAATGTTGGAACAGTCTGGTGGTTGCACCCTCTCATATGTTGGTCCGACCCAGGGGTAGTTGTGCGCCGTGTGGGTTGGAGACCAGCAGGTCAGGTTTCCTATTTGTTGTGCCACCTCAGAGATCTAGTGCTCACTGCATTGCACCATCAGGCAATTACAAAGGTCTATAATCTTGAGGATTCTGAGACGACTTGACGTCTTGAGATTTGGGGGGAGTTCGGTAGCGCAGAGGTGACTCGCGGTTAAGTTCATCTTAATTTTCTCCCAAGCACATCAATTTGTTGTGGTCCTAAAACTCAGTTACGCAGTTTTTATCTTAAACGCATTTCGTAACTACGCTTTAAGCATTGGTAGCAGTATGTTTTCAGAGATTTATGCATGTAACCAATATTTGTAATGGGCGTGCTTTTGTTTTTGCTCATTCAAACTCTTAATTTCACAGAATTTGTGTTTCTCAAAACACTTATAAGACAGACCAAGAAGTTGTTTTACAAGCCTCAAGATAAAGGAGGCTGGGAAATTTAATGAGAATAATGTATAAATATTAGGTGACGATTGGATATATTTTCCTGGAAATTTAAAAATTTGAATATGTTTTTCTACATTAAACCAGATTCATCCTCACATCTTTCAGAAATTCCATTTCTTTTAAACACAGTTATAAGAGATCTTACCTCAATGTAGGGTGTATCTTTATTCAAATTTTAAAACAAGACCGAAAAATAGCAGTTTGAGACTTCAGAATTAGTGTGTAGGAACTATTGTAGCCTTTCTTTTTTTCAGTAGCTAGGTATTTGAAGCTGGCTGTTAATTCTTGTCTGTTTTGTGTTTGATTCTAGTTGATCCCCCTCTTCGTATTTATTGGGGCAGGAGGTACTGGAGCAGCGCTGTATGTCTTGCGCCTGGCATTGTTCAATCCAGATGTCAGGTAAGTACTTAAAAATATTTATAACTTTAGTGGTCTAAAGCTGGTTTAGGAGCCACAGTCTTCAGGGAGTCAACATCAAGTAGTAGAAAGAGCCTAAAATTTTGTAGTCGTATATAGAAAGTTCAGATCCTAGTTCTGTTGTCATCTACTTGGTTCATAAAATTGTCTAAATTTCTCTGAGTCTCTTTTTTCTCGTGGGTAGAGTAGAACTACTAATATCTATTTGTAATCTTGTGAGAATTGAGATAAGTATTTTTATAAAATACTTAAGCAGGGTTACTCATACATGTAAATGGTTTTTCCTGCTTTTCCTCAATAAGGAATGCTTTTTTTTAAGATTTTATTTATTTGTCAGAGAGCGGGCATAAGCAGGGGGGTGGCAGGCAGAAGGAGAAGCAGGCTCCCTGCTGAGCAAGGATCCTGATGCTGGACTTGATCCC
This sequence comes from Leptonychotes weddellii, assembly GCF_054177405.1. Classification (NCBI taxonomy): domain Eukaryota; kingdom Metazoa; phylum Chordata; class Mammalia; order Carnivora; family Phocidae; genus Leptonychotes; species Leptonychotes weddellii. The sequence continues at coordinate 57,417,848 of NC_138380.1, forward strand.
AAGACCCTGGGATCATGACCTAACCCGAAGGCGACTCTTAACCAACTGAGCCACCCAGGTGTCCCAGGAATGCTTCCTTTTGAAGTTAGAGAACAACAGGCAACAAAAAGAGATTTATTGTTATTCTGTATACTTTTCTATATGTCACTTCTTTAGTAAAAGCCAAGTTTAAAGTTTCTGGTGACAGGGATAGGGACAGATACACTGCCCCAGGGGCCCTGTGTTCTACCCTTTTTTCTTTTTTCTTTTTTTTTTTAAATTTAAATTCAATTAGTCAACATATCATCATTATCATCATATCATCAAACCATCATTAGTTTTTGGTGTAGTGTTCAGTGATTCATTAGTTGGGTATAACACCCAGTGCTCATCACATCACATGGACTCCTTAATGCCCATCACCCTGTTACCCCATCCCCCGACCCACCTCCCTTTCAGCAACCCTCACTTTCCCAGAGTCAGGATTCTTTCATGGTTTGTCTCCTTCTCTGATTTCTTCCCATTCAGTTTTCCCTCCCTTCCCTTAATGATCTTCTGTGCTAATTCTTTTATTGCACATATGAGTGAAACAATATGATAATTATCTTTCTCTGATTGACTTATTTCACTTAACATAATACCTTCCAGTTCCGTCCATGTTGATGTAAGTGGTAGGTATTCATCCTTTCCATGGCTAAGTAATATTCCGTTGTATTTATGAACCACATCTTCTTTATCCATTCATCTGTTGAGGACACCTCAGATCCTTCCGCAGTTCGGCTATTGTGGACATTGCTGCATGAACAATGGGGTGCAGGTGCCCCTTTTTTCCACTACATCTGTATCTTGGGGTAAATACCCAGTAGTATTCTACCCTTTTTTCTTTTTTTTTTTTTTAAAGATTTTATTTATTTATTTGACAGAGACACAGCAAGAGAGGGAACACAAGCAGGGGTAGTGGGAGAGGGAGAAGCAGGCTCCCCGCAGAGCAGGGAGCTCGATACGGGACTCGATCCCAGGACCCTGGGATCGTGACCTGAGCTGAAGGCAGTCGCTTAACCAACTGAGCCACCCAGGCGCCCTCTACCCTTTTTTCTAACTGATTACATGGAATTGCTAATTATAGAGCCTGTGTCTGCTTCAACTCTAATGAAAACAACACCATACTTATTCTAATAGAAAATGAGATCTATTCGAAATACAAGCTTCTTAGGAAGTACAAAAATATTTTAAATAGTTTTATTTTTATAACAATTATAATGTTTGTTCCTTTTAGTTGGGATAGGAAGAATAACCCAGAACCCTGGAACAAACTGGGTCCCAATGATCAATACAAGGTAAGCTACAAAATTGTTTCAGAATTGCTAGAAAGTATATTTTAATACTCATGTAGTAGGTTTTTATTTTTTTTTTTTAAATTGGATATACATGTAAAATTCCATTACGATGAACTTTGGAGGAATTGCTAGATTTTCTATATGAAATTAAAATGGCGTATTTCCCTAGCAAATATTTTTTTCTAAGGATTTTATTCACAGACTTTAGACTCTGATGTGAAATTAAGATAATGTTTTCATGATTTGACTAAGTAAAAAAAGGAGAGGTGGTAATAGCTATCATATACCATTTTCTTAGATCTTGAATAGTCTAGTGCAGTGGTTTTCAGACTTCAGTGTACATAGGCCTCACCTGGAGAGGTGGTTAAAACACATATTGTTCAGCTCCATCTCCAGAGATGCTAATTTAGTTGGTCTGTTGTGGAGAGTAAGAATTTGCATTTCTAACAAGGTTTCAGGTCATGCTGATGCTGCTGGTCCATGGACCACACTTGGAGTAGTACTATTTCAGTGGATGGTTTGGTTGGCTCTTCTTTCTTGTTGGTATGGTTGAAATATTTCAGGTGAGGGTAATTAGGAAGAAATGAAAGTCATGTGGAACTTAAATTTTACAATGAACCTTCTAACTAAACTTTTTAACATCTTACCTGAAAAGTGGTTTGTGGGACTACGCTTTCACAGAATGAGTTTATGGACTGAGACCATTTATTTATTTAATTAATTTTTTTTTTAATTTTAATTTTTTTTTAAGATTTTATTTATTTAAGAGAGAGAATGAGATAGAGCATGAGAGGGGGGAGGGTCAGAGGGAGAAGCGGACTCCCCACCGAGCAAGGAGCCCGATCTGGGACTTGATCCCGGGACTCCAGGATCATGATCTGAGCCGAAGGCAGTCGCTTAACCAACTGAGCCACCCAGGCGCCCCTATTTATTTTACCTGAGATACAATTGGCACATAAAATTATGTTAAGTATAAAGTATACAAGGTTGGTTTGATAAATTTATGTATTGCAGTATGATTGCTATATTAGCATTACCTAACTCTTTTATTGTGTCACATAATTACTATTTTTTGAGAATAATTAAGACCTAGTGTCTTAGTGGCTTTGAAATTTATAATACAATATCGTTGACTATAATTCCTGTGTTGTGTATTGTATCTCCAGGATTTATTTATTTACTGGTTGCAAGTTTGTACTCTTAAACAACATCTCCCTAATTCCCCCACCCCCCAGCCCCTAGTAACCACCATTCTACTACTTTTACAAGTTCAGCTTTTTTAGATTTTGCATATAAGGGATATTATGCAGTATTTGTCTTTCTCCGTGTGATGTATCTTACTTAGCATAATGCTCTTAAAGCCCATCCATGTTTTAAATCTGAGACCATTTGTTAATTCCCTAAAAGAACCTTCCTTATGTGTAAAAATTTTGCATACAAAGAATCTCTGGAAATGCTAAAACCAGGGCACCTTTATTAGGGTATAATTCACATTGCATACAATTTACCTATTTAAAGTGTATAACTCACCATGTGCACTTCCAGTGTACTAAGGTGCTTCATCAAAAGAGAAATAGCAGTGTGCTTAAGCACTTTCAAGAAGGGGTGCTCTGACCAATGAATGTCCAGGACTCTTAGCCAATCTACATCAGATGGAGATGGCTGCTATCATTATTGATAAGAGCAACTTTTAAGATAATTATTGCCCTTTTCTGATTACAAGCTTTCCACTCAATTGTCTGATCATAATTGGGCTCCCAAATCTAAATGGATGTCCCTGCAAGAAACAGATAAAAATGTGCTGGCAAAGCTGAAATGAGCCACCTAACCTGTATATTACATTTTAACTTGAAAAAATGGTAAAGGGGCATCCTGATTTATTTTTCCTCTCTTATAAGATTGTTTAAATAAGTACATTCTAAAGAAAATGATTCCACATCCAGTAAACTTTAAAAAAGAAAAGGGAAAAAAACAGGCCTTGATCCTTCCACCAAATTGTGTATTGGAGTCTCTGGGTAGGTGTAGTTCAAAAAGCTCCCTAGGTGATTCTGATAATGAAGGCAATTAACCAGTGCCCTGGCACTATGATAACACATGCCAGTATGAGGACATATGAAGTGGAAATGGAATGTTGCTGCAACAAAAGTCTAATTTGTGTGGCATGAATGGGATGAGTAGCTATGACACTGATTTAGAGATTGGAAAGATGAATCATGTTTGATATAAAACATTTGGTAAGTATCACCTGCTGTAACTTGGAAGGACGACCATGTGCCTAAAGAGCTTGTTACAGGAAAAGATCTTGGAAAACAGGATTTTAGTGGACTATTATTGCCTTTATTTGCCAAGAGATGAACTTGTAGAATTGGGCAATTTGTAAGCAGAAATAAAAGGGAACCAAGTCCAGAAACTTGTGAACCTGGAGTGAATAAGCCTGCTACTGCTTCTAAACCTAAACAGTGAGGTAGACTAGATTATTTTTATCATTCACTACCTGTCACCTAAGATACTTGTTTTTTTTATTTTTGGCCACATCACTTATTCTGGAAAATCCTAAGTGAGGGGAAGTGATACCTGCCATTTCTGAACCAGTGTGTGCTTCCTCTATTGTTCTATTTCATCTGTCCTGAGACCAAAACGGACAGTTAAGGGTTTTTCATTCAACCCAGAATTGCGATGAAGAGAACATGGAGCAGTCAGCTTACAAATGGCATGTAATGTGAGTGAAAAACAAACCTTTGTTGTAAACCACTAAATTTTGGGGATTGTTGCCACTTTGCAAATCTAGCCGAAGTTAAGACAAACGAGAGGACTAAAATAGGATTTAAGCTTATTAAAGGCCCAGCAACACTCTCAACTGAATAAAACATCCCAAAGCCATGATCAGAATATGTGTGCCTTCCCAACTGTTGTTCCAGAGACCTTCCAGGTAGCCACCATTAAATTGAGAAAAAGAATGGGGACATGGAAGCTGAAAAATAAAACAGATTCGAAAATTACTTCGTTACTTCAGAGAATTTTGATGCTGGCACATGGAACCAAATAGAAGCAAATACATCAGAAGCCTGCTTAGTTTTGACAAAATTGGCAAAGATATTATGACCTTTCCACTCTGCATGAGTGAAAGGGCTTGATCCTGTTTCTCATTCAGTGTTTGGCGAATCTTGTAACTTGATCTTCAGTTGCTTCTTTTATAAAGTAAGAATGAGTAAGGCTGTGTCTGGCATCCATTAGAAGAACCCAATCAGTGTTTACTTTCTTAATATGTAGCCTGTAGTTCTTTTATAAATAGTCCCTCTAATTTTGTTAACATGTTAAGGTCACACAAATTAGTTTATTTTCAAAAATCTCGTTGTTTAGGTTCAATTGCTTCATAAGAACAATGTCAGAACAAAGATTACTGCTCTTCGGCTTATTTGTACTTCTCTGTCTATGCAACTTTGTGTATAACTCAAGGATAAGCCTTACAACCTGGGAATTTTTCTTTTTTTAAAACTTAAGTAAAATAAGAATTTTGAATTCTTCAGTTAGACATAAAGAAGTTAGGGTATGTTTGGAAAAATAAAGAAAAGGGTTTGAAAAATAATAGAAACAGATTTATGAGCTGTTTAAAAACCCTGAAGAAAATGTTGATGATGATTCTGCAGTTTTAGTTCTTTTGGAGTTAAAATAACATAGTCTTCAAGTAATTATATCACAACCTCTTCAGTGTTCTTTGGCACAAGATTCTGTAAACCCAAGATTATAGCCTTGGGCTTAATGTATAAATCCTAATGTTTTCTCAGTAGAAACTCTGGAGATGTTTCAAATACAAATCATTTTAAAAAAAAGATGTTGAGAGTTAGAGGCAGTTTTTTCCTAAAGCAATCATAGATTTCTAAAATTAATTTTAGTTGGAAATTTTTAGAAATTACAGGTTTCCAAACATGCATTATGATTTAAATACAGTATTATTTAGAAGCAAAAATACGGTATTTAAAAACTTTTGTACCGGAAGTGGTCAGATGTCACTTTGATATTGATGCAATTTGATTTAGAAAATTGAGGGAACATACTAACACTGTTCTTCTGAGGTAGATTGAATATTTTTACCTTACTAAAATCATTATTAAAGGACTGGAATTTTAGTGTCTTTCTTTGGATGACTTTTTTTTTTTTTTTTTAAGATTTTATTTATTTGACAGAGAGAGACACAGCGAGAGAGGGAACACAAGCAGGGGGAGTGGGAGAGGGAGAAGCAGGCTCCCCGTGGAGCAGGGAGCCCGATGCGGGGCTCTATCCCAGGACCCTGGGATCAGGACCCGAGCCGAAGGCACACGCTTAACGACTGAGCCACCCAGGTGCCCCTGGATGACTTTTATATTGTTAAATATCCATAATAAAAAATTCATGTCTGTAATTGTTACTATAGAAAGCTGAATAAAAATAATTTTAAAACTTCTGTATCATCTCTGTGTGTTTGATAGATTATCTAAAATATCTTTTTTCTTTTCCAAGTTCTACTCAGTGAATGTAGATTACAGCAAACTGAAGAAAGAAGGTCCAGACTTCTAAATGAAATGTTTCACTATAAAGCTGCTTAGAATGAAGGTCTTCCAGAAGCCATCCGCACAATTTTCCACTTATCCAGGAAATATTTCCCCTCTAAATGCACGAAATCATGTTGGTGTATTGTGTTGGGGTTTACACTGA
>NC_138380.1:57424355-57457820 GCF_054177405.1 Leptonychotes weddellii
GATTACAGCAAACTGAAGAAAGAAGGTCCAGACTTCTAAATGAAATGTTTCACTATAAAGCTGCTTAGAATGAAGGTCTTCCAGAAGCCATCCGCACAATTTTCCACTTATCCAGGAAATATTTCCCCTCTAAATGCACGAAATCATGTTGGTGTATTGTGTTGGGGTTTACACTGAATAATAAATATCTGAAACTTGATATGTGTCACTATTTAATGCTGAAAATCTGCTCTGAACTTTATAACTAGAGTATAAGAAACAAACTTAGAATTTAAGGAATTTCCTGAATTTCCATCTATTTGTATAATTTGAAAATAAGACTTTAAGCTGCTTGAAACACTTCTCATTTTTTGTATAGGACTTGGTAACTTCACTAGGTATATTTAACAACTGGAACTGGAAATATGCAAAGATAGATCGGGAAGAGTATTCAGGTGTCTGGCATTGGCAAAGTGGAAACCTTTGGATTTCTGCTGCTGACTGATGTTGAAACATGTTGTCAATGATTTTTACCATGGCATACTCCATGCTGGAGATTTTCAAGGTTATCCCGGATTGTAGTTGGATCTGAGTCCATCTAGTTCATTGAGTTAGTGGCCATTATGCTTTTACTGTGCTGATTTAATCACAGCGGACTACTTTGTTCCTTAATGAGGTCACCAAGCAAAGCTGCATTTAAATACTGATGTCTTGGGTTAGCATTTATGTATATTTGATAAGTTGCAGTTTTCAGAATTTGCAAATGCTTCCCAGTAGGTACTTGAAAAGGAAACAAAAAAGAGCCAAGCAAAAATTACACTGAATTTCACTTCTTTAAAGTTTTATTAATTCACCCTGATCAGAATTCACCTTTACTACTCTAAAAATGATTCTATTAAGGTCATCTGTTACCTATGTCCATGTTTCTAAATTCAAAAGTCAATAATCAGTACTCATTTTGACCTAACACAGTTGACATAACTCTTCTTGGAAACATTTTAATCCTGTAGTCTATAGAACAACATACTTTGTTTTTCTTTTACATAATTGGCTTTTCTACTCAGTTTCTTGGTTCTGCACTTTCATCTTTGTGACCTTTTAATATTGGAATACCCCAAAGAAAAAACACTTAGGACCTCTTCATTATCTGCAGTCTTCATCCAGTCTCATATTTTCAAATACGATGTGGATGTCCTAGGTAAATTTTTCAGACCAAATGTTTTTCCATATGTATATGTGTGTGTATATATATACACATATATACACACACATATACATATACACATATATATACATACACACCTACTATATATGGATATATCTATGTTCACTCATCCTCTCCATGTGGATGTCTAATGGGCATCTTAAATTTAACATCCAATTCTGAATTTGTGAACCTCTCAGACTCCATATCTACAATCTTCAGTCCCACTATCTTCAATCATACCAGTTCATAGGAACATCATCCTTAGAGTTAAGGCCAAAATCCTCAGTCTTCATTAACTTTTTTTTTTTAAAGGTTTTTTTTTTTTTTATCCATTTGACAGCGAGATATAGCGAGAGGGAACACAAGCAGGGGGAGTGGGAGAGGGAGATGCAGGCTTCCCGCGGAGCAGGGAGCCTGATGCGGGGCTCGATCCCAGAACCCCGGGACCATGACCTGAGCCGAAGGCAGACGCCTAACGACTGAGCCACCCAGGTGCCCCAACTTTTTTTGTTTTTTAAGGTTTTATTTATTTGACAGAGACAGGGAACACAAGCAGGGGGAGAGGGAGAAGCAGGCTTCCTGCTGAGCAGGGAGCCTGATGTGGGACTTGATCCCAGGACCCTGGGACCATGACCTGAGCCGAAGACAGACGCTTAATGACTGAGCCACCCAGGTGTCCCTAACCTTTTTTTTTCAATACCCCAATATATCAGTAAGTCATGTTTGCTCTAACCTTCAAAATATACCCAGAATCTCACTGTTTTCAACAAATAATTCTCTCCCCTGTCACCATGGTCCTAAGCCATTGTCAGCTAACGTCAGTTATTTAACCTCTCAACTAATTTCCCTGTCTATGGTTCTCAACACAGCAACCTAAATGATCTTTAATGTATGTCAGAATATGACATTCTTTTGCTCAAAGCCCACTAACATCTTTCCATTTTGTTCAAAAGCCAGATATTTCAACTTTCTGACTCTACTTTCTATTATTTTCTACTTTGCTAACACACCTCCACCAAGTGGATTTCCTCGATTTTCCACCTCAATGCATATTTCCTGCCTCAGGGATTTGATATCTGGTTTAGAATTCTCTTCCTCAAATATTGGCATGGCTTGCTCTCTCACTTTTTCTAGTCTTTTTCCAGTGTTACCTTTTTCAATGAGGCCTTCCCTGTCCCAAATTTTGCACCCTGCTTCACCATCATCACTATTTTTTTCCCATATTTATTACTGTCCTAATATGTAATTAGCTTACTTATTTTGTTTGAAGTATCTCCCCTCACTAAAAGTTAAGCTCCATGAAGACAAGTATTTTTTGTCCGATTGTTGTATCCATAACACCTGCAATGGTACCTAGCACATAATTGGTGTTCAGTAAATACTTGTTAAATGAATACTTAAATAAAGGGCCAGTTCATTAAGCATTTAGAACAGAGTATCCAGTCTTAAGTCGGTACAGGTGACTCTTAATGGAGGCAGTCAATCAGAATTGGAGATGCTGAAACACCTTTTACAATAGAACTCTAAGCTATGCTCTCTCATCACTGCCCCCAGTTGATAATTTTTTTCCCAGTTGATAATTTTTAGTAAGTTTTTAAAATTTTCAACTAGAACATTATGTTTGTACTAAAATAGTATCTACTGTTCTGGAGTTTGAAGGTTATTTTCTTTCACAAACTACAATCAAGATGAATCTGAATGAAAAAAAGAAAAGTATAGGCACAAAACCAGATAGATCTCTTTTTTATTAAAAAAAAAAAAAGTCCTTGAGTCCCCAGTACCATAGTCCTTGCCAAAACTACACATTTTCTTTTGTTTCCTTTTTGTTTCCAGTTGTAAAAGCAATGCATGCTCAGCACAGTTAAAATAGATTCACAGAAAATATGTATCTAAGGCTTGTTTTTTTGTGGTGTAGAGGATATGTTAGATACTATTTTGTAACCACTTTTTCAAAAATGCTCAAATACGGCATTCAAGAATGTCATTATTTTAACAAATAACAGTTACCGTTAAGCAAAACAGACCATGTATGTTAATGAATATTAAATGCAATAATGAAAAATATATATTATACATATTAATTATATGTACATTTACTACCCTTTAACATTTCCCATTGTACCGGTTTGTCCCTTTCCTCTGGGATGGTTGGTGGAATTCATTTTTGGAGGAAATCTCCACTTGGTTATGTAGACCGTAATGAAACCAAGAAAGGGTTATAAGAGGGCATCTTCTAACAGGATGGAACTAATAATAATAGATAACATTATTCAGCTAGGCACCACACTAAGCTCCTTACATGTGTTCATTTATTACTAATTACAACATTGTATGGCAGACTCTTTACTTCTCCCCACCCTTTTTTTGACAAATAAGGAAACCAAGACATAAAAATATGCCCAAGGTCAAACATGATTAGGAAGTGGTGGAGCCAGGATTTGAATCCAAGGAATTTGACCTAAGAGTTCATTCTCTGAACCCTCTAGACTTGTCTTATAGCGTTGTTTTTAGAATTAAATAAGATAATATATGTAAGAAATTTAGTCTATTTCCTGGCAGGATAAGCATTACTTAAGTTACAAGCTATTGTAATTATAAACTCTGGAGTTTATTTCTCCCTCTCCTTCCATGAGAAACTTTAATGAGAAACTTCTAAAAGCCATATTATATAACACTTTATAAAAGCTTATCCAACTACCAACAATTTGATCAAAAGATCCTCTATTATAAATATCATTGATTTTAACATGTGGACAATGTGGACTACCTTTTATACCAGAGCTGTAAGACTTAAGAAGTGGTGTGATTTATGTTTCTCAATTAGGTTTGCTAAAGCATTGCCTACCCACATAGCATGACATAATAATGTTCCACCTTCTCTGGTTTGCCTTATGACTCAGTGAATTAAAATCTTGATATTCAGGTCATTTCTTCTAGTTGAAAATGATAATGAGTTAATCCATGCCTGATGCTGGAAGAATTCCTTTGATGTTATATGAATGACAAATAGCATCTAAAAAAATCTTTAAGTCTCTTCCCTGCTGTTGTTGTTTTTTTTTTTAATCTTAAAAGGTAACAGCTTATGTATTTTATAATAACATTTTCCTGTTTGTTCCTTACCAGCTAATGCTACACAAGATTTTTAGACTCCATATTAATTCATCCTAAGGAAGATACTTCGCAAACTTAATTTGTTTTAAACTGTTCAGAGAGTAATTTATCCTTCCCAGCTATCTAGTGTATTTAAACATCTTAAGGTACAAAGCAACTTTGTTAGAATTCTACAAATTGCTTTAATCCTATAATTCTTATAAGGGTTTCGTCTGATGTTCCCTCATGATTACTTGTAGCAATGGTGTGCTGGTAAATGTTTAACAACCAGCTTTCTGGGAAGAAGAGTCTTGATTTGTAGCATTTGCCAATTTCTGTTATTGGCAGATTAATGCCCCCCTAAAGTAGTTCACTTCCTAATGCCTGGAACCTGAGAATGTGTTAAGTTACATGGCAAAGGAGAAGTAAGGTTGCAGATGAAATTTTTTTTTTTTAAGATTTTATTTATTTATTTGAGAGAGAGAATGAGAGACAGCACGAGAGGGAAGAGGGTCAGACGGAGAAGCAGATTCCCTGCCGAGTAGGGAGCCCGATGCGGGACTCGATCCAGGGACTCCAGGATCATGACCTGAGCTGAAGGCAGTCGCTTAACCAACTGAGCCACCCAGGCGCCCAGGTTGCAGATGAAATTAATGTTGCTAATCAACTGGGCGCCTGGGTGGCTCAGTTGGTTAAGCGACTGCCTTCGCCTCAGGTCATGATCCTGGAGTCCCTGGATCGAGTCCCGCATCGGGCTCCCTGCTTGGCGGGGAGTCTGCTTCTCCCTCTGACCCTCCCCCCTCTCATGTGCTCTCTCTCTCATTCTCTCTCTCAAATAAATAAATAAAAAAATCTTTAAAAAAAATTATTAAAAAAAAAAATGTTGCTAATCAACTGACCTTAAAATAGGGACATTATCTTGGATTATACTGGGCTCTGTGTAATCAGAAGAGTCCTTCAAAGTGGAGAGGCTGAAGAAGAAAGTTATAAGGAGGTGTGACTGCAAAATAACGATCAAATAAATGTTGCTGGCTTTAAAGATGGAGAAAGGGGCCATGAGCCAAGGAATGTGGGAGATTCCTCTAGAATCTGGAAAATCTGTGGGAATGGATTTTCTTCCTAGAGCTTCCAGAAAGAATTCAGCCCAATGAGACCTATAACAGAATTCTTTTTTTTTTTTAAAGATTTTATTTATTTTTTAGAGAGCGAGCGAGCGAGAAACAGCATGAGAGGGGAGAGGGTCAGAGGGAGAAGCAGGCTCCCCGCTGAGCCGGGAGCCTGATGTGGGACTCGATCCCAGGACCCTGGGATCATGACCTGAGCCGAAGGCAGACGCTTAACCATCTGAGCCACCCAGGCGCCCCTCTTTTTTTTTTTTTTAAGATTTATTTATTTGAGAGAGAGAGTAAGCAAGTGGGGGGAGGGAGAGAAAGAGAGAATCCCCAAGCAGACTCCCTGCTGAGTGCAGAGCCCAAAGCAGGGCTTAATCCCAGGAGCCATGAGATCATGACCTGAGTCAAAACCAAGAGTCGGATGCTTAACTGACTGAGCCACCCAGGCACCCCATAGACCTGTGACAGACTTCTAACCTACATAACTAAAATATTAAACTTAGGTTGTTTTAAACCACTGAATTCATGATAATTTTTTTGTAACAGCAATAGAAAACTAATGCACCCACCATGGAAGGGTTCAGGGCACCATGTTGGTGTGATGGATCACAGGTTGGGAAAAGATGAGAACATTCAGCTCTTAGGAATTGATGTGAACTGGTTCCAGCACACCACTGAGTGGACTCAAAAGTTTTGTTCATTTTTCTCCTTACATTTTATAGTAGAATAATAAACTAGATAAGAAGTGACTAAAGAAAATCTCATACTATCATTAAACTATTTCCTAGTACTTACTTTTTTTCTTGCTTTTTAGGACCTAAGGCAGCTGGAAGGTAGGAAGTAAGCAGTTAGAGAGGGGAAAGGATATGAGACAGGGTCACCACATTGAACAACTCCTGAGAGGGCTTTTTCATATTGACTGTGGTACAGATGACATCCCATGGAGTTGAGCAAAATTAAACCTCCAAAATGGTTTTAGATTTTTACACAAATATGAAAACTGCTATTCTTTGATCAAGTGTTTCTTTTAAATTTAAATTCTTTTAAATTAGTGACTATAAACTAAAGTTTTTTTTGTTTTTGTTTTGTTTGTTTTTTTTTAATTTTATTATGTTATGTTAGTCACCATACAATACATCATTGGTTTTTGATGTGGTGATCCACGATCCATTGTTTTTTTTTTTTTATTAAAAATTCAGACTCATGTAGGAAAAAAAGCATGGGGTTTGGAATATATAGAATTTGATTTTAGTTCTGTCTACCTAAAAGAACCAAAAAGAAATGCAAGAGATCAAAACATTGTAACAGAAATGAAGAATGCCTTTGATGGGCTCTATATAGACTGGATATGGCTGAGAAAAAAATCTCTGAGCAAGAGAATATATCAACAGAATCCTTGAAAACTGAAAAACAAAGTGAACAGAGACTGGAAAAAAACAAAAACAGAATACCCAAGGACTGTGGGGCAACTATAAAAGGTGTAACATACATATAATGGAAATACAAGAAGAAGAAAGAAAGGGAGGGAAGGAATATTTGAAACAATAATGACTGAGAATTTGCTAAAATTAATATCAGAAAGCAGACCACAGATCTGACCCAGGAAGCTCAACAAACTCTGGCAGATAAATTAAAAACAAGACAAAACAAACAAAACAAAAAACTACACATAGGCATATTATTTTCAAACTATAGAAAATCAACTTTAAATTTAAAAAATCCTGAAAGAAGCCAGAGAAACAAGTAAGAAAGGAGAGAAAATGGATTCATGTGGAATGCTCAGTTAAAACCACAAAAGGCAGAAAAGGAGTGAGTAGAAGACAAAAATAGGAAAAAGAACAAGGGCAACAAATAGGAAACAATGACAAATATGTAATATTTATTCCAACTCTATCAATAATCACCTTGGATGACAGTGATCTAAATATACCAATTAAAAAACAGAGATTGTTAGAGTGGATCAAAAAACAAGACCCAGCAATATGTTGTTTATAGGAAACCCACTTAAATAGACAAATAGATTAAAAATAAATGGAGAAAAGTACACCATGCTAACACTAATCTAAAGAAAGCAGAAGTAGCTGTAATAATTTCAGACAGAGTAGATATCAAAGCAAAGAAGGGTAGGGATAAAGAGGGGTGTAACAATGATAAAGGGGTCAATTCTACAAGAAGACATAATAATCCTTAATGTGTATGTACTTAACAATAGAGTGTCAAACTATATGAGGCAAAATGTGATAGAACTGCAAGGAGAAACAGATGAATCCATCATTGTAGTAGGAGACTTCAACACCCCTCGGTTCCTCAGTTGAGGAACACAATTTGTCAAAACTCACAGGGAAGAAATAGACAATCTTAATAGGCCTATATCTATAAAAGAAACTGAGTCAACAATGAAAAACCGTCAAAAACAGAAAGCACCACTCCCAGATGTTCAATGATAGATTTCACCAAACATTTAGGGAGGATATACCAATTCTCTGCACTCTCTTTGGAAGTCCTAGCTAAAGCAATAAGACAATAAAAGGGAAGAAAAGGTATAACAATTGGGAAGGAAGAAATAAATCATCTTTGTTCACAGATGATATGATCACCTATGTAGAAAATATGGAAGAATTCACCAAAAAAGTCTGGAGCTAATAAGTTACTATAGCAAGGTTGCAGGATACAAGGTTAATATACAAAAGTCAATCATTTGGGCCGCCTGGTTGGCTCAGTTGGAAGAGCATGCAACTCTGGATTTCAGGGTTGTAAGTTTGAGCCCCATGTTGGGGCTAAAAAAAAGTAAAATAAACTGAAAAAAAGTATTAAAAAAAGTCATTTTCCTGTATACCAGCAATAAACAAATGGAATTTGAAATTAAAAACACAGTACCACATATATATCAGCGTATATATTTAGGTTTATATCTAAGTATTTCTCTTATTTTGGATGCTGATATATATATGAAAAACTATAAACTCTGATGAGAGAAACAAAAAACCTAAATAAATGGAGAGATATTCCATGTTCATGGATAGGAAAACTCAGTATTTTCAAAATGTCAGTTGTTCCCAACTTGGTCTATAGTTTCGGTGCAATCCCAATCAAAATCTTGGTTGGTTATTTTGTTGATATCAACAAAATGATTCTGAATTTTATATGGAGAGGCAAAAGATTCAGAATAACCAACATGATACTGAAGGAGAAGAACAAAGTTGGAAGACTGACAGTACCCAATTTCAAGATTTAACTATAAAGCTACAGTAATGAAGGCAGTATTGGTACTGGCAAAAGAATATACAAATAGATGAATGGAACAGGATAGAAACCTCCCCCCCCCCCAAAAAAAAAAATGGTTCAGCAACTTTGGAAAACAGTTGGTGGGTTTCTTACAAAACTAAACCTGCTTCTTGGTATTTACCCAAAGGAGTTGAAAACATGTGCCCACACAAAAACCGAACATGATCTTTATAGCAACTTTATTTGTAATTGCTAAAACTTGGAAGCAACCAAGTTGTCCTTTAGTAGGTGAGTGGATACATACACTGTTACATCTAGGCAGTTGAATAATATTCAGCACTAAAAAGAGAGGAACAATCTCAAGCCATGAAAAGACAGGAGGAAACTTAAATACATATTACTAAGTGAAAGAAGTCAATATGGAAAGGCTACATATACCATATGATTCTGACTATGTGACCTTCTAGAAAAATCAAAACTATGGAGGCAGTAAAAAGTTCAGTGGTTGCCAGGGGCTAGGGGTGTTGGCAGTGATGAGGAAGTGATGAATAAGTGGAACACAGGATTTTTAAGGCACTGAAAATACTCTGTATGATACTATAAAGATGGATACATGTCATTATACATTTGTCCAATCCCATAGAAAGAACAACACCGGGAGTGAACTATAATGTAAACTATGGACTTTGGATGATTGGGATGAGTCAATATAGGTTTATCAGTTGTAACAAATGTAACACTCTGGTCAGGGATGTTGATAGTGGAGGAGTTTATGCATATGTAGGGACAGGGTGTATTTGGGAAATCTCTGAATCTTCCCCTTAATTTTGCTGTGAACCTAAAACTGCTCTATTTAAGAGAAAGAGAGAGAGAGAGAAGAAAGGAAGGTTAAAAAAAAAAAAGAAAAAAAATCCAGAATGTGATATTCAGCCTAGATTCTTTACCCCCTTGGACCTCTCATAATACATGGCCATAGATTTAATATTTATGATGGCTACCAAAACTCTGTGTCTAAATCTGCTTCCCCATTTCACACATCTTGAGTGCAACACTGAGGTTTTCTGTGTATCCATAAGAACAGCATCTATGTTTGTTTTGCTCATCATTGTATCCTCAAGGCCTGTATGTGTCTCTACCTAATAGGCCCACAAATATTCATTGATTGAGTATATACAACATAATGTGATTACCAAAGTTTTTGATTTATAGACATTTTCTCAGTGCCTGTATAACTTAATTTGTAGATGGTAGTTGAATTTTGAATGAATGTTTAGAAGCAAAAGCTCAAGTGCTTATAGGTTATTAAAATGAAAATAAAATGCATTAAAATGTTTTTTCATATAAGCCTGAAGGGATCACATATAAAACAGCAATGAAATAGTGGTTGAAAAACCCTAATTACTGACAGTTGTTTACTATGTAGACACCTTATATGACATTTCTAGATGGAAGCTATTAATTTGAATTACTCTCAAAAAATAATGTATATAGGCATTTGTAGTTTATCATTATAATATGGTGATATACCCCCCTTTTTTACTAGAATCCCACAGTGCCTAACAGTCATGAATAAATTTATAGACTTGTTTTTCATATTGAAGGAAAATGACTATGAACATTAAATGTCCTCTTCTTTTAGTTTCCTTACTCCAGGCAAATAAAACAAAAGACCTAGTAGATAATGAGAGTAAATTACTCCATGGAGGAGCAGAACTAGATGACTATTATTAATTTTTAGGTCAATAAATAAACAAAAAGATCATATTACTGGCCAATATTGGTACAACAATAATTTTAACTTTAGTTTTGAACTTGACTTATCAAATAAGTATAATATTTGAATTCCAGAAAATGTTGGCAGGAGAAGAAATGAGTATGGTATTTGCTGGCATGTAAACATGTAGGCTTGATTACCGATCATAAACAATTGCAAGAAATACAGCGCTATTTATTTGTTAGAATGCAGTGAGAATTAGTTCACTGGAAAGAAAACAGAAAGACATTTTAGCTAATTTATATTGCTTCTTAAGAGCACAAACCTAATGAAATACTGTGTTAGGAAAGAAATGCTTAGAAAGCAAAGTACATGGAGAAACATTGAAGAATCAGACTGCTAGGGATAAAAAATAAAGCTTCAGGAATTAGGGGAATTAATTTTGCTTTTGCTTCTGTTAATGGATAGTGAGAGGGAAACAGGAGCTCATGTTTGAATATGCAAGGCTATTTGCTTGGGTTACCTCACTTTTTATCCTCCCATCACTCTTATTGGGCTGCTTTATTTTACTTATATAGGAGAAATAAAGTTCAGAGAGGCTGGTTGAATAAGTGATTTTTAAGTTACATTACTAGCTTTTGAAACAAAATCTACATAGCTCCAAGGTCTATTTTCTTTCCACTATACCATACCTCTTCTCTGGTAAGAGGCTCTCTACTTCCAGCTATGCCTGTCAGGGTAGCTCATGAAAAGTGTCGGTAATTTTGAGTCCTAAAGCCATTTGCAAAATGATCCGGCTTTACAAAACTGCAAACCTGGTGGGAGTGGCTCAAACTTGCCTTTACTGTAACTTGCTTTTTTCATTGCCTTTGGGCTATTTTTATTCCTATTTTAACAGATGAAGAAATGAGTATTGCAGTTAAGTAAATTACCTATGGTTACATAGACACAAATTGCTGAAATGGGATTTGAAACCAGGCAGGGTAACTCCAGAGTGCACATGCTTAACCTCTGTGCAAAAATGCCAGGCCTCATGGAGGAGGAAATATAATCCTTCCTCCCTGCTACAGGTTTCATTATCTTCTGGTGATTTATACTGTTTGTGGAAAAGTAGCTGGGGATAAGGAGATGGGTAGGAGGGGAGTGCAGAGGGAAGGGAACTCAAATGCAGTTCTTTATTTACTCTGGTGATTGTTTTATGGTTTATACCTGCTCTTGGTACATGTTGTGGGAGACGGGAACACAAAAGGTATATTTGGATAGTGATAAATAGCGATCATAGATATGGTTTATAGCATAAGGTATGTAAGCTGATAGTAAGAGATAAGACTGAAAATATGTGTTGAGGACAGATCAAGAAAGGAAGAAAAGACAAGATTGAATTTTATATGGTAGTTGAAGAGGTGCATTTATTTTTTAAAAGATTTATTTATTTGAAAGAGAGAGAGCGCCTACCTACAAGTGGGGGGAGGGGCAGAAGAAAAGAGGAGGAAAGAGAGAGAGAGAGAGAATCCCCAAACAGACTCCCTGCTGAGTGGGGAGCCTGATGTGGGGCTTGATCCCAGGACCCTGAGATCATGACCTGAGCCGAAATCAAGAGTCAGATGCTCAACCGACTGAGCTACCCAGGCACTCAAGAGAGGAGCATTTATGATTGGCACAATCATTATGATAGATAAAAGTTACCTTTAAGAGATTAATCTGGTGTAGTTTGTATATGGTGAGTTGGAAAGAGAAGACATTAGAATTAGGAAGTCCAACCAGAAGGCTATTTGAAAAATAATATACATTACATGTATTGATTAGGGAAATATTGTTAAAACAGATAAATCTCCCTGTCTTAGCTGGGCTACCATAACAAAATACCAGAGATTCGGTGGCTTAAACAACAGAAATTTATTTTCTCACAGTTCTGAAGGCTGGAAATCCAAGATTAAGGGGCCTACATGTTTCACTTTCTGGTGAGAACACCTTTCTTAGCTTGTAGCCTTCTCTCTATGTCATCACATGACAGAGAGAGAGTGAGAGAGAGCACTCAGATTGTCTATTTTTATGAGGGTATTAATGCCATCATGAAAGTACCACCCTTATGACCTCATCTAACCGTGCTTACCTCCCAAAGGCCCCATCTCAAATGCCATTACATTGGTGTTTAGGGCTTCAACATTTGAGGGAACATAAACATTCAGTCCATAACATCCCAGACCTTCATGGCTTAACACAATAGAATTTTGTGGGGTCCGACACAGGCATTCCTTGGCAGAAGATTTCAATATGTTTCATATTCTGAGACCTTTCTGTGTGTGATTCTACCCTTTTATAACACCTTGGAGACCTCTGCATTTATTTGGCTTATGGGTGGAGAGAATAGAGGATCATACAAGGGAAGTTTTATAGGACGTGCCTGCAAGAGGCTCTTATCACTTCTGTCACACTCCTTATACAGTAACTCCTTCATATATCGATAGCTAATTGCAAGGAAGACAGACTGGACAATGTACTTTAGCTGTATCAGTCAAGATAGGTTAGGTTTTGCTATTGTAAAAAGCAACACCAAAAACTTCATTAACTTCACTAACAAAAGTTTATTCTTCACTCATAGAACATTTCCAAACAGGTCAGTGAGGGAGCTCTGCCTATCAAAGCCACTCTGCACCCTAAGCTAATGAGGACTTTATTTCCTAGACTATTCTTCTGGTCACTAAAAATTTGACTCATTCCCCTTCTCTCAAGCAGAAGAGGTCACCTCCTAATTTGTATCTAGATACAGAATTAACCTCAAACTTTAGACTGATTTCTGGGTGATACATAACAGTTTCTACATCAGGGAATACTGTGTAGTAATTTCTAAATTAAATCTGGATATAGCTCCTCTTGATTCAGAGAGACTTGAAGGGGGCACCTGACTGGCTCAGTTGGAAGAGCATGTGAATTTTGATCTTGGGGTCTTGAGTTTGAGCCCCATGTTGGGTATAGAGATTACTAAAAATAAATAAATAAATAAATAAAACTTTTAAAAAATAAACTTGAGAAATACAAGACAAACTATATATCCCACATAGTCAATATATAGTGGTAGAATAGGCACAAAATAACCATTATAACAAAATAAACATTCCCATTCAAAGGAAGAATGGGAACACACAGTAGTCTCTGGTCCATTAAAATTCTGAAATCTCTCTGTGTTATGAGGGTCAACAAACCTAAGGATAAAGAATGCTCCCTGATTGGGTCAGTTCTACTTTCTGGGAGGTGCTGCACAGTCCATTGTTCTCTGTGGTTCCCAGGTCTTGCCTTTTGAAGATTCTTCCTACCCATTAGTCCTCTCAGTCTCACCTAAAGTGAAAATTGTAGACTCTATCCTCCTTGGAGACTGAGTAGCTTTTTTTTTTTTTTTAAGATTTTATTTATTTATTTGACAGAGAGAGACACAGCGAGAGAGGGAACACAAGCAGGGGGAGTGGGAGAGGGAGAAGCAGGCTTCCCGTGGAGCAGGGAGCCCGATGCGGGGCTCGATCCCAGGACCCTGCGATCATGACCTGAGCCGAAGGCAGACGCTCAACGGCTGAGCCACCCAGGTGCCCCCCCCCCTTTTTTTTTTTTAAAGATTTTATTTATTTGACGGAGAAAGATAGCGAGGGCAGTAACACAAGCAGGGGGAGTGGGAGAGGGAGAAGCAAGCCTCCCGCCGAGCAGGTTGCCCGACGTGGGACTTGATCCCAGGACCCTGGGATCATGACCCGAGCCGAAGGCAGACGCTTAACAACCGAGCCACCCAGGCACCCCCTGAGTAGTTTTTGTTCAGTCTGCTTCTTGTCCAAGGAAAGTTGGAAGCCAAGGGTCATTCTAAGTCTTAAACTGTCATAGAAATTTCTAGTATAGACTTGTGATTTTTTTGAAAGAAAAAGGTTCTTGTTAACTTAATAGGCATTTAATCTGATTTATTACTTTTATGTGCCAATGACACACCCATAGTTCTTTTCTAGACATATGTAGATTTACTATATAACTTTTCTTTTTCATCCCCCTCCGCTCTCTATCTTTCTATTACTCTCACTTTCATCATTCTCTCTTGGTATCTCAGCTTGCTTGGAGGATCTTGGATTTACCAGACTTCAGTAGCAGAACACACCCTTGATTTATTTTCCCTGGGTCATTTTGACCAATTGAAAACACAATGGATATCAACTCAATTTATTCACAAACCTTAGGTTTAATCTCTACTAGAAGGCTGAGTTTTACTTGGTCTTTCTTGCTCAAAGATCTTCTCTGTTTTATCTTTAACTATTTGGGTTCAAGGAGTTACCTCTTCAACCCTACAAGTCACCAAACTCAGGCTTATAGTCCTGCTTGTTACCAGCCAGTTCTTTTCATGACCTTCTCATTTTCTTGTAATGTCTCATGGAATGTAGGCAACACCAATTAAATAAACTTCTCTTTCTAACCTTTTCCCTTATGGCCAAAAGTTCATCAGGTATATAATCTTCCATCTAAGTTATTACAGGTGGCAGATCTATCAAATGCTTTGCCATGGCATTAGTATGGGAAAATCATATTTTCACCCTCTGAAAAGAGTTTCCTCACAGTTTACTGTTGTCTGAATACAATGCCACATTTGTTAGGTTGTTATGGCAGCACCTGACTGGTAAGGACTAATTTAGCATTTTTTCAGAATAGGCCAGATATAGAATAAAAAACTCTCAAATCTCAGTGACTTACTAAACCAAAATTTATTTTTCTTTCATTCTACATTCCTGGTGTGGGTTGAACGAGACGTTCTGTTCATAATAGACACTATGGAATCAAGGCTAGTAGAGGTTTCATCTAAAACCCACTTTCGAAATCATAGGGCGACCAAGCCATTCTGGATTGTCTAGATCTTTCCCAGATTTAGCACTGAACATCTGGCTTCCCAAGAACGCCCTTTAGTCCCTGTCAAACCAGATCAGTTTGCCTGAGATTGTTCTGATCTTAAATCTGGAAATCCTGTGTCCCAGGAACACCCTCAGTTCTGGGAAAATTGGGATGGCTGGTTACCCCATGCAATCACTGCAGCAGTGGGAAGGAAATGTTGCTCTTAAGGCATCAGCCCAATAATTACACTTGTTAACTTCTCCTTCCTGTCATTTGCCAATGCAAGCCAGATGTCATTGTCTAAAATCAAAGTGGGCAGAGAAGAACAACCTACCATGTTTATGTAAGGCAGAAATATTTAGTGAACAGCACAAAGAATTTCCACACTAGCTCTGTGCTTAGGAAGAAGACAAAATGGTTTGATAAGCAGCTGGTTAGACCACAGTATATAAAAGAAATTGTGGTGGCTTATGACACTAAAACTTGTGAAAAGATGCACAAATAAAATCAATATAAAACTGGTAAAAGCAGATGTTTAGAAAGTGATCCAGAAAATAAATCAGATTTAAAAGATAACAAGATCAGCTTTTGAACTAGAAATTTGAACTTGGTTTTAGTTAGTATATGTACATGTGCATATGATAGTGGATATAATACATGTAGAATTTTAAGATCAGTTACACTCTGAGGGTGAAATTTTGGAGAAAATACAGGCAATGAATGCAAATCAGCCACCTGTACAGATTGCTCTTTCTGAGCTCAACAAATGTGAAAATGAACTCTAAAGATTTCCAAGTTTATTAGTTACTAGAGCTTAGGTTCATAATAGTAGTCAATCATTTATTCACATATTAATTTACTCAATATTTATTGAGGGACAAACAGTGATAGGGACTAAGAATGTAGACATATAACTGCCTTCTTATTGGGGGAGATAGGTAAGCAGGTACATATGTTATAGATTGTGATCATTATTGTGGGAGAATAAACAGGATGATAAGATGAGAACTAAAAGAGAGGGCAAAGAAGAGGTAGGAAGCATTTTGAATCAGGACATAAGGGATGTCATATAGCTAAAACTTGAAGGGTAGGCATGAGCTGGCCAACAGAAGAGCTGGTGGAATAGCTCTATAGTCACAAGTATTAGTAAGTGCAAAGGCACCGAGCCTGGAAAGTAGAGCCCCATGAAGCCTACATGGCTAGAGTGTAGTCTTTGGAAAATTGATCCAAAAAAAAAAAAAAATGTGAGAGAGGAGGTAGGAGCCAGGCTAGAGTAAGGAGACTGGACTCTATTCTTTTTTTTTTTTTTTTAATTTTTTTATTATTTATTTGTCAGAGAGAGGAGAGCGCACAAGCAGGGGGAGTGGCAGGCAGAGGGAGAAGCAGGCTCCCCGCTGAACAAGGAGCCTGATGTGGGACTCGATCCCAGCACCCTGGGATCACAACCTGAGCCGAAGGCAGACTCTTAACCTACTGAGCCACCCAGGCGTCCCTGGGCTCTATTCTGATAATAGAAAGATTTTTATTCAGTAACTGATATGATCTGTTTTTTGTTTGTTTGTTTTATAAAGAATGGTCTGATTGCTGTTTGGAGAATGGCTGGAAGAGGGCAAGAGTAAAGGCAAGGAGACTAAGTAGGAGCCACTTTTAACAATCTTGATGAGATAAAATTACCTTTGGATTAGGGTGGTGGCAGTGGGGATTGGGAGAAGAGGATGGGTTTTAGACATAATGTGGAATGACCACCAATAGGACTTGATGGATGTAAGGATGGAAAGAAAGAGAAGGGACTAAAGAGAATGACTCTAGTTTTTGGCTTGAGCAATTTAACGGGAGGATGTACCCTTTACCAACCTATGGATAACTTAGAAAGAAAGAAAATCTGTAGGAAAATCAAGATTTCTGCTTGGACTGACAGTTTGGTATATTTGTTAGATATCCAAGTGGGTTATCAAGTAAGCACTTGGGTATGTGGGTCTGGAGACCTGGATAGAAGGCATTTATGAGATGTCAGCATATCGATGGTATTTGAAGGGAGGGTAGTAGTTAAGAATGTGTAGGGAGAGCATGTAGATACAGAAGAGAAGATCCTGGACAGATCTGGAAGAACTCCCAACATTTAGAGATTTTATAGAGAAGGAGGAGCAGGAAAGGAAACTGAGAAGATGAGCTCAGAGAGTCTAGTGTAATGGACACCAAATGAGGAGACTGTTTCAAGAAGGAGGTGTGGTGGTGAACTGTGCTATTGCTGCTGAAAAGTTCAATAAGAAAAGGACAGAAAATAACCACCACTTTTGGTAACATGCAGATTGCCACATGAACAATCTCTATGGAATAGGTTGAGGAATGAGTGGAAAATGAGGAAATGGAGACAGTGAGTATACATAAAGATCTCCAGGCATAAACTAATCATATTAAATATAAACATCTGTATCATAATTAAGTGGCAACTTAATATACTATAGTAAATAGAAAATTTACCAGTTCATAATTATATTACTTATCACTAGATGGACATTAATTAACAGAAGGTGATAGAGTAGAACCTACAAAGAGGAGACCAAAGTCCAGGAATTCCAACAGGCTCAAAGGGAGAGTGACAATTAACCTGGGGGGAAGAACTGTTTTCATGATCACAGAGATGACTCAGTGAAGAGCAAGGAGAATTCTTCAGATTTCATTATTGTCTGAGCAAAAATTTCCTCAAGACTATTTCTCTTCACTTTTTCTTACCTTCTCACGAATAATTCATTGTCTTCAAGTAACCTGGTATCAGAGAGAAGGGACAGAGAAACAGAGGAGTTTTGATGGGGGCTACAGATGGAAGGATTTATTTTGGAGATAAGAGGTTTTGGTTTTTGTTTTTTGTTTTTTTCCTAAGAGTCAAGTAGAGAAGATAGTACGTAATCAGACACACCAAAATGTGTAGTAAGTAACTGAGTGTGGAACTTCTCTACAATGGTGTTATTAGTCAGCTCAGGCTGCCATGAGAGAGTACTACAGACGGGGTGGTTTAAACAGAGAAACTTATTTTCTCACAGTTCGGGAGGCTAGAAATCCAAGATGAAGGTGCTGGCAAACTTTTCTGGGAAGAACTTTTTTCCTGGTTTGCAGACTGCCACCAGCTCCCTCTGTCGTATGACCTTTCTTCTGTGCATGTGTTTTTAGGGAGATCTCCGATGTCTCCTCCTATTCTTATAAGGGCACTGCTCCTGTCGATTAGGACCCCACCCTTATAATCTCATTTAACCTTAATTACCTCCCTAAAGGCCCAATCTCCAAATATAGTCACTTTGGGGGTTTAAGCTTCAATAAATAAATTTGGTAGGGGGGACATGATTTAGTCCCTAACAGATGGTTTTAGTCTTCTTAATAAAAGAGGTGCATTCCCTTTGGCTTTAGTTAGTAAGAAATGTGTACTCATTTCTTATAGTTTGATTATGTTCTCAAGCAAGACACGGCAGGGTGGGAGTGAGACTTTGTATAAATGCCAGGGATTAAACAGGGTTGGGAAATGGAGTAGTAGACATAACACAGGAGTATTTGGGAGAGTGGAGGAGAGATGAGGAACAGATAATATTGTTAATGAGAGCCTCTT
Source organism: Leptonychotes weddellii (assembly GCF_054177405.1). Taxonomy (NCBI): domain Eukaryota; kingdom Metazoa; phylum Chordata; class Mammalia; order Carnivora; family Phocidae; genus Leptonychotes; species Leptonychotes weddellii. The sequence continues at coordinate 57,443,135 of NC_138380.1, forward strand.
CAAAATGGTTGGCCATTGGATTTAAACTAATTCTTTACTTTCTTCATGTGGCAGGAAAATGACATAGAAATGACAATTTTTTGTGGTGTTTGGAGTTACCTATATGGGTCTTGGAAAAATTTTGTATTGCTAATTTTATTTTTTAGTAATAGTATAATAAGAATAATGAATACCAAATAATATGGAAGATATTACTATTGAATTTGTACATAATTCTAAATAAAAATCTTTTAAAAATTTTAATGAAAAACTTGAGTTTATTTTCTGAGCATATCACTTTTTTAAATTTTTTAAAGATTTTTATTTATTTATTTGACAGAGAGAGAGAGGGCAGGAACGCAAGCAGGGGGAGTGGGAGAGGGAGAAGCAGACTCCCCGCTAAGCAGGAAGCCTGAAGTGGGGCTTGATCCCCAGGACCCCGGGATCATGACCTGAGCCAAAGGCAGATGCTTAACAACTGAGCCACCCAGGTGCCCCTGAGCATTTCATTTTTATTATCAGGATGGTTTCCCCCTTAGAATAGCCATATGCAATTACAGATCAAAATTTTTATGTGATCATCTATTTACATTCTTAATAGTTATTATTGATGAGAAACATTGTTCACATCTAAAAAATTAAAACAAATTCTTTAGAATAATTTAATTTTACAAGAGTTGCAATCAGTTTTCTAAATGTTTAAATGTTAAATGTGGTACTTTTTGAGATAGTGAAACAAGATTTCAGATCCAATTAAACTTTTTCAGACTAAGCATTTAAATGTATATGCATTGTTAGAAGAATCATCCTGTAGCTAGCTTGGTGGCTGCTGAAAGGGCAGATGGACCATAAGTATTATTTATGATGATGGATTTTGGTATATAGCCCCCAAACTGTGACTGCCAGATGCCCTGCCTGACCTCACTCCAGTGTTCTGGAGAATGGGCTGTATTACTTGGATGCCTGGAACACAAACTCCTTCAACAGCCTCCTGGTTCATTTGTGGGGAATGGGCAGTGATTGACTGCTGAACCAGATTTTGAGGTTGTCTAGGTGATAGAACACATCCTTGTTCATAGTTATCATTGTATGATAGAATAGGACGTACCAAAGGGTTCTCATCATTTTTTGATGGCAGCACTTGGGCTGCTCTCTGAGGAGGCCCAGAGGAGGTTGCTTTGTGTAAGATGTTACCAGGCGGGGCTGTGGTATATCCAAGCTCCACTGTGCCTCTCTAAGATTTTAGAGAGCATCATTTCAGAGATCTCTGCTTAAGTTTTGGAAAGAAGCAAGTAAAATCAGAAGAGGGATGACAGTTTCAAGGAACTAGGAGAAATTATAATAAGGAAAAAGAGCAGGTTCATTTATTCAGAGCTTAAATTCTAAAAACTCTTTGTTTTTATTTATTTTTTCCTGAAAACTCTTTGTATCCTTTTTCCCCCTTTTGGTTTAACACATAAAAAACCCAAATGCCGTATTTGTTTAGACCAATGGATCATCCATCTCTATCTATTTTTGTATACTGACACCAAGAAATATTTTATGAGGGAACATAATTCTCTTCAAGCAAGTAATAAAACCAAATTTGCTAACTTTTCTTAACACTCTGTTATAAATAAGTTATCTGGGGGCGCCTGGGTGGCTTATTCAGTTGAGTGACCAACTCTTGATTTTGGCTCAGGTCGTGATCTCGGGGTCATGAGATCCAGCCCTGCAAGGGGCTGCACGCTTAGCATGGAGTCTGCTTGAGATTCTCTCTCTCCCTCCACCCCTTCCCCTCTTCATGCACTCTCTCTCTATCTCTTTCTAAAATAGATAAATAAAATCTTTAAAAATAATTAAATAAATAAATAAGTCATCTGTGCATTTGTGTCAATCTTCTTGAATATATTGCAATACTTTAATAATAGCCACTATATTTTTAAACAGCTTTATTGAAATATGAATCACTTACCATACAATTCACCCCTTTAAAGTATACAATTCATTGGTTCTCCATATGTTCGCATATATGTACAACATCACCACACTCAATTTTAGAACATTTTCATCACCTCAAAAATAAAATCCGTGTTCTTTAGCTACCACTAACCTATTCTCCTATCTTAGTCCTAAGCAACCACTAATCTACTCCTCCCCAGAGGAGGACACAGCATATCATGCAGGACCACATGGGGCTTGCAATTGGGGATAGCAGGAATAAGCAGAGGCTGTGGAAGTCAGACTTTGTAGTAACCAGAGGATGAGGTGATCCATGCTTCCCATGGGAGGTCATTGGCTTAACGGGGATTGGCTTGTTTGAATTTCATGGGCTGGCAGGGAGCTGGAACCCATTAGACTGAGGACTGAGCGGGTTGCCGATGGTCCAGTTGATAGAACTATTCAGATGGGGAGCTTTTCCTGTGCTAAGTGGGGGACATATTAGGCAAGAGCAAGGTATCTCATGCTTAGAACTTTGGGGCCCTATGAGGCTCAAAGATGTCAATGCAGCATCCGAAATGTTAGACCTTGTAATACAAAGAGACCAGCTTCATTGTTTTTGCATGTGGCTATCCAGTTGTCCCAGCACCATTGTTTTGAAGACTAGTCTTTCCCCATTGAATGGTCTTGGCACCCTTGTTGAAAATCTGTTGACTCATAGATGTATGAGTTCATTTTTCTTTTTTTTTTTGGTTAAGATTTTATTTACTTAGAGAGAGAGCATAAGAGGGGGGAGGGTCAGAGGGAGAAGCAGACTCCCTGCTGAGCAGGGAGCCCGATGTGGGACTCGATCCTGGGTTTCCAGGGTCATGACCTGAGCCAAAGGCAGTCGCTTAACCAACTGAGCCACCCAGCGCCCATGAGTTCATTTTTCAATTCTCAGTTTTTTTCCATTGATCTATGTCTATCTCTTTTTACTGGTACCACACTCTATTTCCATTGCTTTGTAGTAAGTTTGGAAACTGTTAGTCTTCTTACTTTTTTCTTCTTTTCTGGGATTGTTTTGGCTAAGTAGCTAGTATGTTTTGGAGGTTATGTTGGAATCTTATAAGTGGATTGAGATTCATATAGAAGAAGAATATAGCTCTTGTAGACTAAGGAAGGGTTTTCTTCTATCTTATAAGTGGTACTCTTCAAGAGAGTGGCAGCTTTAAAAAGAAAGTACATAGAATGATAAAGGAGAATCCTTCCATAAGAATTAGCCCTGGGTGATGAGGTACTTGTGAAGTGGGTGATATACAAGCAATATAACCCTTAAATCCTTATATACGGACTCATTTAACTTGAGAGAGTGATTAGTTCTATTTACTAATATTTCCAGATATAGATAGGATTGCATTTTCCTGTACCTTGAGGTTACTTGCACTGGATAATGAAATGGGAATACAAGTGATGTGAGTCCCTTCTACATAGAAGCTGTAAGAGCCAGTGTATAATTTACTACTTTCTCTTCTTCCTACCCAGGAAATGGAAACATTGCAGATGGGCTTCCCTTAGCTAGGATTCTTTTTTTTTTTTTTTAAAGATTTTATTTATTTATTTGAGAGAGAGAGAATGAGAGAGAGCGAGCACATGAGAGGGGGGAGGGTCAGAGGGAGAAGCAGACTCCCTGCCGAGCAGGGAGCCTGATGTGGGACTCGATCCAGGGACTCCAAGATCATGACCTGAGTCGAAGGCAGTCGCTTAACCAACTGAGCCACCTAGGCGCCCCCTTAGCTAGGATTCTTGAGTTAGGATGATATAGAGCAGAGCACACCTCTCTCACCCCCACCCTAGCACACTCATAATGGATGTGTAGCATGATGGGAAATAGACCACTGTTGTTCTAAGACACAGGGAATTTGATTGTTACTGATTTTTAACCTTTTTAAAAAATTTTATTTCCAGTATAATTAACATACAGTGTTATATTAGTTTCAGGTGTACAATATAGTGATTCATCAATTTTATACATTACTCAGTTCTCATCCTGATTAAGTGTACTCTTAATCCCCTTCACCTGTTTCACCCATCCCCCCACCTCCCCTCTAGTAACCATCAGTTTTGTTTTCTATAGTTAAGAGTCTGTTTTTTGGTTCATCTCTTTGTCTTTGTCCATTTGCTTTGTTTCTTAAATTCCACATATGAGTGAAATCATACGGTGTTTGTCTTTCTCACTGACTTAGTTCATTTAGCATTATTCTCTCTAGATCCATCCATGTTGTTGAAAATGGCAAGATTTCATTCTTTTTTTATGATCAGATAATATTCCACTATATACATACAGACCCCACATTCTTTATCTATTCATTTATCAGTGCACAGTTGGGCTGCTTCCATAATTTGGCTATTATAAATAATGCTGCAGTAAAAATAGGGGTGCATATACCTTTTTGAACTAGTGTTTTTGTATTCTTTGGGTAAATACCAGTAGTGGAATTACTGGATCATATGGTAGTTCTATTTTTAATTTTTTGAGGAACCTCTATACTGCTTTCCATAGTGGTTGCACCAGTTTGCATTCCCACCAACAGCGCATGAGGGTTCCTGTTTCTCTGCATCTTCACCAGCACTTGTTTCTTGCATTTTTATTTTTAGCTATTCTGACAAGAGTGAGGGGACATCTCATTGTGGTTTGGATTTGCATTTCCATGATGATTAGTGATGGTGAGCATCTTTTCATGTGTCTGTTGGCTATCATGTCTGTAGAGAAATGTCTGTTCATGTCTGCCCATTTTTAAATTGGATTATTTGTGGTTTTTTGGTGTTGAGTTGTATAAGTTCTTTACATATTTTAGATACTAATTCTTTATCAGATCTATCATTTACAAATATCTTCTCCCATTCTGTAGGTTGCCTTTTAGTTTTGTTGATTGTTTCCTTTGCTGCGAAGAAGTTTTTTATTTTGATGTTCCCAATAGTTTATTTGTGCTTTTGTTTCCCTTGCCTCCAGGAAAATGTTGCTGAAAAATGTTCCTGTGGTTGATAACAGAGAAATTACTCCCTGTGCTCTCTTCCAGGATTTTTATGATTTCAGGCCTCACATTTAGGTCTTTAATCCACTTTGAATTTATTTTTGTGTATGGTGTAAGAAAATGATTCAGTTTCCTTCTTTTGCATATAGCTGTCCAGTTTTCCCAACACCATTTGTGGAGGAGACTCTCTCTTTCCCATTGCGTGTTTTTGCCTCCTTTGTCAAAGATTAATTTGCCAAATAATCGTGGGTTTATTTCTGTGCTCTCTGTTCTGTTCCATTGATCTATGTGTCTATTTTTGTGCCAGTATCATACTGTTTTGAATACTGTAGCTTTGTAATATATATTGAAATCTGGGATTGTAATACCTTCAGTTTTGTTCTTTATCAAGAATGCTTTGGCTTTTCAGGGTCCTTTGTGGTTTCACACAAATTTTAGGATTATTTGTGTCAGTTCTGTGAAAAATGCTGTTGGTATTTTTAAAGATTTTATTTACTTATGTGTGTGTGCACACACGCACAAGCAAGGGGAAGGGCAGAGGTAGAGGGAGAAGCAGATTCCCTGTTCAGCAGGGAACCTGATGCGGGGCTGGATCCCAGGACCCTGAGATCATGACCTGAGCAGAAGGCAGATGCTTAACTGACTAAGCCACCCAGGCACCTGCTGTTGGTATTTTGATAGGGATTGCATTAAATGTGTAGATTGCTTTGGGTAGTGTGGACATTTTAACAATATTGGTTTTTCCAATCCATGAGCATCAATTATCTTTCCATTTCTTTGTGTCATCTTCAATTTCTTTCATCACTGTTGTATTGTTATCAGAGTATAGGTCTTTCACCTCCAGGGTTAACTTTATTCCTAGGTATTTTATTATTTTTGGTGCAATTATAAATGGGATTGTTTTCTTAATTTCTCTTTCTGCTACTTCAGTATTAGTGTATATAAATGCAACAGATTTCTGTGTATTGATTTTGTATCCTGTGATCTTACTGATTTCATTTATCAGTTCTAGTAGTTTTTTGGTGCAGTCTACAGTTTCCTATATATAGTATAATGCCATCTGCAAATAGTGGACATTTTCCTTTTTCCTTACCAATTTGGGTGTCTTTTATTTCTTTTTCTTGTCTGATTGCTGTGGCGAGGTCTTGCAGTACTATTTTTTTTAATTATCTTTATTTTTCTTTATTTTATATATATATTTTTTAAAGATTTCTTTTATTTATTCATTTGAGACACAGAGATAGAGAGAGTATGAGCAGGGGGAATGGCAGAGGGAGAGGGAGAAGCAGGCTCCCCGCTGAGTCAGGTGCCAGACATGGGGCTCGATCCCAGGACCCTGGGCTCATGACCTGAGCCGAAGGCAGATGCTTAACCATCTGAGCCACCTAGGCGCCCCCTTCCAGTACTATGTTGAATAAAATTGGTGTCAGTGGATATCCTTGTCTTGTTCCTGATCTTAGGGGAAAAACTCTCAGTTTTTTGCCATTGAGTATGATGTTAGCTGTGGCCTTTATTGGTCATGTGTGTTCTTTATTATGTTGCAGTATGTTCCCTTCAAACCTACTTTGTTGAGAGGCTCTATCATGAATGGATGTTGCACACTGTACTTTGTCAAATGCCTTTTCTGCATCTATTGAAATGATTAAATGTTTTTTTTTATCTTTTCTCTTATTGATGTGATATATTGCATTGATTGATTTGCAAATATTGAACCACTCTTGCATCCCAGGAATAAATCCCACTTGATTGTGGTGAATGATTTTTTTAATGTATTGTTGGATTCAGTTTGGTAATATTTTGTTGAGGATTTTTGCACCTATGTTCATCAGAGGTATTGGAGTGAAGGTCTCTTTTTTTGTAGTGTCTTTATCTGGTTTTGGTATCAGGGTAATTCATGGAATTCAGCCTCATGGAATGAATCTGAAAGTTTTCCTTCCTCTTCTATGTTTTTGGAATAGTTTGAGAGGAATAGATGTTAACTGTTCTTTAAATGTTTGGTAGAATTCATCTGTGAAGTCATCTGGTCCTGGACTTTTGTTTGTTGGGTTTTGTTTGTTTGTTTGTTTTTTGTTACTGATTCAATTTCATTGCTGGTAATCTGTTCAAATTTTTAATTTCTTTTTGATTCAGTTTTGGGAGAGTATATGTTTCTAAAAATTTATCCATTTCTTCTTGATTGTCCAATTTGTTGGCATATAATTTTTCATAATATTCTCTTATAATTCTGTATATTTCTATGGCCTTGGTTATTTTTCCTCTTTCACTTCTGATTTTGTTTATTTGAATTCTCTGTCTCTCTCTGTTTTTTTTTTGTTTGTTTGTTTGTTTTATGAATCTGGCTAAAGGTTTATCACTTTTGTTGATCTTTACAAAGAACCAGCTCCTGGTTTCATTGATGTGCTCTATTTTTTAAAATTTCTATTTCATGGGTGCCTGGGTGACTCAGTTGGTTAAGCATCTGCCTTCAGCTCAGGTCATGATCCCAGGATCCTGGGATCGAGCCCTGTGTCGGGCTCCCTGCTCAGCAGAGAGCCTACTTCCCCCTCTCCCTCTGCTGCTCCCCCTGCTGTGCTCTCTCTCTCTGTCAAATAAATAAATAAAAATAAATTTATATCTCATTTATTTCTACTCTAATCTTTATTATTTCCTTCCTTCTACTGGTTTTGGGTTTTGTTTTGTTTTGTTTTATTTTGTTTTCCTAGCTCCTTTAGTTGTAAGATTAGGTTGTTTATTTGAGATTTTTCTTGCTTCTTGAAGTAGGCTTGTATGGCTATAAAATTCCCTCTTTGGATAGCTTTGCTACATTCCAAAGATTTTGGACCATTGTGTTTTCATTTTCATTTGTCTCCAGGTATTTTTTGACTTCCTCTTTAATATCTTGGTTGACTCATTCATTGTTCAGTAGCATGTTATTTAGCCTTCATGTATTTGTGTTTTTTTCCAGATATTTTCTTGTCATTGATTTCTAGTTTCATAGTATCGTGATCAGAAAAGATGCGCAGTATGACTTCAGTCTCTTTGAATTTATTGAGCCTTGTTTTGTGGCCCAATATGTGATCTATTTTGGAGAATGTTCCATGTGCACTTGAAGACAATGTTCTGAATATATCTAGATATATCCATCTGGTTCAATGTGTCATTCAAAGCCATTGTTTCCTTGTTGATTTTCTGTTTGGATGATCTATCCACTGATATAAATGGGGTTTTAAAATCCCCTACTATTATTGTATTACTATCAATTACTTCCTTTATGTTTGTTATTAGCTGCTTTATGTATTTGGGTGCTCCCATGTTGGGTGCATAAATATTTGCAATTGTTACATCTTCTTGTTGGATTGTTCCCTGAATGATTATATACTGCCCTTCTCTGTCTCTTGACACAGTCTTTGTTTTAAAGTCCGTTTTGTTCGATAAGTATTGTTATCCCAGTTTCCTTTTTATTTTCATTTGCATGATAAATGCTTTTCATTTCTTCATTTCTTCATTTTCAATCTGTATGTGTTTTTAGGTCTGAAATTAGTTTCTTGTATGAAATTAGTTTCTTGTATAGATGGGTCTTGCTTTTTTACCCATTCTGTCACCCTATGTCATTTGATTGGAGCATTTAGTCCATTTACATTCAAAATAATTATTGATAGGTACGAACTTAGTGCCATTTTGTTACTTTTTTTGTGGTTTATCTTGTAGTTCTTCTCTGTTCCTTTCTTTTCTTGCTCTCTTCTCTCATGGCTTGGTGGCTTTCTTTAATGATATAGTTGGATTCCTTTCTTTTTATTTTTTGTGTATCTATTACCAGTTTTTGATTTGTGGCTACCATTAGGTTTATGTATATCTTCTGCCTATAGCAATCTATATTAAGACAATGCTCAGTTAAGTTTGAACTCATTCTTTACACTTCTCCCCTCTACGTTTTAGGTATATGTCATACTCTACGTCCTTTTTTTGTGTGTGTGAATACCTTTACTGATTTTTACTGATATACTTATTTTTACTGCTTCTATGTTTTCCTATTTTTCTTACTCCTACTTATGGTTTTTCCTTTCCACTCAAAAACTCCCTTTTAACATTCTTATAAGGCTCATTTAGTTGTCATGAATTCCTTTAACTTTTGTTTGTCTGGGAAACTTTATCTCTCCTATTCTGAATAACAGTTTTGCTGGATAGAGGATTCTTGGCTGTAGTTTTTTTGTTTGTTTGTTTATGGTTTTGTTTTGTTTCAGCATTTTGAATATATCACACCACTCTTCTGGCCTGCAGTTTCTGCTGAAAAATCAGCTGATAGCCTTATAGTTTTCTTTTCTCTTGCTGCTTTAAAAATTCTCTATCATTCCTTTTTGCCATTTTAATTATTATATGTCTTGCTGTGGACCTCCTTGAGTTGATTTTGTTGGGGGATCTCTGTGCCTCTTGGATCTAGATTTTTGTTTCCTTTCCCAAATTCAGGAAGTTTTCAGCTATTATTTATTCAAATATACTTTCTGCCTGCTTTTCTCTCTCTTCTCCTTCTGGGATCCCTATAATGCAAGTGTTATTATGCTTGATGGTGTCGCTGAGTTCCTTACATCTATTTTCCTTTTTTACTATTATTTTTTTCTCTCTCCTGTTTAGCTTGATTGCTTTACATTACTCTGTCCTCCAGGTCACTGATCCTGTCTTCTGCTTCCTCTGGTCTACTATTTATTTCCTTTAGTATATTTTTAGTTTCATTTATTGAGCTCTTTGTTATGTCATCTATCTCTTTGTTAAGAGTTTTACTGAGCTCCTCCACTCTTTTCTTAAGTCCAGTGAGTATCTTTACCATTACTTTAAATTCTCTATCAGGCACATATGTCCATTTTGTTTAGATCTCTTATTGTGGTTTTGCCCTGTTGTTTCATTTGGGACATATTCCTCTTTCTCCTCATTTTGTCTTACTCTCTGTGTCTGCTTCTTTGTATTAGGAAAGTCAGTTACATCTCCTGCTCTTGAAAGTAGTGGCCTTATAAAGAAGAGTTCCTATAGTGTCTTGCAGTGCAATGTCCCCTGGGAGGATGAGAGTAAACTGAATCACCACCCTTAAAGATATAACACAACAAACAGCCCTGTGGAGACACAGCATAGAAGCAGCAGTGTGAAAAATGCCTAGGATATGCAATAGTGAGATTTGTTTACTAATCTCAGAGTGTGTGCTGGAGGATCAGGGGTCATTGGGAGACTTCTCTAGGAATAATGGAGCTGGCAGGTGCATTTCCCTCCCCCACACCTCAGCCTAGATACACGGACACCTGCGGGAACCAGTGTGGTGCCAACACTTGCTACCTAACTTGTTAACAGCACATCCACCCCTGCTTTCTCCTGCAGACATGCCTTCCTCCAGCCAGCCTGGGTTCCAGGCCCTCTCCCCCAGCAGACCCATGCAAACCTTACTGCCACCCTGCCCCCACCTGCTTCTGATGATCTGTCGCCTCCAACCTGGCTTGCTCTCGTTTCCTGGCAGCTGGAGGTCCCCTCCAGTCAGCACAAAACCTCCTGGCACCACATGCTCCACCCCACATTTTCCTGCAGTTCAGTGCTACTATATCTCTGGCAAATGCCTGATCTGACTCAACTTAATCCCAAGGCAGCCCCAAATTGGTCCACTAACACAGGGACCAAACCCTTCCCACAACAGGCTCCCATTTTTTTTTTCTTTTTACTTTGTGAGTGTATTTATTTTGGTTATCCTACCCTGCTTCCCTGTTGTATATTGGGTTTGTGGGAACAATAACTTACCTTTTTAGTTCATAGGCCTCTGGATCAAGAGAAGCCACATCCAAGACTTTATATTAACCTCTGATGTAGAGATTTTTGTACATCACCCAAAGATCCTGAACTCTGAGCTTGATGCCATGACTTTTGAATTGACTCCAAGGGGAAATGATGAGTATATTTTGCCTGTGGAAGAACAATGAACAGGATATTTGGTGGTGTTGGGCATATTATAGTGGTCATTATTGTTGTTAACCAATTTTTTCCAGTTCTCTCCTTCTTTTGGGTATATGTAGGATTGTTTTTCTTGTAACTTTGAAGCTTGATGGGACCATGTGTCCCATCAATTTCTGGGTGAAATTTTAGAGCTTTTATGTGACTTACTGCTGTCCTTTCTTTTTGGTTTGGAACATAGAGATGGAGCCTTTTTCTTCCTGGGCCCCTGTGTGATGACATCCCAAGCTGACACCCTTCCTCCTACCTACCCTACCACCACCAGTGGATGTGTGGTGGATTATAGTGAGAATATTGTTATTGCAGGACATCTTAGTCTATCCTGTCTGACAAAGTCTTTGATTTGGCAGCTCATGGAAATTTTTTGGAAAATTTGAATATATAAAAGTTTTATATATATATCTTGATCTACATCTTTATTTTATATATAATCTTTATTACAAGCTTAATGGCTCCTCCAGAAAGATCTAGACTCTAGTAGGTAATTAATGCACAATTGAAATAACATTGCGCTGAGCCTGTGTGCTGTAGCTGCTGAGGTATTTATTGACCATTTTTATATCGTCAATCAATGTAAGCTTTCCTGACATTAGTTGGGTTTAACATAAGCCAGAAGACCTGAAACATAAGACTAGACCTGAGGATTGGAAATATTTTGCTACCCAACTTTACAGTTAAGTGAATCAGAAGCAACTGGGACTAGTTATACAAAACCAGATGCAATATGAGATGAGACTATGAGACTAAGGATATGTTATAAAACTATGTTAACTGAAAAAGAAAATGAGTAGCCTATGTAATACTTGCTTTTTTTTATTATTTTAACATTTGAATTAGATTTGAATACAGATGTATATAGTTCACATAATTATTTTACATTATTAAATTCTTTAGCATTTTATTGAACTAAGATTCATATCTGATGCATTATATAGAATAAAAATTCCACTATACTTACTATACTTGTAAATTAGCCTGAACACAATTTGGTTGTTACCTTCAGGTATAAACAGATATGACAAATTCAAGCTGATTTGGAAAATTATTTAATCAGTGAGAGATAAAATGTGTGCAAATGAAAATGAAATGTCATATTGTACAAGTCAATTTCAAGCTGAAATAATATAATTTCTACATAAAATTTGGGCTTCCCATAAATATTAACAATGCAAAGCCAAAGCTGCTTCTCTACATTTATATCACTCTATGATATTATTTTGCAAGGATATATTAATGTGAGTTACAGAAAATGAAAAAACTTTACAGAATGAAACTCAGAAGAAAAACCCAATGTTTGTGTATTTTCTTTCTTTTTTTTTTTTTAAAGATTTTATTTATTTATTTGACAGAGACACAGCGAGAGAGGGAACACAAGCAGGGGGAGTGGGAGAGGGAGAAGCAGGCCTCCCGCCGAGCAGGGAGCCTGATGCGGCACTCGATCCAGGGACTCCAGGATCATGACCTGAGCCGAAGGCAGTCGCTTAACCAACTGAGCCACCCAGGCGCCCTGTGTATTTTCTTTCAATTAGGTTTATTGCATATTTGTATTTTAAAAATGGAGTTTATGTTCAATTACATATACAGCAAGAAGCTAAGATTTGTATATTTATCACCATGTGTAGGCCCTGTGCTAAGTGCTCTCTTTCTCTTTCTATATATATATATATACATTAATCCATACATATATATATATTTTATCCTTACAATTAATCTATAAGGTAGCCACAATCATTATAATACCAGTTTTATAATAAGGAAATAGACACTTAGAAAGGTTAAATAACCTGCCTACGATTAAACTGCTAATAACTGATGAAAGTAGAAGGAATCCCTGTTTTTCTTACTATAAAACTCATATTATTATGCTATAATACTCCGCTTCCTCTCATAATATTCTCATATTAATTTGAGTACATTCTGGAGAACTGTATGACTAATAAAGAAAATACAAAAAAATGTAAAAACTTAACTTCAGATGAATTCTCTTTCAAATGAAAATTTCATTTTTTTCTCAGTGTACATTTAAAGATCTCAAGATGATTTAACAAGATATCTTGACTTAAATTTTCCCTAAGTACACTGAAAACTTTGATGAGATTGGTAGAAGATTAAAAAAAAAATTGTCTATTCAAACCCAGAACCTCTTTTTTTTTTTTTTTTAATCTGGCCTGAAAAAGAGGTAATGAATTGATTTAGAAGCAGTTTCTTTTTTTATGGAAAAACTGACTGCTGAGGTCCATTTCATTATTCAAAACTACCAATGAAATTGAAGCAGTTTGGGAATCTGTGGTTCTAGTGGGTGAAACTGTTTTTTATAGTAAATTTTATAGTAAAGACAGTGAAATTGTCTTATATAGTCAATATAGTAAATATAGTGTTTGTCTAGGAGTGGGTAGATCTGCATTTCCTCATTTCTACAAATCATTTCCTTTGGAGAAGAGATTCTTTTTTCTATGGATGTCATGGAATAGAATCTCTGCCTGTTAACTGCCTTGCTGAGATTGTGTACTTGCTTCAGCTGCAGATCACAGGCAATCTACACCTGAAGATAGGAAGAGTCAATTCATTGGACAAATATTTATTGAGCATCATCTGTGGCTCAGACACCGTGGGAGGTGCTAGAATAGAGCAATAAAAGTAATACAAAAATCTCTGTAGTCTATATTCCAGTAGAGGAAGCAGACAATAACAAGTAATATGTATTGTAGATCAGAAGTTGATAAGTGCTCTGGAGAAAAACAAATTAGAGAGGGAAATGGGAAATGTATTGGGTGGATTTACATTTCTATTTATTTAGAAATAACTTCAAACTTACAGAAAAACAATGCAAGAATAGTGCAAGAAACCTCTGTTTTCAAGAACCATTTTAGAGTAAGTTGCTATCACTTCTGACTACTTTACAATACACAAGGACTTTCTCCTACACAATCATAATGTAGCCATCAAAATCAAGAAATTAGCACTGATTTTTCACTGCTCATACAGTTTCATCAGTTGTCCCAATAATGTTCTTTATATAAAAAGACCCTATTCATATATTCATATATTGCATTTAGTTGTCATGTCCTTTTAGTGTCCTAAATCAAGACAGTCTCTTCAATAAATGGTGCTGGGAAAATTGGACAGCCACATGCAGAAGAATGACACTTGACCATCCTCTAACACCATACACAAAGGTAAACTCCAAATGGATGAAAGACCTCAATGTGAGACAGGAATCCATCAAAATCCTAGAGGAGAACACAGGCAATAAACTCTTTGACATCAGCCACAGCAACTTCTTTCAAGATACATCTCCAAAAGCTAGTGAAACAAAAGCAAAAATGAACTTTTGGGACTTCGTCAAGATAAAATCTTCTGCACAGCAAAGGAAACAGTAAACAAAACAAGGAGGCAACCCACAGAATGGGAGAAGATATTTGCAAATGGCACTACAGATAAAGGGCTGGTATCCAAGATCTATAAAGAACTTCTCAAATTCAATACCCAAAAACCAAATAATCAAGTCAAAAAATGGGCAGAAGACATGAACAGACACTTCTCTGAAGAAGACATACAAATGGCTAACAGACACATGAAAAAATGTTCATCATCATTAGCCATCAGGGAAATCCAAATCAAAACCACATTGAGATACCACCTTACACCAGTTAGAATGGCAAAAATGGACAGGGCAAGAAACAACAAATGTTGGAGAGGTTGTGGAGAAAGGGGAACCCTCTTACACTGTTGGTGGGAATGCAAGTTGGTACAGCCACTTTGGAAAACCGTGTGGAGGTTCCTCAAAAATTTAAAAATAGAGCTACCCTATG
>NC_138380.1:57458320-57493768 GCF_054177405.1 Leptonychotes weddellii
GACTCTGAAAAACAAACTGAGGGTTCTAGAGGGGAGGGGGGTGGGAGGATGGGTTAGCCTGGTGATGGGTATTGAGGAGGGCACGTTCTGCATGGAGCACTGGGTGTTATGCACAAACAATGAATCATGGAACACTACATCTAAAACTAATGATGTAATGTATGGGGATTAACATAACAATAAAAAAATTAAAAAAAAAGAGTTGAGAGATTATTTTGTTTTAGCATGTCAATGTGACTGTCATTTCATTACTTAAACTTTATTAGGCATTAACTTCGTTGCAAAATAGAAAATGTTTAATTTTTGACTCCATTGAAGCTAAATAGTAATATTGTGTGTGTGTGTTTGCCACTTAATTGAGGTGTCTCCCCAACCCTGCCCCTAAACATGTTATACATGTATAGTTTTTTAGAGGTGAGGAAGAGGACTATTTTGAGTAGTCCTGAAATACCGAAGTGTAGGTTACCTACTCCTACTTTTGGAACTAGTTCTGGCTCCTCCTCTTTCCCTGTGTACACATAGCTAAAAGTATCTCTTGCCATTCCTTACTGTGATGCCTGAAAGTTCTATATCCAGCCCCCCCTTTTTTTGTAATCAAAATATCCAAATAACTCATCTTGGAGGGTTAACACAATGATTTATTACCAGCATAACCAAGTCTTCATGAACTATTTTGTTAACAAGGCGAACTAGCAGAGAGTAGGGATGAGAAATAGGAAAAATCAAATATAGAAGAGTAGTGAGATGAAGGACAATGGAACTTAGAATGCTCAAGTGATGGGCAGTGACAGCCACAGTTACCCTGGAGGCACCAGGAGCCTGGAGTTGGAATCAAAGAATCGACTGATTTTGTCTTACTCATAATTTTGTTTGGATTAATTCCATACATAGTATTTGTGTTCTGAGGAAAACCAAGCCTTTAAAGACATACTTGAAAATGAAATATTTTTGTGCCTGCTTCTAGCACTGATTTAGCATTGGAACCCTCACTGCTGGGTCTTGCTTTTAATATTGCAGTCATCAGTAGAGTAAAATGAAAATTTAATTTTATGGTTTTTTTAAGTATTAACAATTAAAACATACTTCAGTCTTACACCTGAAAAAAAGTTCTTGGGTTTGAATTTTATGTTTGCACACAGAGACTATTGTGAGGAAGGCATCTTTAAAAACAGAACCAAATAATTTAACTAAAAACAGAACTCTTCAATGACAACTATTAAAAAAATTACTTAGAAAACTCCTTGGGAACAGAACATTGCAGGATCCTGTAACTCATATAGTTGGTTAGTAGGAAAATCTGACCTAGAGACAGGTTTCCTGCTCCTCCTTCAGATGCTCAATTCACAAGGCAGGAACTCCTGAAGACCTGAAAGTAATCCTAAATTCAAAATGTCTTAGTTTCTCTGTTTAATAATAATAGGTACCACTTTTTTTCAAAGTCTTGTCATGAGCTAGACATTTACATCATCAGCTGCAATCTTTATAGCCATCCTGGAAGGTGGTAATAGCTAGCACTGAGAGGTGGAATAGCACAGAGATTAGGAGTATTGATTCTGAGTCACGTAGAATAGTGCCTAGTACCTATCTGGATTCAGATTCCACCCATGTTACTTAATGGCTGAGTGGTCTTGGTTTCTTTAAGTTTAAGATCCAGATAAGTAGTACCCATGTTGCTATAAGTGTGAAAGAGGCCTGGCTCTATCAGTTAGGTCTTGGGTATAGCTGGAAGCAGGCTTGATAACTGGCAGCTAGTTTGTGGTGTTTGTCTGCTGAACATAAAAATTTCATAGAACTTTAATGGCAGACAAGGCCATTCTGTGGCTGTGATGAATCAAGACAAGATTATAATCATGTCTGAACACAGACAAAAGCAGGAAAATTGACCACAAGAATGATCCTGGCTAAATCAGGATAAATGAATTATTGTCCTGGCTAAAATGAATAACTGTAACTTCTTTACCAATTACAGATCTAGACTTACTGTATTCTTCCTGCTTTCTACATAAGAATTATTAAGGTACCAATCATAGAATTACCTATACTTCCTGACAGTATCAAATACAGAGCAATGTTCTATTCCTCTATTCCCCAAATCACCTTATACAAGCCTGAACCTTAGTCCTTTCTAATACCCACTTGCTGAGATGTCCCACAGTTGTCCACAATGTGTGGTCTCTTTCATTGTAACAAGTCAAGAAACCCAACCTTGTTTGACCAAAGGTGTGTTCCTTGTGGTCCTTGGCTAGAGGACATTGACATGAGGAGTGGATGAGTTAATCCATGTAAAGCACTTAGGATAGTGCCTCGTACTGGGTAAGTGCTCAATGAATATTATCTATATAGTGTTTTATGATTTTGTAGATGGTGATATGGAAACTCAGAGAGGGCCAACAGCTGGGGGCTGGTAGTGCTGAAATTCCAGTTCAGTTTTACTATGCTCCAGAGGCCATGTTTTCACTACACCTCACTGCAGTCACTTGGATTCATCACCATAACTTTCCCATTCCTCCTGTCAGGAGGTGCGTTTATTGGCCCCTGGGATTCTAATTTTGTCTTGATCTATGTTTGAGCAAAAATTCTTTTCCTTTAAATGGCATTAAAAATCAACTGTTAATCCTTTTTATTTATGTAGAGTCTTATTAGGTGAAAGACCTTCAGATTTTCTTTCTTTTACTACAACTTTAGTCTTTTGATCATGGAAAAATTCTCTTTTATCCTTTGAGGTCTCATTGACTGCAAAGGCTATGGTAAAGAATGTTAACTTGAATCTTTCGCAAGGGAAGGTAGCTGAAAGACAAGAATGGCAATAGTACCAAGCTAGCCCCAGGGTAGAGATGGGATCTCAAGGGTAGGCCTCAGTAAAACCATGAGAGACTATGGACCTGAGAAACAAACAGGGTTTTAGAGGGGAGGGGGAGGGGGGATTGGTTAGCCTGGTGATGGGTATTAAGGAGGGCACGTACTGCATGGAGCACTGGGTGTTATATGAAAACAATGGATCGTGGATCACTACATCAAAAACTAATGATGTATTGTATGGTGACTAACATAACATAATAAAATTAAAAAAAAAAACAACCATATAGCCAACTGCTACAGGGATAAAGGAATATCAGGGAACCTCAGGGAAGGAAAATACTGACAGCAAGAGGGATTGATAATAAAATTAGACCACGGATGTATGTGCCTTTTGCGCTCATTCACTTTCTAGTTTATCCCATGGGGATTTGTGTGTGCCCTGGGGTGGGTGGAGTGAGGTATGTATTTGCATTAGGCAAGAACTTCTAATTTAGTTTTTCTCAAGCTATCTTTCTGAAAGTGCTGGTATTCTTAGGAGATATTAATATATGTTCCGTGAAAGACAGTTTAAGGTCAATTTTTTGAATTGTTCCAACTGTGTCTACTTGTAGATTCACAAATGGATATTAATAGCAATTAAAAGCTCTTAAAAATGCAGAATACCTGTTTAAATTTGTAAGTCAAGCATTTCCCAAATTTATTTGAATTCAATATTTTTTTCCTTAGAACATATTAACATCATCATCATCATCATCATCATCATCATCATCATTATAGCTAACACTTACGGAGTGTTTACCATATACCAGATATTGTTCTAAGTACTTTTCATATATTAACTCATTGCCTCAACAATTTTATTATTGTTAGGGAGACTGAGGCATGGAGTAGTTAAGTAACCTATTCAAGGTGACACAGCTAGTAAATCAGTACAGAATATTCTTTAACCGCCAATGTCTTAGAAGAAAAAGTGGGAAGTGCTCTTTTGACAGAAGGAGGTAAGAAAGAGAAAAGAGCTACATTTATTCAAGTATTCAATTAACATTTATTGAGAAACTAGTATGAACAGATGCTAATAGATAATAACAAATAAGCACTTAAGTAAACAAACACAAAAACCAGGTAGTGATAAATGCTGTGATGAAAATAGAGTGGTTTGACGGAGTGTGGATTAAGAGTAGTTTCATTTGGGGTGCCTGGGTGGCTCAGTCATTAAGCATCTGCCTTTGGCTCCCAAGGTCCTGGGATCAAGCCCCACATCGGGCTCTCTGCTCAGCAGGAAGCCTGCTTCTCCCTCTCCCACTCCCCCTGCTTATGTTTCCTCTCTCGCTGTGTCTCTCTCTGTCAAATAAATAAATAAAATCTTTAAGGAAAAAAAAGAGTAGTTTCATTTTTCTTGAAAATTAATTGCAATGTCTTACCAAATAATTTAACGTGAGTCTACAGCAGAATAATCAGCTTAATCATAGCCTTTTAATATTAGGTTTAATGATTCATTGATAAGGTGTGTTTTTCCCTATTGGAAAGTCACCAATTTGGCTTTTATATTCTTAGAGCCTTGTTTCCCAGAATGGGATCATTGAAGTACTAGTTCCTGGGAATTTTACTAGTTGTATATGTGTGAAAATATTTTTTGTGGTCAAAGAAGTTAAACAAGTTTCTTTAGTCCACCAATTACCCAGAGCTTCCAATATACCAATATATATCATATAGGACTATAGGGTACAGTATTCTTATCTGACCGTGGGACCTTGTCTTGTGAGAACTTTTCATGGGAGTAGCATTTTGTGGGACCCACTTTGAAATGCATTGCCGTCTCTCTTTTTTTACTGCATGGTATATTTGCAGTGTTACTGCATTGTGATAGTTAACTCACTTAAAAGCTGTTTTGATCTTTTGCGTTGATTTAGAATAATTCTTTATTAAATTCTCCTTTGTTAGAATTCTGAAAAGCCAGGTTTCAGATCTAAGAGAAATAATATTTCATTGAAAATTATTATTCTTTAATATTCTGAATCCTGTTAATTCTGTTTGCTTGCATTTGGGTTAGTAGGTAGAAGATTGGACAGGAAACTAGATAATCCGATTCTTTCCCTTTGGCTCCTTTGCTTTATTATCATGAGTCACTCTCTCTTATAAGCCTGTGCAACTCTTGGAGTCTCATGGGCACTATGAGTTATGTGCTCTTTCTCTATCCATAAGTAAAAGAAACTCTCCACCTTTCTGTCTCTGTCATCCCACATGAACAGAACAAGGAGAGAAATAAAGTTTTGCCTGAATGTACAGTGAAAAGTAAGTTCCTCTCTCACCCACATTCCCTGTTCCCAATGGCAAATACTGTTACTAGTTCCCTGTATATTCTTATAGAGGTAGTATATATACATATTCATATATAACACATACCACATATGTATGTAATATTTGCATTCACTATACATATAAAGCCTCCCTTTTTGAACACAAATGCAACAAATGTAATAGCATACTGTTCTATCCTCCCACTTTATTCACTTTACAATTCATTTTGGGAATTTTCCATATCAGTTCCTAGAGATCTGCATCATTAACAAAAGGAAAAAAAACAAACACTACTGCAGAGCATTCCACTGTATGGATTGCTAAATTTATCTAACTATATTCCACTGTATGGATTTCTATAATTTATTCCACTACTCTCCATTTCATGGACATATGGATTATTTTAAAATCATTGTCTAAAATAAAATAGCCCCTTAATGTTAGTATTGTGACTAGGTGAATTTTGCCTTGATATTATTATTTTAATAACTTTATGGTTTCTAAATTGACTTTTTACAATTTAAAAAGATTTTTTACTGTTATTTGCTTTGGTATAAAAAAGTTTGCAGGTTTCCAGAACACTGAAATTTTTAAACTTGTGCTAAAAATAGTAGGCTTATAAAAATCTAACTGATTTCCTTTATTAAAATTCTTTTAATCCTTGCTGATACTGTAGGTTTTCATATTTATTATATCCTAATGTTAACTACATATTTCCATCCCCAAATTATATTTTTAAAACTTTTAAGTTCTTTACTTTTGAATTTTAGACCCAGGACCCTTCTGCATGGATTATTGCTCTGAGGTACAGTACCACTGCATATTTGGTTGACTTCTTTCTATATAAACAAGTCACGTGTAATATAAATGAGCTTAGATTGGATCAGATACAATGAGGGTCGAAGAGTGATGGTTGATGTAAACAAGAAGGGTGATTAGTATTGTTCTAGCTGTATGATGAATTGCACCATATCATGCATTAAAACAATGGATTGTCCTTCAGGATATCAAAGACTTTTTAGCAACAACATGATGGGAAATATATAGTCCTTTATCATTTCGCAAAAAGTAAGAGTTACAATAACAATTTTGAGAATTCTTTTCAAGTTTCAAAGAACATTGTCGTGCCAGCACTGATGAGAATGTATGCACCTTATCCTTGGTAATGGGCACAGTGTATTTTATTGTTCTTTTACTCTGCAGTACTGGCTCGTAAGCTGTTTTGATCTCTGGGTACTTTAGCTTAAGTGGACCAGGAACTCTTCTACCCTTGGGGGTGTTAGTAGGATTCTAATGATTCTGTTTGATCTACCATGTTAAACACAAATGAAATAAATCAGGAGAAATACACATAGTGAGTATATCAAAGAGTTATTTCTACTTCTGGGCATGAGGCAGTTGCTAAGCAACCTGTGTCAGACTTCATGGTCATCTGTTAGGAAGGACACAAAGTCAATGCTCACTCAAGACACATAAGATCATAAATGAAAAAAACTATTTTGTTGGATTCAAGAAAAAGCTGCTTGGATGAACGTATAATGGTTACAGGATATGAAGCATCTATTTGGAGATGTGTTTAAGGGAGCAATGAAATTGGCAAAAAAACCAAAAAACAAAAAAACAACAAAACCACACCAAAACAAAATGAAACAAACCCATATTCAATCCAAGCAGGCTGGGAGGACAGAGAAAATAAACTAAATTTTGTGTGAATTGTTCCCACTTCCCAGGATCTACTTTCAGAGCTCTGTGGTTCTCAGTAGGATATAATAGCCGTAACAGGCTGTGTTACAAACCTTCCAACAGGGGAGTCCACAGTGAACCTTTGGAATTTGGAGTTTTATTGATAACAATAAGATCACTTACAATCCTCTTTCACATTTTTCTTCAATACCACATTTTAAAATATGAAGTCTGTAACTTAGAAAAGAGTTTTTTCAAAAAGCGGTACGAGATAGGTTTTGGGTTGAATTTAACAAAGCTATCCAAGGCACAAAGTGTGGAGGAATTATGGTTTTTGCTTTGTAGAACCTATATATTTAGTATCTAAAAATGACTGATGGTTTTTCTTCCTTATTCTTCTCTGGATAAATATTTTTCTTTTGATACTGGATTATTGCTTGGCTGATCAAAACCTTTCATTGTGCTCTGCATGCTAACTGCAGTGTCTCTATCGCACCGTGCACTAGTCTCTTGGCATCAGGCAATATTTTTTAACTCATTTGAGCCCCAGTTTCTTAAATGTAAACGTAAATAATCAACAGTCATCTCATGAAATTGTGAGAATCGAATGAATAATATATAATAATATATAAAATGCCTAGCGGATAGGATGTTTTCCTTTTGTGGTAATTATTACTACTTATGGCATACACTACTAGGACATAGTATTATAAGTAGGATTATTGCAATTTGTCCTCTAAAGGCATAAACATTTTCTAAATGGGCAAGTACATAGTTCATGTTTTCTACTGAGATTTTTTTGAGAAATTAATTAGAATTCAAATAATTATTACATTGAAGTTTAAAAATTATTACATCTGTGTTTGAAGTACAGGTAGCAACCATTTTCTTTTTGTTTCTGCAGTAAGTATAGGTACCTAAAGTCTGTCAGTAAATTAATGTTTCTTTCCATAACATAGTTATAGTATCTTCAGCATACACTTGATACAAAAAAACTACTACCTGTAGGTCTAACCTCTCCCACAGACTCATAGATTCTCCTTGAAAGTAGAGGCCAGCTTTTTCTTTTTAGGAATTTTTTTTTTCAGAGTTATTTTTTTATTTATCAGAGAGAGAGCACACGCAGGGGGAGCAGCAGAGGGAGAGGGAGAAGCAGGCTCCCCACTGAGCAGGGAGCCCGACGCGGGGCTCCATCCCAGGACCCTGGGACCATGACCTGAGCCAAAGGCAGACGCTTAATCAACTGAGCCACCCAGGCGCCCCTGGCAAGGAATTTTTGCATTTAATATTGGGAGTCTTGTTAAAAATCTGTTAGCATTTTTCACCATGTTGTGTTCATTGATAACTGTAAAGTCAGTTGTGATGATGATGAGGCAAAAGTTCCAGAATCCATTCTTAAGAAGTCACAGCTTATCTTTTTAGGACTAGTTGGGTCTAGGTGTTCTCTCTGTGGCAGTGGGACATTTGTTAATTTATTCAGTAACTGTTTTTTGCCTGCCTACTATGTGCTAGGCATATGTTAGGTGTTGGGAATATAGTGGTGAACAAATTTGAAGTGAGCTCTACCCTCCTGGAGCAGTGGGGGGGAAAAAAAGTGGAAAATGCCTTGAAGGAAATGAACAGGGTATAGAGACTGAGAATGTGGCTTCTGGGATGGGTGAGTTGAGACTACATAGGGAGGGAGGGTGGAGGAAAGATCTCTGAGCAGGTGTCGTTTAGACTGAAACCATTCAGAACAGTGTTGACCTCCTGGACCTCAGTGTTTAGTGTGGGTAGCTCCACCACAGCTCATGTACCTGCCAGTGACCTTTCTTTGTCTATAAGACTTCTGAGCTTGAATAATACAGCATGGTCTTCCATCTCCTTTTCCTTTATGAAGGCATTCAGCTTTTATCTTTGTTTTCTGAGACAGCTGTTTCATTTTACTGATAGATGCTACGTCATCCCTTAGCAAGCCAGTGCTTCTTTCATTATGAGGATTGTTTTTTCCTACATAGTTTTATTTCAACCTATGTCTTTTCATATAAATGATGAGCTCTTTAAAAATAAACTAAAATAATCTGTTAGTATAGATCAGGGAGGAGCTGTAATCTACAAATTAGAGTGGGGTTGTTCCATTTTGCAGGTTTGTTTTTCTGTATCTTGATTACCAGTTTCTCATAAATAATTGGGCATTGCCTAAAAAGGGATTTAGAAGATCATTTATGTAGTACTGCATTTTCATAGAATTTTAACTCTTTCAAATTATTATGTTATATATATTTGGAGAGAAGACTCTGGCTTAACAACAATAATAAAAACATCTTTGCACTGGTGGGAGCAGTGTTTTCAATTTGATTACCTTTCAAAACACCCATGAGTTGTAATAGTAGAAGTATATTAATCTACACAATTTAAATGTTAATAGACTAGCAATCATGTTTATACATTGATATGATTAAAGCCTAAAGTGCATGATTTCTATTTTAATACCCAGGGTCTACCTGTCTATTTCAATGATTGGGAGTTTTTGAATTTTATAATTAGCATCTAACAACTGCTAGAAAGGTATTATGAGAAAAGAAGACAAACAATATGAAACATAAAACAGAATGCCACATTATAATAACATCTGTAACCCATGTTTTATCTGTATTTTGTTAAGTGCACTACAGTGAGCGGCTTCCAGTACTTACCTAGGAGGGATACAAATGTGCATCAGTGTACATAAAATAACTGGTTAGAATTAGTTTTTTTCCAAAGTATTTTTTATTGCTCACCTTTAATTAAAAAGAACAATGGAAAACTAAGCTATTTTACAGTAAAATTTTCAATTTGTAAGATTAGAAATAAGCATAATTATAAAAAATAAAATTAGAAGTTCAGTTATGTTGAAGAATGAGGAAGCAACTTTTCAGACTAAATATACATTTTTATAAATTTTTTTCAGACTGTATATGTTTTTCTAAATCATAAATATATGTTATCTTCATAAATACCCTTATATCATTTTTCAGACTCTAGCTGCATATATACCATGCCCATAAATACAATGAGAGACATTTGGGAACAAACATGAAAAGAATTTAATTTACAGAATGGTGTTTTTTTATTTTTGCTTTTATTTATTTTTTTATTTGACAGAGAGAGACACAGCAAGAGAGGGAACACAAGCAGGGGGAGTGGGAGAGGGAGAAGCAGGCTCCCTGCTAAGCAGGGAGCCTGATGCGGGGCTCGATCCCAGGACCCTGGGACCATGACCTGAGCCGAAGGCAGACGCTTAACGACTGAGCCACCCAGGCGCCCCCCCCCTTTTTTTTTTTTAAGAGAGAGAGCGTGAGCAATGGGAAAGGGGCAGAGAGAGAAGGAGAGAGAGAATCCTAAGCACAGGGGGCTTGATCCCTCAACCCTGAGATCATGACCTGAGCTGAAATCAAGGGTCGGATGCTTCACTGACTGAACCACCCAGGCGCCCCAAGTTTACAGAATGGTGTTTTGAAGAATTTTTTAAACAGGGGATTTTGTGTGTGTGTGTGTGTGTGTGTGTGTGGTTCAACTGGAATTTTGGCTATGGTTATTAAGACTTGGATTTACAGCAATAATTTAATTACATTTGATTAAAGTGCTGTGTTTACATATATGTGGAATTAAAACAAAAGAGCAAAAAAAAAAAGTGCTGTGTTTATCTTTGACTGACTAATAGGAACATGAAATACTGATGTGTTCAACTTGACCTGAGTGATCCAAAATCAATTACTCCAGCTATATTTCCCTGTAGTCATTTCATTAATGGCCTTACTGAGGTATCCCCATTTTCTGAGTGAGTACATGGGAGATCTGACCTGGATAACTTCTCTCTTTTCTTCAGGGTCTGAATTCAGATAATTCTTTTTTTTATATATATATTTTATTTATTTATTTGTCAGAGAGAATGAGAGAGTGAGAGAGGGAGGAAGAGGGAGAAGCAGGCTCCCCGCTGAGCAAGGAGCCCGATATGGGACTCAATCCCAGGACCCTGGGATCACGACCTAAGCCGAAGGCAGACGCTTAACCGACTGAGCCACCCAGGTGTCCCTGAATTCAGGTAATTCTTCAGTGTCTGAACTTTGGACCCCTGGTGTGTAAAATCAGGTTCCAAGTACAAAGTGGAGGAAACATAAAAAATATTTGCTTTCCCCCCTCCATTCTCCCCAGTTTCAACCAACTATAAATACCAGAATACTATGTTTATGCTTCCCCTGTCTTTTAAGTCAAAGGAGAAGTTAGTAGGGTGTAGTTAATCAAGTATTTTATTTAAATACACATTTCTTAGTGTGCATTTCTATGTCTCTTCTCTCAACTCAAAGAGGAACTATGTATGTGTATATTTTTCTTGTACATAATTTTCTTTCTTCTTATATGTATCTTCTCACCTTATGGCAGTTGTCAGCAGCTACAGCCCACACATCTTGAATTGAATAGCACTTGGGAGGTTTCCTGGCTAAATGAGCATTTAATCAGTTATCATACCCTTTTTACTTTCAAGGGAACCAGTAGGGTCAGAGGGAGTGTGGGGGATTTTGCTTTATACTGCAGTTGCTACTTACATTCATGGAAGTTTGAGTAGTAACTGTTATTGAAAAACAAATTCCTTTGGCCTCTTCAAGTATTTTAAAAAGTCTCAGCAACAATAGTGATAAAAAAATCTCAGTAAAAATAGGGAGTGATAATGGAAGTATATTTGATTAATAAAATTTAAGGTAATATAGGGCGCCTGGGTGGCTCAGTTGGTTAAGCATATGCCTTCGGCTCAGGTCATGATCTCAGGGTGCTGGGATTGAGCCCCACATCAGGCTCCCTGCTCAGTGGGGAGTCTGCTTCTCCCTCTTCCTCTGTCGCTCCCCCTGCTTGTGCCTCTCTCTCTCTGTGTCTCAATAAATAAATAAAATCTTTTAAAAAAAATTTAAGGTAATATATTACTGACACTGTTACTCTGTATCCTTCCAGAGGTTCTTTATGAATATAGGAACAAACATAAATATGATTCGCTTCTCTTTTTTTTAAGATTTATTTATTTATTTGAGAGGGAGAGAGAGCATGTGTGTGTGTGTGTGTGTGAGCAGGGGGAGGGGCAGAGGGAGAGGGAGAGAAGCAGACTCCCTGCTGAGTGCAGAGCCTGCTGTGGGCTCCATTTCATCACCCTGAGATCACGACCTCAGCTGAAACTGAGAGTCAGTCACTCAACCGACTGAGCCACCCAGGCGCCCCAATATGTTTCTATTTTCATTCTTCAAAGAAATCGTGTTAAAACATTGTTCTTTCTGTGTATTATGTGTTTTAAATGTTTTAATGTGTGTTTTAAAATATATTTGAATACCAGGTTAATTTTTGATTCCTAAAAGAATATTCTCTATGGTTCAAAATACAAAAAAAAAAAAAGCCTAAAATTAATTAATTAATTAATTAATTTGGCGGGGGGAGAAAGAGAATCTTAATCTTAATCTACACTGAGTGTGTAGCCCATAGTGGGGTTTGATATCATGACCCTGAGGTCATGACCTGAGCCGAAATCAAGAGTCGGGTGCTTAACTGACTGAGCCACTAAGGTGCCTCTAAAATTTATTTTTAATGTATAAATATGTAATTTAAACATGCAGTTGTTAAGTGCTTAGTTGAAGAGAATATTAATATCTATAAACTTTCATTTTTCTTCCGAAGAAGATTATGATCTAATTCTGAGAATGAGGTACACGTGCTTTTAAAAAGCACTCATGGCTAGGGCGCTTGGGTGGCTCAGTCGGTTAAGCATCTGCCTTCTGCTGGGGTCATGATCTCAGGGTCCTGGGGGCTCTCTGCTCAGTGGGAATCCTGCTTCTCCCTCTCCCTCTGCCTGCTTGTGCTCTGTCTCTCTCTGTCAAATAAATAAATAAATAAATAAAATCTTAAAAAAAAAAGCACTCATGGCAATGTACATAACTTTTAAAGATTTTATTTATTTATTTGACAGAGAGAGACACAGCGAGAGAGGGAACACAAGCAGGGGGAGTGGGAGAGGGAGGAGCAGGCTTCCCGCTTAGCAGAGAGCCGAATGCAGCGCTTGATCCCAGGACCCTGGGATCATGACCTGAGCTGAAGGCAGACGCTTAACGACTGAGCCACCCAGGCGCCCCTGTACATAACTTTTAAATGTATATGGAAGAAGTCCATCCTGATGATTTTTATAGGTGACTTTTTTTTCCCTAGACATCTGCCTCAAGAATATTTTCTGTAATCCTGGAAATTCAGTAATTTAACTAAGATATGTTTTAATATTTAGCATTTTGCATCAAATGTTTCTGAAATCTGATAGGCTTTTTTTGATCTGAAATGAAAATGAAAACATATGACTCATAGGATGCAACAAAAGCATTACTGAGAGGAGTTTATAGCAATAACTGCCTGTATTAAAAAGGAAAGATCTTAAATAAACAACCTGTCTTTATACCTCAAGAAACTAGAAAAAGAAGAATAAGCCTAAAGTTAGCAGAAGGAAGGAAATAACAGATTAGACATAAACAAAATAGAGAATAGAAAACAAAAAAATCAACAAATCCAAGAGTTGTTTTTTGAAAAGATAAACAAAATTGACAACCTTTACTCAGATTTACTAAAAAAAAAAAAAAAAGAGAACACTCAAAATCAGAGTTGAGTTACTATTGATTCTATGAGAAATGGTGATTTTCTTCAACATATTGTACTTGATGACTGCATATTGTTGTGTCTTCCATAGTGAAGGACTGTGGGCAGGGGGCAGGGAAGAAAGTTGAGTTGGAAGTCTCTGTGTGTTTTGTTAGAATATTTGTGCTCCATTTTCACTTCTGAAGTTCTGTTAACCGTTCCACAATAGGGTTCCCTGAAACTAATTAGAATACATGTTCCCTCTTACTGAGGGAACAGGCAAATGTATCTGCCCTATTCCTCATTCCTCATGTGTAGCCCTGGAGCCTTTATCTCCATTAGAGATACTAAGCTTCTTTATTGTACATTTCCTGAACTTTACTTGTTTTTCCCTGTAGCTCTTTCCACTTCTCCCCATCAAAATATCACTCAGTTCATTTTCCCCAAATTTGATGGTATTCAGAGAGGACTATTTGGTTTCTGAGGGAGAGGACTGGGTGAAGGATTAGGTGCCTTACTACAAAATAACCCTCACACTGCTCCAGCGACTGATCTTTGCTCCCCCTTTTGGCTGCCCCTTTTTGAGCTTCATGGTATTGGATTGCTTAGTTGCTGCTGAATTTTTCCTGGGTTTTGCTATTTTTATTTCACTGAATTGGATGTTGGGAGAGGAAATTATTGCAGCAGTTTTATTCCACCATCTTAACTCAGAAGTCCCCAAAGCTTTTTATTAACCAGGAAAATATTTCTATTCATTGTGCAGGTAAGGAAATTTTCAAATACAGGATTAGGGAGGGCACATTATCATGTGAACAAGTACTTAATTACATTAAAGATGCAAATGTTTTTTGAGATTATACTTTTGTAAACAAGATGATCTTATTATAATGGAGGATTTGTGATAACTGCAATGTAAAGGAGCCTCAGAGGAAAAATTAGGAAAGCTGAGTATGAGAACTATTTATTGCCCGAGGTAGTGGTATGCATAAAATCCAATGAATGCCAGACTGTGTGCAAAATCACAACACAGTGCATTCTAGACATAGTCCCATTCGCTTTCTTTTAAATATCTAGGTGACTTTTCATTTCTTGTAAGTGAACTGAGGAAATGTTGTCTCAGACTGACACACTTTTGAATGTTTTAAATCTCTAACAATCAAAAACACACTTGGCAGAGAACTAATTTCACACCTCAGGCATTGAAACCCAGAGTCTGTATTCATTGTTTATTTTACATAATGTAAAACAGCATGAAGCATGACATATTATACAACAGATGAATGGGAGTTTTAGAAAATAAGGAATCATTTTACATTTACACCTGGTGGATGACATTTTATATATTGGAAGTTGTCCTGATATATCAAACATGATGATTTTTTTAAGTCAAGTGAATTTTTTGTCACTAGCATACATTAAAGAATAAAAGATTTCTGTTATTATTGTTCGATTATATTTTTATGGAACATAATGGTAATTTTATGGGTTATTGTGATGTCAATGTTGATATGTAATAAATCAGCTTTTGTTTTAAATATGGTATATATAAAAGTTAGAGATCATCATAAAATCTAGATTAATAAAATTATAATATGCTTACAAGTAAATAGCTGAGCCAATTTGAAATAATCCTTCAGGAATAGAATGATTCATTTCTTATATAAAACCTTTGAATTATTAGGGAATATATTAATAATTTCTGGTTTAATTACTGGAGCCAAGTAGCCATATATTGGTGTAATTTCTATAATTTAGAGGTGTTTAAATTATTTCAGGTATGGGTATTGTTAAAAAAAAAATTGTGCTCAGTCAAAGATATAGTTTGGTAGTATGCCACTTTTTGTCTATTGGGAACAAAACTCCCATGTTGTATAAAGTCTAAACCGTATAGTATAAAATCATAACTGTCAACTAACACTAGGTGACATGTTGCTTCATTTTAGGAATTCTGGGCTAGAGTACAATGGAATTGATCACCCCTTATCACTGCTATTTCAGGTACATGCTATACTTTATTTGATAGACTCACACGGTTGAAGTCAGCTCAGCATTGAGTCTGGTGGCTTCTGCTCAATTTTTGAATCCCTAACTTACATTCCTCGAGATAGCAAGCTGTTATAAGAAAGTTCAATATGGGGTCACCTGGGTGGCTCAGTTGGTTAATCGACTGCCTTCGGCTCAGGTCATGATCCTGGAGTCCCGGGATCTAGTCCCACATCGGGCTCCCTGCTCAGCAGGGAGTCTGCTTCTCCCTCTGACCCTCCCCCCTCTCATGCTCTCTATCATTCTCTCTCTCTCAATAAATAAATAAAAATCTTTAAATTAAGAAAAAAAGGAAGTTCAATATGGACAGAAGGGAGAGAATAGATGCTGAGTAGCAAAAGGAGTGTGCTGGGGTTTTTTGGGTTGCTCTTAGATCCATTCCTGCCCTTCCATGCCTTACTACGTGTACCAGGAAGCTGGACCCTTGCAAACTTCGATTTCCAGTCTTTTTTTTTTTTTTTTTTGCCAAGTAACTTCCAGTTAGATCTGACTAATGGGAAACATTTCTGGTAGACATGGGAAGAGAGGAACAGCCTCTGCTTCTGGTGGCATTTCCAACACCTACACGACTATAAGGTCCAGGGGCCTTTTGTAGTTCCACCAGTGGTAGAGGTGGCTCCTCTGGTTTCGGTGGTTTCAGAAGTGAGGCCAGGAGGGCCTACTGTTGCCAGTGGGTTTTGGTGGTTCCGGCAGGGTGTCAGAAGTTTTAGTGGCAGCAGCATTCCCTAGCAGTGTGAGCAGTCAGTGCGCTGTGGGTTCCAGTAATCCCCCCTCCATTTTGTCATTCCAGCCCAAGGGGTGGTAGCAGCTTCTGTGCTTATTTTCCTCACTTTACCTAAAGCTTTTTGATCCTTCAGCCTGTCAGTCATTTTTTATAAGGGTTCCTTGCAGTAAATACTCTATGTTTAAAATATTTAGCACAATTTCTGTTTGCTGATGAGACTTTACTGATTCTGTGCTGTCATTATCTTTCTGGTATTACCCCAGACTGTTCTAAACTGGGCCCTCTTTAGCCTGGAGTGGGCACTCTCATTCCATCTGTGTGGCTGAGGATCTGTCTTCGACTCCAGCGACAAGAATCGGGAGTGCCCTGTGGGTCTGTGCATCAGTATGGTTTGATGGTGAATATTATTTCCCTACATGTATTAACATTCCTTAGGTTTTGTATGTTTTAATATAACCCATTCTTAAAAGAAAAGCAGATAGGGGCACCTGGGTGGCTCAGTTGGTTAAGCCTTTGACTCATGATTTTGGCTCAGGTCATGATCTCAGGGTTGTGAGATCGAGCCCCACCTCAGGCTCTGTGCTAAGCAGGGGGTCTGCTTGGGATTCTCTCTCCCTCTCCTTCTGCTCTTCCCCCTGCTTGCACATGCACACTCTCTCTCAAATAAATAAATCTTAAAAAAAGCAGATAATACATATAAAACATTTTCTCTGTTTATTGCAGTATCTGTAGATTCTCCCATAATAGCACTTCATGCATTGGGTTGGAATTACCTTTATTTTTTAAGGCATTTTTCCACTAGACTGTGAGCTCCACAAGTAAAGCCATCGTGCCTGTCTTGTTTACTGTTTTATCATTAGTTCCTAGACAGTACCAAGGACCGCAAGCTTCTCATTAGATGTTTGAATGGATGAGTGAACAGCTAGTTGTGTGTGTGTTTGGGTGTAGCATTTTGGGGAGGTGAGGGGCTGCACTGTAGAGTCTACAGCCTTCAGACCTTTCCAACTGTTATACTTGATCCCTCAATTCCTCTTGTTACTCTGTCAGTTTATGGTTTTTTGTTTTGTTTTGTTTTTTTTGCTGTCTATTTGAGCTAGTTTTTGCCATCTTACCTTGTGTTTTCTGTTTACCTTACTTAAATTTTTTTTCTTGTTTTCTACCTTTTGTAAGAATAATAAACTTTCTTTTATTGCTTTCTCCTCTTTTTCTCTTTTGAATCCCTGGGCTACTTTGGAATTATAGATTGCATTTCTAATCTTTCCATATCTATTGCTTAGAAAGCCTATTGTTCTGCCATTTTGACACAAAAGTTATACAGTTATAATCAACTTGCTCATATTTTATTGAGGAACTCTCTAGATTTTAAATTTCTAAAAATATAATTATTTACATAACACTAAAAAAGCTTTTTATTGTGAAAAACTTCAAACATATGCATGTTTCTGATACCAGTATAATGAATTCTTTTGTGCCTAGTATCAGCTTTAACAGTGATTATAATTATAATAAATGGTCAACCTTGTTTCATCTGTTAATACTCTCTACTTCATATGATTTCTTTTGAAATCATTTCAGTATTTTTTCTAAATGGTAAAAACTCTCAAAGATATAATCACTATGCTATAATCACTTCTAAAACTTTACTTAATGTCATCAAATATCTAGTGTTCAAATATTCCTGACAGTCTCCTAATTCTTTTTAGTTCAAATAGGGATCCAAATAGGGTCCATAATGATAAGCAATTGAAAAGACCCATCTGAAATCTATTTTATTTTATTTTTTCTTTTTCTCATTGCAATTTATTCTGCAAATTTTCCTGCAGTGTGGATTTTGCTAACTGCAGTTCTATTTTCTTTAACAGGTTCCCCTTTCTCCCTCATTTTATATAAATTAGTATTTAGATTTAGAGACTTGACCAATTCAGTTTCTTTTCTTTTCTTTGTCTTCTTCTTTTTTTTTTGGTTTGCAAGAAAATTTCTTAAAGAGTATTCATAGAAGGCACAGGGTATCTAGCTCTCTCCCTTTTGTTGATGTTAACAACTACTGATGATAACTGCCAGGATACGTTATTTGATTAGGAGTTGCAAAATGATGTTTTAAATCTCCCTTTAAAATTTATTACTTGGCATATTTCTATAAAGAGAAACTTACCCTAATCAACTACTAAATTACCTTGAAATACCCTCGGTGCATGCAAGAAAGTCAGGATTTATCAATTTTCAAAATAATGACTGGTTCCCTAATATTTCCTTAAGGTGTGCAACGATTTTTTTTAAGTTTCAGTATGTATTCATGAATTTTGGCATTTTTGATTTTTAAATCCTTTGCAGTTATTATTCTTATTTTGGCTGGAAAGAACTTCCTCAAGTTGCCTCTCAAATCCTTTGTATCTATCATCAGTAGGCTTTGATTTTTTGATTTTTGGTTTGAGAAAATGTTCTAGAATCATCTTGTGCATTTCCTGTTCCATTTTGGAATACTCAACTTGTCCAAGGAGTCCTTGTTTTCTTAGTGGAAGATGGTATTTAGAAAGTACCAGGTATTAAGTGTACTATTGCCTTTTCAGTAAACAGAGCTAAGAAGTGTATATGTGTTCAAAATAAAGATAAAATATGTCATGATTTCACACTGATAATTTCAATTCAAATTCAAGAACATAGAATCTTTACTTAACCTCTTTAATCTTACATTTGCTTCCCCCTCACACCCCTATAATTACTCATCTATTTTTTTTTCACAATACACTTAGAATAATACCAACACTAAGTCCAATGGTATGATTACTGAGAACAGTTTAAGAATTTTTTTTTTTGCAGTTCTTTTTGTATATTTCAGCTTAGTGTATATTCCACTGGATAGGTAGGACCAAATGACTGTATTTTAAAATCACTTGAAATAATGCCATGTGTGATTATGCCCTAATTTGTTATACCATTTGGCTTTTACATTTCTTTTTATTTTTGCTTATTAAGGGATTGCTTTTTAAAAATGTTTGTTTTACATTTATATAAGGTATTTATGTGTTCCTAACATCAAATACACAAAGCAAGATATAATCTGAGAAGTCTAGCTTTATCTTTGTACCCTTTTGCTTGTTCCCTCCCTTCCCTTTATAGGTACCTCTATTAGGTTTCTTCAGAGATCAATCGATCGATCGATCTATTTATCTATCTATCTATCTAGAGAGATTTATTTTGAGGAATTGGCTCATGTAATTATGGAGACTGAGAAGTCCCACAATCTGCAATCTACAAGCTGGTGACCCAGGAAAGCCAATGGTATAATTTTGTCTCAAATCTGAAGGCCTCAGAACCAGGGGAGCTGATGGTATAAATCCCAGTCTTGAGGGCAGGAAAAGATGAGATGTAATGTTCACCCTTCTAATGCAGTCCTTCTCAGCCTCTGTTGTCTAAGGGAGGGCTTTGTCCTTACCTGTGGGTTCTTGGATTTCACAATATTGTCATGTCTATGGATAGTTGCTAGTTGGCCTTCTTGTAAGGAAGAGTGAAGTCCAGTGAGAGATCATGAAAGCTTAGCCTTTGAGGGTGGTGATGATACTGCAGAGAAGTGAATGATTAGAGAGATATGTAGAAGCCAAGATTGGTAGGACTTGGGTATGGAATATTGAATATTGGCAACAAGGAAGAGGGTGGTTTTAAGAAGTCACACGGTGGAGGGGGGTTGCCTATGGTGGCTCAGTCGGTTAAGCGTCTGACTCTTGATTTTGGCTCAGGTCATGATCTCAGGGTTATGAGATCAAGCCCCACTTAGGGCTCTGAACTGGTTATGGAGCTTCCTTAAGATTCTCTCTGTCCATCTCCTTCTGCCCCTCTCCCCCCACCAAAAGAAGTCTTATGGGGTTTTTGTCATGAACAATCACTGACTCAAAGAAAAGTGACAGAGCGCCCAGTTTGAGTTCCAGTTTTGGATATTCTAAAGGGCATTTGAGGTCTCACAGTGGAGATGTTGATTATTAATTAGATATACCATGCTTATGGCTTTTATATGGTATTACCATTTAGTATCTCTTTTGAGACTGTGAACTCTTTGAGGCCAAGAAACATGTTATATCACTCAAAGTTCTTATTTTCAGGCAACAGATAACTGGCTCCAGTAAGGCAGAAAGGAGTTTATTGAAAAGATATATTGGGTATCTTTGGGATTTAATGGAAGGTTGGAACACCAGGCATGGGAAAATGTTTCTAGGGACAAACTCCAAATCCCACATGGGAACTGGTCTGAAGAGGGAACCATGGAAGAGCACCGGTCTACATCTGTACTGCTGCCTCTTTGATGCTAACAACTCAACTTTACCACAGCCACCACCACATGCCATTTCTGTGCCTTGACCTCGCAACCTCCGTTACCAATACTGTGTCTGCTGGCAGTGGGGATGAGTCAGAGTCAGATATGGTTGCATTTGATTGCCAGAGCCTAGGTCACAAGATTATTCTTTATCTGCAGGAATAACTGGGAGTGTGGGTATCTAACATTTTTCAGCTCTTGTGCAGTAAGAAGCGTTTTCTCTTCTATCAAGATAATAGAGTGGAGACCCTGTACACAAAGTAGAAAGAGGTTCAAATTCTGGAGGGATAACATAAAAGGCAGATTTGCCCTTACATATATCTTATTCATCTTTGTATACTTGGCACCTCATGTAGCAACAGTAAACATGAAATAATAAATAATTGATTTTGAATTGAAGTTGTTTTCACAATGAGTTAGAGTAATTCAGATGAAAATTTCCTTCGCTTTGAGAATTTAGACAGTCTTTCTATTACTAGATAATTATATATCATTTTAATTTGTTTTTGTAAACTAGCCTCACTGTGAAATTCCATAGTTATCATTATAATTTGTTTTTTTGAAAAATATGTATTTTTTTGTAACAACAGTGGCCTTACATTTCTTATTTGAGGGATATAGGGCACATTTCAGTGCTCAAAATATTTTAGACTTTTTATTTAAGGAAAACATTTTTTTTCCATTTTTCCTTTCCTACCTGTGCCTTATAATGCTAAACAAATAAATAATATTTGACATTTCCTATTGTTCCATGGCGTATTTTTGCCCTAGAACTTATTTCACATTCCATCAGTCCCATTCAGATTGATGGAGTGCAATCATTTAGCCCTTCTCTTGCCTTCTTGCATTTTGTTTCGGGCCTTCTGAGTTTTATTTTTCCCCTCAAAAATTTGAAAAAATTTTTGAAAAATCCTGCATTTTCTTCATAAGCTGTAATAGATAAGCAACAAAGATTCTAGCTGAATCTTTTTTAATGGTAGTGATGATTAATGAAGAAACCATTTGTTACTAACTTGAGAAGAGTAATCTTAGTAGATCATTTCTCCTCCAGACATGCAAATCAGACAATTTTACTTGCTTATTCCCATTTTACTTCTTATGTTTTGGTATGAAAAGAAGCCTTTTGCTTTTTTCCCCCCACTTCATGTTGCAGTTTTCCTTAATACTAGTGTCTCGATGGTATTTTTTCCTATGATAACAAGAACTGCTAGAATAGGCATGCTGTGTTATAATGCTAATCACCTGTCCATTTAATCCAGACTCTTGTGGTGGTTAGTACTGTGTCAGTTATGCTAAAACCATTTGTGTTAGAATGCTCCTCTCTGTGTGGTTTTAGGTTAGCATTAGCCAAAAGAGAACTTTATCCAAGATTTGAAAAGCAGCAGTGAAGCAGTAATCATTTCCCTAGCAGGCTCATGTGATTAGATGCAGTTGCCTATAGATGCAGAGGGGCCACCAGGTGCTGGCAGGTTCCAGCTGGTCCTTGATCTGCATCCAGCTTTTGTTTCTGACTGCTGACCCTACCTGACCCACAGTGGCTGCCGGCCCACTCCTGGACTCTGCATAGTGGGCTCACAGATGTGGTAGCTGCCCAGAAGCATGCTTCCCATAGACCTCTCCATGAGCCTTCCTTTCGTAGCCCATTTCAGGGGTTAGATGTACTTGGTTTCTCAGATTGCCTGACTGGTCACTCTTACTCTGATCTTCCAACTTCCTGCTTGGACCTCACTTGCCGAGCTCTTTCCCTAATTGTATGAGATGATACTTACAATAAATCTCTTAGCTTGTAACTCATGGTGAGTCTGTTTCCTAGTTGAACCCTGACTGATTAAATTCTTCATGCTGAAACCTCTTCTGATACTTTTTCTTTGCTTTTTTTCCTTTGTCATGAATTACTATGGATGTGTGTGAGTGTGTGTGTGTGTGTGTGCCTATGTGGTGCACGCACATATTTAAGACTTGTCTCTTGACCTAAATAAATTCTATTTCATTATTGGCAAGAAGTCTAAATTAATTTTTCTAGTGGTATTCAGTGTTCTCATTCTAGTGCATACTGAGAGTAACGGAAACTATAGTCATACCTTACTCTGCTATTTTTGAAGTTAATTATGCTGAAGGCCTTGTACAAGGTCATGTGAGGGTATAATACCAGAGTAAGGAGTGATCAGATGATCTCATTCGAATGAGATCTATATAAACTATATAGCTATCTATATATCTATATATCTAAATAAACTATATTTTTGTACTGAACACTTACTGGAGGTGTAGCTAGATCAGTTAATTGGAGCCCTTAACACATGTAAGCATTGTGTCTGCATATGGGTTGATTAAGTAATCTGCTTTCTCCTTTTTTAGATTGTTGGTTACAGTTTTGAGGTGTAGCTTTGTTTCATACTTATTCTTAGGGAAGGATGAAGTTTTTATTGTCTATTTCAGAGAGCATAAATATGGACGATGTGTCAAATTAAAGTTTATATTAATTAAGTGTATGGAAATTGTAAGCTAACAGGTAAAAAAATGAATGTAGACATTAATCATGTGCTTAATAAACTGAATTTTTTCATTTGATTTTTCAAATAAAACTATGCTAGATTTAATATTTTTCATTAACTTCAGAGTTTGAGAGATTAGCAAACTGAGAAACAGAGGAATAAGTAATTTATACAAGATCACAGAAAGAATAAGTGGCAGAAGTGGGTTCTGGATCAAAGCTGTTGGACTCGAGTGCTCACACTCACTACAACTACACAGTATCTTCTCCCAGCTCCCTGCCTTATCAATATTATAAGAAGAGGGTGGCTGTTGAAGTTGGACAGCATGGGGTAAAGTATTAGCCCCCCCAACTTACTGTTTGCACTTAATTAGAGCAATTAAACTCTTTTGTCCATAATTTATTAATTTGAAAAAAATGATATAATTATACATCCCAGTACGGTTGTGAGACTGCTAGTAAATTGCAAAACTCATTGTAATTGTAGCCATTAGCTTATTTTCTAGATATATTTGAACTTTCTATACATTATCCTTAGTAATAGAAGAGACACAGAAACAAAAAACAAAAAACAAAAAACCTGTTTTGTCACTGGGGAGTTGGGTGCATTACCCCAGTCTTTCTAGATGGAAGAGAGATTGCTTAATTTAGAAACAAAAAAAA
Source organism: Leptonychotes weddellii (assembly GCF_054177405.1). Classification (NCBI taxonomy): domain Eukaryota; kingdom Metazoa; phylum Chordata; class Mammalia; order Carnivora; family Phocidae; genus Leptonychotes; species Leptonychotes weddellii. Next base: position 57,481,946 of record NC_138380.1, read on the forward strand.
ATTCAAGTAATAAAAAATACAGGAAATACATATGAGTAGTGATGTGAAGTAATGATATTTACAAGAGTAAATATTAGGCACCTTCTAAATATCTGACAAAGACAAATGTTAACTCAACTCTGTTACATATACTTAGTGGAATGTTATTTAGCCACTAAAATGTTTATGAAGACTTTATAATAACATGGTAAAATGTTTAAATATTAGTGAAAAGTAAGATACAAAATACTACATACAAAAATACATGAAAAACTGGAAGGAAATACTTTATGAAATATCAATAGTAGTGCACCCACAAGTGAATATTTTCTTTGTTTTATTTTCCTGTGGTCTCTAAAGTTTCCATTACCTTTAAAATAAAGTATAAGCTTTATTTGAGAAGTTGGGAACTGCTGTTGAGAGTCGTACTCTGCTGTTTATTCATGGGTGTGACTCCCACAATAAAATGGTAGAGAAGCTAATAAATTGCTTTTTATTTCACTGGCAAAGCTGAAGAGGTACACAAGCAAACGTCTCTTCTTAAATGGCTGGCATATATTTTCTTCCTTCTTTTTCTTTTTTTCCCCCACAATCATTGCTGGGGGTCAAGGTGTTGGCACCAGTACAGCATTTCATTTTCTGCAGAGGAGTGCATGCAATATTTATATATTATATATCATTACTTTGAAATCAGTTTATGATAAAAGGAGCCAGAACTCTTTCCACAGGGCTGCTTCTTTCTGTTTAAAGAGGCATCTTTTCATTGGAGTGTAGTAATGGCCGTAGTGCTTTAGCAAATAGCTATAAAACATGAAAACATCCTCCTTTCTTGTATTAATCCATCAGGAAGCTTTCAGGGATTCTTCTTGTCTAAAATATTCATAGGCAGCAAAATGTCCTGAATGCCCTACAGAATTTGTGCAGAGCCAGGCAGATGATTGATAGTGAAGTTCTGTTCTGAGTCACTCACAGTATGTAATTCTATTTGTCTTGCCAAATACGGAGAGCAGGCAACTCATAAAAGGTAAAGGTAACAGACACCATATTTTCTTACATTTAAAAAAGAACTTGGTGTCTCCACTTCACTGTACTCCACTGAATATAGCAAATTTTTATTAAATAAAAGGTGGGTGAGCTATTTTTTGTAGAGTGGATTAAAGTTTTATTAAGCACACATCATTATATTGCACATTTCTCTTTGGTATATATTTGCCTACATGGGTGTATCTTAAGCAAATGATGTTCACGTGTTGTCTAATTAAAGAAAAAAACTGTCAGGGTGCCTAGTATAAGCAACGTATACATTAAACATTCAGTATATCCCTTAATGAATAACAGTCACTTTCATTCCTCCAGTATTTTCGACATTAGTGTATTTAAGATATCGTTCAGTTTTCCATTTAATCCATGTTAAAACTAAAATTCTGCCCAGGTTAATCTCATGAAGTGAGGTAATGCAATAGATAAGCAATAGGTGATATTGCGACTGCTAGCTAGATTTAGCACTTTGAACCGTTCTTATTTCCTGAGGGCATGAGTCTATCCTTTGCACTTGTATTCAAGTCTCCGAATTTTGGCTGAGTCAGGACCTTGGAATCAGATCTGGAGGACTTGCTTTTAGTTTACATGCTACAGTATATAAACTGTCATTGTTCATGGCAGATACCGTGCTGCACTATATCTAAAATGAATTGTCATGTGCAAGAAAGAATAAATTATAGTTTTATATTTTATTTTTCTGTAGTGAAAAGATACTAGAAATACAGAAATATAGCATCACTGTGAAGAAATTCTTGACATATGAGATCATGAAGACAACTGGGACTTTCTACCTAGGATGAAGAGGTATTTGAGGTAAGAGTTATTTGTAAGTGTGCATAGTTTGGTAAACTACAATCAGTTAAAGAGCAGGGACCATATTTCAACATTATTTGACTTTCAGATTACATGTGTCAGTTTGTACATAGTAGGAAATCAATGTTACATTCAGCAAAAATGCAAAAAAAGTCTTAGATTGCAGGAAATAATCAGTTGGGCAGAAATTGCCAACTGGTGGTTTTTCATAGGAGACCCACTGGATCTTGAAATTTGGGTATCACTTTGACTAGTTTGCTTTACATTTCTCATTGAGCTCTCTTTCTATAATATTTCATGCTTTAGTATATTCTTTGTTTTTATTCTTGGCATACAGAAGATGGCTATCTTCCAGTCTTTGAAACAGACAATAAATTTCCCCAGAAATTTGCCCATAAGACAAGAAAAATGTATTGACACAGTTAACCAAAGATATATACACATGTTTAAACTATCCTGAAAATATCTTCTTATTGATTGTAATTTTTGAGAATTTTTGCACCCTTCCCACTGAGGTGGTGAAAAATAGCTTTTCAAATTATATGAGAGCTAAGTAGAATCTGAGATTTTCCAAGTCTGTTAGCTTGCTGTTTTGTTTTTTTAAACAAACAGAAAGCATGTAAAGGAACAAGGATAGATTGGCTACTTTAAAAAATGTTTTTTTTATTTCTAATTTAAACCTTTATTTCTAATTTAAAATTATTTTGACAATGTGAGTTTTTGGGCTAATTTACGAACTTTAGAAAGCATTATGCTTTTTTTTTTTTGGTAGCTTTTTCAATCAGATTTAGGATTATGGTTTGTGGTATATATATATATATATATATATATTTTAAAGATTTTATTTATTTATTCATAAGAAACAGAGAGAGAGAGAGAGAGAGAGAGGCAGAGGGAGAAGCAGGCTCCCCGCTGAGCAGGGAGCCCGATGCGGGACTCGATCCCAGGAGTCTGGGATCATGACCTGAGCCGAAGGCAGATGCTTAACTATCTGAGCCACCCAGGCGCCCCGTGGTATATATATTATGGAAATATTTTTAATTTCTTTTGGTATATGTGTTTGTCTACAGATTTCCCTTTAGTCTGATCTAATATTCTTTTCAGTTCCTTCACTTTTTGAGTATCTAAGAGGAATTTCTATAGCTAGATTTTAAAAACAGCAGGACAGGAAGTTTGGAGAGTTCATTCATTTATTCAGAAATGTTTATTGAGTTTCTACTGTGTGCTGGGCATGGAACACAACAACAAACAAGAGAGAAGTAGTTCCTCCACTTGGGCCTGCATTCTAGTGGAGAAAACAGATAATAACTGCACATTTTGGTAAAAACCTTAATGGGAACAAGGAGTGGGCTCTCATAGATAGTAATGGACAAAGCAGGGGGTCATTGTGCATGTGTGCACTGCTTTAGGCAGTGGTCAGGGAAAACATCTCTGGGGTAGTGACATTGAGCCAAGTTCTAATGGTTGAGATGGAGCCAGCCATCTAAGCAAAGGGCCAGGTGGAAAATATTACTGGTAAGAGTAAATGTAAAGGCCCTGAGGTGGAACAGAGCTTACCTTAAAAGAACAGAAAGAAGACCAGAGAGGCTAAATCACAGTGAACAAGAGGGAGAGTAGTGTGAGTTGAGGTTGATTGGCTTGATTGTGAAAGACTTTGTGCCTGTGTTAGAGTTTATATTTTATTCTGGGAGCAGTGTGAAGTCATTGAAAGGTTTTAAGCGTAAGAGGAGCATAATCTGATTTAAATTTTATAAAAATCATACTATTATGCAGGGGGTTGTATTTTCAGGGATTTAGGGGGGGAATATAAATGGAAAGAAGTAGATAAATTAGGAGGTTATTGCAGTAATCCAGAAAAGGGATGGCAGTAACTGAGAATATAATAATGGCAGTGGAGTTGGAGAGTAGTGGACTGATTTGGGATTTTTTTTGGAGGTAGAATTACCAGGTCTTGATAGTGGATTTTGGAGAGTGAGGGGATTTGTGATATAAAAAATTCAGTAAACTTGTGTTATATTGAAATATGTGCTGACTTGTCTAGATTTAATTTGAAAATATGGAAGAAGATTGTAAAGAGTTTTCGTCTAAATGTCTGACCTTCTACTTTTAAGTAGACATGAACTAATTTGGTGAACTCTATTTGATCAGATAAAGAAAGCAGTAAAGTTAGTGGTTACAATGGAGCAGGTGAGGAACCAGACCACATGTATTGAATCCCAGTGCAGTCGTGTGCTAGTTATGTGACCTTAGGAAAATTATTTTTTCTACCCCTCAGTTTTCTCATTTACAACTGTACCTATCCAGAAAGTTGTGACTAGTAAATGAGGTAATTCACCTAATGTATGTGGTACACTGTAGCACATGGCAAACACTCAGTGGAAGCTGTTACTTTTTTTCTTTTTTTTACAGTGTTTTGCCTTTATTTTTTTTTTTTTTTGGGTATTCACCCTTTCTTTTTTTTTATTATTATTATGTTAATCACCATACATTACATCATTAGTTTTTGATGTAGTGTTCCATGATTCATTATTTGCGTATAACATCCAGTATTCCATGCAGAACATGCCCTCTTTAACACCCAGCACCAGGCCAACCCATCCCCCAAACCCCCTCCCCTCTAGAACCCTCAGTTTGCTCTTTAGAGTCCATAGTCTTTCATGGTTCAAAAAAAAAAAAAAAAAAGAAGAAGATAGCAGGAGGGGAAAAATGAAGGGGGGGAAATTGGAGGGGAAGCTGTTACTTTTTTAATGAAATGGGTAGTTCAAAGAACCAATCTAGATAACCAAAGAAACAAGAAAGGTCATCTCAGATATCTGAATATTTGAGGTTTACTGGGAGTGAATTATCTTAATTTTAACCTGTTCTATTCAAGGTCAAAACTTTTAGGCTATTCATGTCTTTTGAAGAAATGAGTATCTGTCTTTAAAATACCTTGTTCTCCTGGAAAACTGAAACTATGTAGAAATATTTTTATTTACAATTGTTAAATTTACCATTGAAAGTTTTATTTTTCTTTAGCCTTGAAAGAAATGGTTTATATGTCACTAGTCTTTCCTAGTAATACACACTGGTCATCTACCATGAGTACGGCCTTAGAGTAACACTTGGTTTCTCTCTAGTTATTTCATTAACTGGTATTTCCCTGGAAAGTCTGTTTCCCTAAATATGGTATGAGCTGACAACACGGATTTGAAGGCATAGGATCAGTGCTGCTCCGATTACTGATGTTGCCGTGTGGGAGGTTCTGGCAACAGAGCGGGTGGTTTCCGTCTGTCTCCATGGCTGCCCCTCTGAGGGGTACTTAGGGGCAAGAGCCATATCAATGGGAGGCAGCCTCATTAGTATTGCAGCCATCATCAATTAAAACTTGTCCTTGGCAGGGATAGTCCTCCTTCCCTCCAGTTTGCTTGTAGTGCAAGTGCCTGGCTTTTTTTGTTTTGTTTTGTTTGTTTTTTTAAGATTTATTTATTTATTTATTTTTTTAATGTTTTATTTATTTATTCATGAAAGTCAGAGAGAGAGAGAGAGAGGCAGCGGCAGAGGGAGAAGCAGGCTCCCCGCCTAGCAGGGAGCCCGATGTGGGACTCGATTCCAGGACCCCGGGATCATGACCTGAGCTGAAGGCAGACGCTTAACCATCTGAGCCACCCAGGCGCCCTAAGATTTATTTATTTATTTGAGAGAGAGCACCTGAGTGCGGGGTTGTGGGGAGGGATGGAGGGAGAGGGAGAGAGAGAATCCCAAGCAGACTCCACCCCGAACATGGAACTCGAGGCCAGGCTCCATTTCATGACCCTGAGATCATGACCTAAGCTGAAATGAAGAGTCAGCCACTTAACCGACTGAGCTACCCAGGCGCTCCACAAGTGCCTGTTTTTAAAGAATACCTCGATTTGGGGCGCCTGGGTGGCTCAGATGGTTAAGCGTCTGCCTTCGGCTCAGGTCATGATCTCGGGGTCCTGGGATCGAGTCCCGCATCAGGCTTCCTGCTCCTTGGGAGCCTGCTTCTCCCTCTGTCTCTCTTTCTCTCTGTCTCTCATGAATAAATAAATAAAAAAAAATCTTTAAAAAAAAAAAATACCTCGATTTGGCTCTCTTTTCCTATGGTTGACAGAGGAACAAATAGAAATAATATTTGCAACAATGGCAACAACAGCAATAACAGCAATTAACACTTACTGAGGCTTTATCTGATTTTTATCAACTTTATATAGTCATCTTTTATGACTCCTGAAAAACTGAAGAAAGGTTGCTTATATAGGCAAGTAAGTAGCCTGTTCCTGCCCTATTTCACCCACTTGCCCAGCTTTTATTTCTCCTTATTCCAGACCTAAGAACTCAGAGACAGTCTTGAACATGCAGTTGGGGAAGACTGACTGGGTTTTGGATTGACGAAGGGAGTGGTTGAAGGAAGAATGGATGCTTTTAGACAGAAGGGATTATGTGGACAGGAGGTTCCACAGGCATCCATAGACTTGCCTATAAGCAGTCCCAGTGAGTTTGTATAATGGAACCAAACAACTTTGACTTCAGTGTTCCAACCTAGACTTCTGATTGAAGCTGCCTTAAGGCTGAGCAACAAAGTGGAACCCAGACTGCATTTAGCTTGGGCATGCTCCATGCTATCAAGAATCCAGGTGTGATGTTCTTTTTCTAAATTAAGGATTGATGGTCATGGGTGTATTTGCTCAGGTAAATGATATGCTAAAAAAGACAGCATGGGCCATTAGTTCAGTGGCCTGAGTTCAAATGAGAAGAAATGTGGTATAGATATAGATAGATAACAATACAGATATATAGATATCTGTTTTTTAATTGAAGTTTCTTAGGGGAATGAAAAGACCACTTGCTTGGGATTTGGCTACCTACTGAGGCTTTACTTAGTGGAGCCTTTTTGGAATGTTATTGGGCTTTTGTTTTACCAAGTAGGCTATATCAGCTAGGGGATTTTGAATATATCAGCTAGGGTGGGGAGGAGAAATAGAGCTAGCGGGGATTGACAGGGTGGGGAGAAATTTTTTCTCTATGACTGTAATATAACTTCTCCTTTGTCTCCGAAATAAAATTTGTTTAAAATATCCATTTTGTGGTTGAATTTGGATTGTATTGGGTGCAATGCACTAAGACGGGTTCAGGGAGTACATAGGGTGAGAGCCAAAATTATGATACATACATGCATACATACATAGCTTACATGGGAAAGAAGAAGGGGATTGTGAGGTACCCACACTTCCTTTGAGTACAGCAAGGAGAATAAGCTCAGAAAACATTCAAAATGAACTTTAACACCTTTTCCAATGCCTGGCATGTGATAGATATTCAAGAAATATTTGCTGAACATTTTTATATTTTAGAATGAATGAAGGAGGGTGGCTGGAGAGTGGACATGCTGAGAATCTACTTCATGGAAATCTCAGTGTTCATGTTCACTCTGAGAAAGTGAAGTGCTTAAAAGGTGTGTGTGTGTGCACATGTGCATGCATTTTTGTTTTTGTTTTTTTTTTTAAAGATTTTCTATTTATTCATTAGAGAGAAAGAGAACAAGAAAGAACACAAGCAGGGGGAGGGGCAGAGAGAGAGGGAGAAGCAGGCTCCCCGTTCTGCAGGGAGCCTGACTTGGGGCTTGATCTAGGACACTGGGATCATGACCTGAGCTAAAGGCAGACCCTTAACTGACTGAGCCCCCCAGGCGCCCCGTGTATGTGTTTTAAGGATTAAACATATGCAGGAACTCTGTATTTTCATGTGTTTTAAGGATTAAGGATATGTAGGAACTCTGCAAGAAATTCCAATTTTTTGTGGTTTAATAATGAAACCAGCAAGTCAGTACACTTACAGCACTTGAACCTCGAATATTAACACCTTCTATTTGATTCCTTGATATCCTTCCCTATATGTTGGAGGGACCTTTTTTCTTTTTCTTTTTTTTTTTAAGATTTTATTTATTTATTTGACAGAGAGAGACACAGTGCGAGAGGGAACACAAGCAGGGGGAGTGGGAGAGGGAGAAGCAGGCTCTCCGCTGAGCAGGGAGCCCAATGCGAGGCTCCATTCCAGGACCCTGGGATCATGACCTGAGCCGAAGCCAGATGCTTAACAGCTGAGCCACCCAGTTGCCCTGAAGGAGGGACCTGTTTTACTGTGGAAGTGATGGTGGGTTATGAGGGGGTGTCTTTGGTTAGTAAGGGGCAGGATTATAATTCATATGGACTGTATCTTCATTATTAGTAGATTGTCTTCCTTTGAAGAACATGACATGAATTGTGACTCATAATTGTTTCTTTTTTTGTAAAGCAAGCTAAGTTTCAAGGATTTTCATTACAAGTAAAAACAAACAAAAAGGAATAAAACAGAGGCTATTATTTTTCTCTTTTTCAACTTCTTCATTCATACTCCTTTTGGCTGTATTGATGAAATAAATAGATTGGAACTAGTTGATTTATTAATTTAACCCTGATCAATGTGGATTGCTGCAGGACTAGTTAAGTTGATGAGGGAAGTGACCAAAATGAATGGATTTGGTATAGGCAAACCTACATCATTCACCTTAACACACTTATCTTTGTTTTAAATAATCAATTTGACAATGAAGCTGGTAATCTTAAAGGGCAAAGTTCTTTTTCTTATTCTTATAGACATTGCCGCCTTAATTCTAATTGCCTTTTTATGTTCAAAACAGGAAGAATTGTTATTTGAAACATTTGATTCCCTGAAATAAAGGTAGAAATATTGGGGCTGATATAAGTGAACTCCAATAAACGCTTGGCAGACAATAGCCCTTAAAAATTTTAAGTTTTATATTTACTGTCCCTTATGGAAAGCTATGTGACAGAAAAAGAAGAAAACATATGTTGGAAAATGAAGTAAGGATAATTGTGTACATATTCTGATCACCAATATTATTCTTTTAAGAGAAATAAAATGCATGTGTGTGTGTCTGTGTATGCATATATATGTACATGTATACAGAAGTGTAAAAACAACATTTTTGAAACTAGTAATGTGGCAAAGAAAATTTTCTCATTTGATGTCAATAATAGAGTAAAATTTACTACTTTGAAATTGTAGCAAAGAGAAGTACAACTTTATCTATTCATATTCTACGGATATCTTCTAGTCTGGGTATAGCATCTGACAGCGTTCTATTCTGATAACCTCTCCTTGATGTTTTTCTTCTTCCCAAAACAGTTTGTTGCAATTTGGTATGACTCATAATAAGAATTTTGAGATACATTTTCACCTTCTTCCCAGGGAATATTGCTATCTTTTCGCAACTCTTTTGTTGGCTACAGCAGAAGGCAACTAGCCATATTTATCTTTTGATGTGAATTCACTTACAAAACAGTCCACTAGCAATTTGTAGCTGAAAATTTCAGAATCAAATCCAAGGAACATATTTATAAAATAATTTCTCACCTTTCAAGAAAAAGAACCCATACCCCAATAGTGTATAGCTCCCTCAGGGATCGTGACGCAATATTATTTGTATAGACGTATGTGGATATTCCGTTTCTCTTAAGTCTATGTCGACACAGCATAGACCATCTACTTTTTCTGTGAAAGTAGAGAAGGAATTTGATACAGGGAATTGGAATAATTGGAATAATCCTGATATTCCAATTGGAATATTCCCGATAGTGCCAGAATACTGTGAGCTGTACAAAGAACTTGAAGAACTACTTATATTATTTGTCCCACAAAATAACCAGGTAGAAAATGGGTCTGACAATGTGTTGAAAGTTTATGGATTAACCAAGGGGGTCCTCAGAGAAGAGCTGATGTCTGACACTTGATTCCCAGTCTGCCACAAGATTTAGTACTAATTACAGTAAATGAGGAATAAGGCATGATTTGATCAGGGTTTAATGGACAGGTGCATAAGAAGAAGGAAAGAATTGAAAGAAACACAGCAGCTCTGTAGTTTAGATAAACCAGACTCCTCTCAATTTCATTGAGCCACAGACAGACTACACCTGGTTATGGGCTTCCTTGAGAGGCAAGGCCTTAAGTGGGAAATTAATTGATGAAATGACTCTTTCATTATTATGGATTGTCTGTCTTTATCTCTGGTAATACTCTTTGCCTTAAAGTCTACTTTACCTGATAATACTATAGCAACTCGAATCTTCTAATGCTTGCTGTTTGCATGGCGTTTCTTTTCCCATCTGTTTATATGTAATCTAGCATCTTTATATTTAAAGTGAATCTCTGATAGAAAATTTATAGTTGGGTATCGCTCTATATTCACCCTGACAATTTGGGCTTTTTAACCAGTGTGTTGAGTCCATTAATGTTTAACATACATATTTTTAAGTGATTGGATTTAGGTTTACCTTTTTAAAATTTATTTTCAGCTTTATATTATTAGTGTTTTCTCTAAACATCTTTAACTTTTTACAGTCTATTAAAATTTTTACAACACACGCAGAAGTGGATTTTGTGTAGCTGTTTCTTGTAACCAACTTTTAAAAAAAATCAAATATAGGATCTTAAAAGGTAGTTTAGTTAGATTTAAAGAATATGGTCCAAATAGGTAGCCTTTGGTAGTCTAATCTTACCAAAGAGTAGAATTAGGCTGTTTAGAGGAGAGCTTCATTATTGATATTGATATTATATTTGCCAGATATATTTGATATATGCAGATATAATATCAACTGCATCAAGCCCTCTATCCCTGTTTAATCAGTTACCAGAAGAACCCCAAAGCCCGTTTGGACAATTACTTGGCTTCTCATCCCCATGTAGCTCTGTGTAGCTCCTAAGTTGGATCCTATCTCCTCTTTATCCCCGTTTCTTAAACCCTTCCATATGCCCTCTAGAATGCATTTGTCTTAAGCAAAAATATCTCAGCACCTTCTCTATCCCTTTCACTTCCTCCCCCGCCCTCCATAACTGAGGATAATATTATGCCGTTGTCCTTCTAGATGGGTGATTGCTTTCTTTCCCATACTCTTTGAACCACTGGGCTGGGAAATGGTATAGATATACTACTTGCTCCTTATTGTTACTGTCGAATTTTTCTCCCTTCCTGCTCCTAAAGAACCACAGCTTTAAAACCCATACCATCAGATTTTACCACCCACCTGCCTCTTTTTACCATCATCTGGAGACCCCAAGTTGTTTCTCTTAATTCTTTGAAGACTTCAATACTTTTTTTTTTTTCAAGACTTTTTTTTTTGGAGACAGGAGGCTAGATTGTTGTTCTTCTCTCCAGATTACTCCACTCACAGTTTTTGATGCATTCAATATTACAAGCAGAAAATCTCTGTAATGCCCTTGTCTTCTTGATTTTTCCTTCTCCTGTGGTCTTGTCTTCTTCTGATTTCAGCTATTTATTCTTATGGCTGCAGTCTCCACTTTCTTACTGTTAACAACTCCTTTCTTTTTTAAATCTTATTTTCAGGCTTTCTACCTCCTTTATATTCAGCTTCTTCCTTCTAATATATGATCTTCAAAATTGCTTTGTACCTACTGAGACTTATAACCTTTTGATCACATCACTTTTTAAATGTCTCTCAGCGTGGAGGCCATGAGACCTCTAACTACAGGAATTGAAATGACGGAGGATCCCAGTGGCTGCATTTGCAGCCTGAAATCCATTGCTGAATTTGCACTGAGGCCAATGAGTGAGTGTGGCAGGCATTCTAAGGCAGACCCATTCTTGGGTGATATGGGACTTCTTTGCCAAATTTGGCTCAGATGGCTAGCCAAACTTTTCTTAGACGGTATGACAGTCAAGGATACTTATCCCAACTTTCTTTCTTTCTTTTTTTTTTTTTACATTTCAATGATTTTTATCTTTATTTTTATTTTTTTAAAATTTTATTATGTTATGTTAGTCAGCATACAATAAATACATCATTGTTTTTTATTTATTTATTTATTTTTATTCTTATGTTAATCCCCATACATTACATCATGAGTTTTAGATGAAGTGTTCCATGATTCATTGTTTGTGCATAACACCCAGTGCTCCATGCAGAATGTGCC
>NC_138380.1:57494268-57513372 GCF_054177405.1 Leptonychotes weddellii
TAGTCATTCTGTTGATGGGTGTTTGAGGGAATGTATAGAGTCCAAATTATTGACCAGAACCCAAGCAAGATGCACCTGTTTTCTTGGGACCTTAGGGTTGCTGGCCTCTTGTTTACCCAGCCTGTCTTCTGCAGGAGGGGCCTGCCACGCTGTTACTCAGGCAACCCTGTTTGGGCAGAGTTGCCCTGCCCCCCTGTGGTGGGGGATGGGCTCAGCAGGAATCAGTTTTTGGGGCTTTTGTTCTCTGGCAGCTTTCCCTGGAGGCGTTCTGCATCTCTTCTGTGAGTCAGAGCAGAAGAGACCGTTTCCAACCCTCTGCCTCAGAGCAGAGAGCTTGCAGTCTGTTCTTCAGTGAGCTCTCCAGGCCACACCGTCTCCGTTTCTGTCCGTGCTGCTATAAACTGCAGCATCCTGGGCTGTGCGTGCCTCCGCAGCGCTCCCAGTCCTGCCTCCAGGTCGGGGCATGTCTCTGTCCTTTGTGCTTCTAAAACCACCAGCCGCCCCCAGTTCACACGTGCGACCCCTCCGCTCAGGGTTTCTGCCCCAGGGGCTGCCCTAAAGTCCTTTCCCAACCGCTACCAGTCGGCGAGTCTGTGCCCTTCCCCAGCACGCGAGGCTGTCACTCACCAGAGGTGTAGGATCCCCACGACCAGGCACCCTCCCGCTGCTGTTTATCCTCTGATATCTGCCCTCAGAATCACGGCTCCCCGCTTTGTACTTCGAAACCAACCGCCTGCGATATTCTGTTTGTCGTGATCCAGATCTTCTTACATCTCAGGCTGGTTTCATGGGTGCTCAGAGTGGTCTGGTAGATATCCAGCTCAATTCCAGGGACCAGTTGAAATAGGGTCCCCTACTCCTCCACCATCTTTCCCCCCTCCTAAATCCTTATCCCAACTTTCTATCCCACTTGTCAGATAACTTACATCATGGCTTGACAGTTCTCCTACCCTCTCTGCCTCCATTCCTACTTCCTTTCATACAGGCATTCTTCCTACTAAAATTTGTGCACTTTTAATCCCATGTTTCATCTGCTTCTTGGAGGAGAGGGATCACACATTCACTCTGCTCATATCCTTACTTCCATTCATACCCATATCAGATGCCATAGTTCACTTATTTTGTACTTTGTTACTCCTTTTTCACTTTGTCATATTTGATCGGCAAACCCTAAATCCTGCTTATATATAGTGATTTGCCTACTCTGTGCCTTCATCTCTATAGCTGAATATGTTGGACACAAAACCATTCCGAATCATCTCACATAAAATTCAAGACCAGCAAGGTTTAAGGGTAATCTTACTACTCTTTCCTATTTCATATAGGGCCTTGTGGGCTGTTGAAGAACTTGGAAGATATAATCAGAGAACTTAATGTTTTAAAAGGATTACTCTGGCTGCTGGATGGATAAATGATTCTTTTGGGTTATGACAAAGAGTATTTAGTTGCTGCCCAGTATTTATTCTCTTATCTTCTTTTAATCTTTAGCTGGTTACTTGGCCACTCAGGATAAAAACTATGTTTTCTAGCCTCCTTTGTATCTGTGTGTAACAATGAAACCAAGTTTAGCTCTAGGGATAGAAATTGGAAATATTAAGGGCAGTTTTCAGAAATTGCTTTTTAAAAGAGGAATCTCCAATCTTCCTGCCTATATACTGAATCAGATATGGACTGTATGGCTGACGCTTGGGTGAACATCTTAGACTATGAGAAGAACCCTCTTCATTGTGGAACAGCAACGTAGAAGGATCCTGGGCCAGTGATATCATAGAGCACCAAACCAGCCCTGTACTACCTCTATCTGGACTATTTCATGTATGAGGACAATAAACTCCTGTCTTGATCAAGGTCCTATTATTTTGGGCATTCTATCATATATAACAATACCTAACCCTAACTGATACAGGAGGAAGTGAGAAAGCGGGAAGGCATATTATAAGGTCATTCCAGTGACCCAAGGAAGAGAGGACAGTGGCATGGTAGAGTAGGTGGCAGCAGTGGAGGTGGTAAAAATATTCAGATTCCGAGTATTTAATGCAGCAGAATGTTTGCTTGTGATGAATAAAAAAGAAAAAAAAAAGAAGATTCAAAGTGATCTAAAGATGCAATCCTGGATAACTGGTGGTTCAATAAAAAAGAAATGGGTCCACAAAAGGAGAAAAAGGTTTGTAAGGCAAAAAGGGTGAGCTCACTTTAGACTCTATTATTCTCTGTTTGAAGTGCTGCCAGAATTGCATGGGAATACTCAAGATTTCTAAAACATTCATATGTAGATTTGTAGATTGTTCATATTGAGCTGAGAGGTGGTCACAAAAGCATACAGGCTAAGGCAAAAGAAGAGAGGAGGGCCCAGGACACAATTCCGTGGATTAATTCTGTACCAGGGTATCCACAGTTAGAAAGCTTTATCTGGTATTTAAGTTCACTATGGAAAGATGCACTAACCTTACTATCAATGACATTGTGAAGTTAAACAGTGCTGCTTTTTGGTTGGCATTGTTTCCCTATTTGAAAGAATGTATTTTGTTTTGTTTTCTTCTCCTAGGTTTTCTTTATTTATGAAAGGACTGAATCCAAATTCTCTTGAATTAATTTATTTTGGTAACTTTGGCTGAGTATTCTATGACTTAGAGGTTATATTCAAGAATTACCACACATTTGGCCCAACTGTTCAGGAAAGCCTTTTATGTGAAAAGCCAAAGTTAGCATTGAAACCAGTAAAGAATATAACATACCCTCTTTTTGAACCCAAGGAGAAATCTTTCTGTGTAGTTATATTGGCAAAATTTTGCTTATATCTAGGCCTGCTTTGAAAATCAGAGCAAAAAGCTTCCCTTTGGGGAATAAAAAGTTTAGCCTAAGGTAGTTTTTTTTTTCAAAAAGTTTTCTTGCCTTGAATATAAATGAGCCTCTTACACATTGTTTTACTTATAATATGGTCAGGTACATAATAAAGTATGAAGTGTTGTACATGTTAGAAATTTTTTTGATAATTTGCTGCTGGATTTCTAAATTTTGGAAATAGTCTACAATTAAGAGATGGCTAATAATTTTCCAGCATTTCTGATTTTCTTTAAGCTTTTTCAATAGATGCAGCATGTTGGACTGGAAAGAGCATGGGCTTGGGCATCAAGCGGATGTAACTCTGAGTATTGCCCTGCCACTTACTACCAATAGTGTGGCCACCTTGGTTTATCTTTAAATAAAGATAATCAATCACTCTTATGTTATAAGGTCATGAGGATTAAATGAGGTGATGCATATAAAGTGTGGAGCATTATGAGCACAGCATAGTGTGTTATAATAACTATTGTTGCTGATGTAATTATTAATGATTTGTCTTCTTAACAAACACTGGCTTAGCATTCTTTTCAAGGTTAAAAGGAAAAAAAAGATTTAAGAAATAATTTGTTTGAGATTTAAAATAGTAATTATCCTGGGGCGCCTGGGTGGCTCAGTTGATTAAACATCTGACTCTTGATTTTGGCTCAGATCATGATCTCATGGTCTTGCTGGGGCTCTGTGCTAGGCATGGAGTCTGCTTGAGATTCTCTCTCTCCCTCTCCCTCTGCTCCTCCCCACCCCACTCGTGCTCTCTTTCTCTAAAAAAAAAAAAGAAAGAAAAAAATAATAATTATGTTTTTTGTTTTGCTCTATTGCAGTGCTTCTAATAGACGATGTTCACATAGGTGTCATACTGCCATGGGCATAGGAAATTTCATGGGGTGTAAGTAACTCCTAGCAAGATGGTTATTTTGTCACCCTTTCTCTACTACTTGAGAGTTCATATTGGGATAAAAGTGGAATTTATTCATTCACCAACGATTTGATGAACACCTACTATGTCAGAGGCACTTTCCTGATGAAGGAAAAAGGGATGAGTCTTACCCACCTGGACCATATAACTTAGTGGGTGTGAGGATGGTGTTATTATATGTATTATATGAATAACCTTGAATATGATCTAATTTTTAAAGTGAATCATTTCCTAAATTTTGAAGCTTGGACATGTAATGAATTATTGTGACATTTTTTTGCAACTAATTGAGACATTCTAGTATATTACAACTTTAGATTTGAAATCTTCCAATCTAAATGATCCCATCCCATGATACACACGCAAGGGACAGTCATGTTTTATGCTGAATCTATCCAGAAGGGGTAGCGAAGAAACTGTACCAGGAGATGATAGCTAATATGTATAATATCTAATAGGTAACCATCTAATTGGTAACCACAATATAGGTACTGTGTGGTGAGGGTTAGTCAGGATAGCTCTGCTTCTGTCACATACTGGTCTGAGAATATAATCAAGAGAAACCCAGTTTTAAGCTAATGTGCCTCCTTTTGTTTGCTTTGACTTGGGTCCCTCTCAACTCACTGCTTCCCTTGGAGGTCCTCTAATTATTCTACCAGGATATTGGTATATTTTGCTGGACAGTTGTATCCAATGGCAGTCTTCCTGTGGGAAGCGCTCTGCTCTGGTAACAGGGTTGTCTCTGACCATCTACTCATACATATCAACATGCCCTTTGGCAGCCACGCTTGTGATTCTGATACAGAAATCAGCACAAAGAATTCCAGAAATGTATTATGGCAGCAAGATGGGTGGCATTATAGCAAGCTCAAGAGAAACAGTTTAAAACTATATAGAGTCAGAAGATGTATTTTTGGTAGAATGTGTAGTAACAGCTTGTAGATATTTCTTTCATGTAAGTATCAGTAGAAAAAATTTAATAACACAAGTTAATTGGTAACAAAGGACACAGAGTTTAAGAATCCAAACAAACTATACTCTTTTTATTTCTTAAAGCTCACCTCTTTTTCATTCTGAAGGATAGAATTTATGAGACAATCTTCTGATTCCTAGAGCCCTTCTATTGTTTAATTTGGCTCTATTATGAAACAGCTTTAATTGCATGGGCAAAGGGGAAGAACACAGGTGGTTGCACAGATATTTCTGATGTACCATAAGGGATGAGAAAATACCACAAACTGCCACCATCCTAGTTGCCTTAGGATTATGGAGACATCTGTTGGTTATGTTATTGGGAATAAAAATCTGCTCTTTTATGACAATGGAAACACAAGGAGCCACTGGAGCATTAAGGAAGGCAGTGTCCCTGAGAGATAGGTAATAGGTCATTTAATCAACCATGTCTGAGAGCTGCCTCCTCTCAAAGCGTTTCTCTGAGCTTTAGGGCAGGATGGGGGCAGGTTCATAGTGGCATAAATAGGCAGTTCCCTTCAGTAAGTTCTAATTTTTATGATTTTAAAGGTGGTTCTAATTAGAGTAATGTTTAATTTGTTTATACCTAAATTATTTGTGATTGAAATAAAAAAATTCCCTAAGTAAGCAACATGTATAAAATAAGCAAATACCATATTTGGATTCTGAGACTTTTCTGCTCAGTGTGCTTTTGCTAATCCTGGTTCCCCTCTGTCTGCATGATCCCCAGATAATTTTTTGATATTCCATTTCCAAGGAGTTTTGATAAAAGCTGGCCTATTAAACTAGCTTTCTGGCTATATCTAAATGCTGAGAATCTTTTTTTTTTTTTTTAAAGATTTTGTTTATTTATTTATTTGAGAGAGAGAGAGAGAGACAGAGAAACAGCATGAGAGGGGATAGGGTCAGAGGGAGAAGCAGGCTCCCCGCTGAGCCGGGAGCCCGATGTGGGACTCGATCCCAGGACTCCGGGATCATGACCTGAGCCGAAGGCAGTCGCTTAACCAACTGAGCCACCCAGGCGCCCTAAATGCTGAGAATCTTGAGGAAGGATGGTTCAAGAGGGATAAATGGGGGAAGGCTCCACAAAGCAATATTCCAACAGCATAATCACACTTTATCCCAATAAAGGTAGAAACAGGGGAAGGATTTAAATAAACCAATGTTGGGGGCGCCTGGGTAGCCCAGTGGGTTGAGTGTCTGACTCTTGGTTTCAGTTCAGGTCATGATCTCAGGGTTGTGAGATCCAGCCCTGCCTTGGGCTCCCCATTCAGCACGGAGTCTCCTTCTCTCCCTTTCCTTCTGCCCCTTCCCCTGCTTGTGCTCTCTCTCTCTCTAAAATAAATAAATAGATCTTTAAAACAAAAATAAACCAATGTGGCCACAATATCTAGGTTTTAAAAGGGGTTACACAAAAGATGAAAAGAGGATAACCATGGGAGAATATGCAACTAGCAGATACCTGTAACACATTAAGAATAAATTTATGTCTCATTTTGTTTATATTTAAAATAGATATAATGCAATAAAAAGAAACAAACTGTTGTTACATGCAATCACTTCGATGAATTTCAAGACATCAGGCTGAGTGAGAGAAGCCAGCCACAAAAGGTTATGTACTGTCTGATTCCATTTGTATGCATTCTTGAAAAGACAAACTGTAGTGACAGAGAACAGATCAGTGGTTAGCAGGGGTTAGCAGTGAGAGGTTTGTGTGTGTGACTATAAAGGGGTAGCACCAGAGAAGTTTTTGGGGTGTTGGATGTTCTGTATCTGATTGTGGTGATGGTTATATGAATCTAACATGAATTAGTATTAACATAACTGTACACCTAAAGATAAAAAGTCAATTTTACTGGATGACAACTTAGAAAATAACATGAAAAGAAAAACTTAGAGGTAAAAAGGAATTATAATAATATCAGGCTCATGGAGCAATTGGTAAGATTAACTGAGATCATGTGATGTACATAAAGCACTCAGTACATCCATAGTCCGTGCTCAAAGCATGTGGTTGTCTCTGTACTTTTGCTTTTAGGTAAGTCATTCAACCCACCTAAGTCTGTGATTACTTATTCTTAAAAAAAAAAAGAAAGAAAGAAAAATCACACAGCAGATTGTGTGTGTGTGTGTATGAAAATGGGAAAATTCATCAAAACATGTTTTAGATTTTTTTGGATAGGTTTGATATACAGCAGGGATTTTTCTGAGCCAATGAAATATTGCTTTCTAAGAAATCTCATATGGTTGTTTTGAGGATTAAATGAGATAATATATGTAAAGCATAGAGTAAATAGTAAACACTCAATACACGGCAGTCAGTTGCATTTGAAGTTAATTCCAGTGCTAGCCATATCCACATCTCAGGATTGTGGAAAATGTATGTCCGTGTGTAAGCTGTAAAGATCTAAATATAATATCATCTTTGTAGCCTATTTACCATTAATATATTCAGTAAATAACTAAAATGAATATATTCAGTGCATCATCTGTTGAAGTTCCTCACTGTGGTTTATCTTTAAAATAATATTTTCTCAATATTAATTTTGGTTAGAAACAAAGATCTCAGAAATATACTAAATTAAAATAGTATATGTGCTTTTGAGACAAACAATGTGTGGCGTAAGATAGCATAAAGAATAAACAATTTTTCTAAGAGGAAGGAAAGCATCTTTTTAAGGGGGTGTTTGCCTTCCTCAATGATAAGTATTTCATTTTAAAAGCATTGGAAGACTTATAATGAAATTTTAGTTTCTGAGATTGTGACATATTTCTGTTTTGAGCATTCCTTGATTTCTTTTTTTTTTTTTTTTTTTTTACTCTTCTATGAAATAAATGGTCCTAACTGTAAAGATGGGTAATCTATCCTCTTCTTGAACTATAGTGATGTCTATTTAAAAGCCAAGGTTTAAAAATATTCTTTTAGACTAACATGCTTAGTGAAAAAAGGGCAAACAAAAGCAAGAATCTTTTTTTTTTTTTTTAATGTAGTCTGTATTTCTTCACTACAACAGAAAAAAAAATCTGGGTATATTTTCAGAAGAACAGCAGAGAGCTTTATGTGAGAGTTGGCAAATGCATCAAGGCATTGTTTGTAGATATTATTTTTGATAGGTTTGATATACAGCATAGTTTTGCAAGCCAGTGGAATATTGTCTTCTTACAAATCTCATCAGGCCAACAGTGCTGCTGCTATGGGCTGGCTTATCAGCTCCAGCCAGAGTCTGCTGTACTTGCACGCACCTTCACAGCCTGAGAGGAAAATAAATTGCACCCAAGCAGTTAATAAGAAAGAATTGTTGAGAGTGAGATGCATGACATTATGAGCGAACATCGTGTTTTACAGACTAAATGTTGATTTGCCGAAGGAAAAAAAAAATCCTTCCTATACATGAAATGAAAATTTCATTTCAAAATTGTCATTTTAAGTGTATTTTCTGGTTTCCTAGTTCAAGAACTGAATGTTATCTATTTTTGATGCATAGTACTGAAGAGGTAATTTTCATTTTCTGTGGTTTGCTGATGGATATTTTTATCCATTCTAGCTATTTAATGAAACATCTGTTTTTGTTTATTCAAGCAGATATATAGTACTTATAGATACAAAGGATATATGTTTTAAAGCACTAAACATAGGAACATAATCCCTATAGTATAACTGGATTGCTTTATGAGGAACCTAAGGTCCTTATTACTTTTTTCAATTGTTTGGGTCAGCATCTCTAATGCCAAAGGATCTGTGCATGAAGAACACAAATAGTGGCATTTAATAGGCATTAACTGTTAAATATAAAGTATTATCTTTGCTAAAAAGGGAGATGAAGTCATAGTCCTTCTACTCTAATTAGTCAGACACCAGAAGTTTGTTAATACTTGATCACAATCAAAAGGTGAAATACCTTTTGTAAGGCCACAAAACTATTACTTGAAGGAACTGGATTTCAAACTGAGAGTTATCCCATTCTACTCAGAAAATGTGCATTTTGAATTAATTTTGCTTACTCCATATTTAGAAATGGAAGAAAACAGATATCTGGTAAGATGGCATTATTTGCCATAGCAGATCAATGCCAAATTTTTAGTACCTTGACCCAACAAAAATACATTTATTTCTCATTAAGAGTTCACTGTGGATCTTCCTTTCCATGAGCAACTTTCTTCCACCTGGTGAGTTAAGGACCCAGGACCCTTTTGGGTGTGTGTACCATCCATTAGGGCCTTAAAGTCCTTAACATTCATCTGGAAGATGGGGAGAGAAATACTGATGGAGGAACACCTGATTTTTAAAATCCCAGCCTGGAAAAGACACATACCATTTCTGGTGACATTCTATTGGTGAGAACAAGTCAACACACCAGACTATAAGAGAGGCTGAGTATGGTCGGCAGGATGGCTTCCCACAGACATTTTACCCTATCCATGGAACCTGTGAATACAATGAGATATTACTCCCATGATTATGTTAAGTGTCACAGTTAAGGTAGACATGACCTGGGTTGGTCTGATCTAACACACAAGCCTTTAAAAGCAGAGCCCTTCTGGCTGATGACAGAAGAGGAAGTCAGAAACTCTAATCACAGCGGGGGTGGATTTGACAGTTGTTGCTGGCTTAAGTATGGAGGGAATCACCTGAGGAGGAATGATGGCAGCTTCTAGAAGCTGAGAGAGCCTCCCGCTGACAGAGCTAATGAATTTTAAGCCAGTAAGTTTATGGTAATTTGTTATTCAGCAATAGAAAACGAATCTACTCTGAAATGTAGACCCTGGTTAGGCAGCTGCCTCCAGTAACAGATTCACACTATAGATTCACACTGTAGGAGAGGTATACAAATATTTGATAAGACTTTGTCGTCTCTGGGTATGGAGACAGTGACAGCAAGGCATTCCCCAAACTGAAAAATATGGGAAACATCTGAGACTAAAACTTTGGAAAAGTTAACCAGAAAATAGGGAATAACAGAATTGATAGATCTCTTCCCAATAGCAAATCACGTTATTGCCAAAATCAAGGTCCAGCCCTACTAGCTTGCCAAAGGTATCATGGTGTAGCTGGTATTATTGTAACTAAAAAAAAGATTCGTTAGCCAGAAAAAGTGTTCCAAGTGTCTTCTGTAATATTCTGTGCAGGAAATGGCCTGAACCCAGGTGTTAACCAGTCTCATCTCCTAGTGGGGAGATGCATTTATCAGGCCATCATAGCCTGATCAAATTAAACAATGGAGTGGAACAAATAATTTTCTTGGCTTTGATTCCATACTTGCAGGACAATCATCTGATTATTATTTGGATTTCTGTAAAGACCTGAAAATATTTTCTGGAAACACTGACATGAACTGTCATCATTTTCTGGGGAAAATAGGAAGTCTCTAAATAAAAATAAAACATTTAATATTGAAACTGAAAAAAGTTAACATAATTTGATCCCTTTATTAGGACCACTTAGTTGAATTAATAGCCTTGCTACAACTGGAGAACCTTTTTCCTGTCAAAAATATTTTAGCAATGGGGCACCTGGGTTGCTCAGTCAGTCGGGCATCCAACTCTTGATTTCAGCTTAGGTCTTGATCTCAGGGTTGTGAGTTCAAGCCTCACGTTGGGCTCTGAGCGGTGCATGGAGCCTACTTAAAAAAAAAAACAAAAACAAATGTAGTATCTGTTTACAAGTGATGAAAGTATAAATTGGTACAAATTTTCTGGAGGGAAATTCAGAAATAGGTTTGAAAAAACTATAAAAATGAGCATTTAATTGATTAATTTCTCTTTAGAAATATTAATGAGATTATTTAAGGTATACACAAAAATGCTAATAAGAGGGTTATTTATATAACTACAAAATATTAAACAAACTAAATATATCCTATTTCCTAAAAGATTGATTGAATAAATTATAGTTCATTTGTATTTTCAAGTATGCAGATTTTAAAATCATATTTTAAGAAATATTTATTAATGTAATCAAAAGTCTAAAAAGTATATTTCTAAGATAAAAACAAATAAAACCAAAACAGTGTGTATATTCTCATTTGGGTAAAAAAATATATATGTATACATATGAGTGAAAAAAAGGTCAAAATGTTAATATTGTTTATGTATTGATTTTTGGATTATAGATTCTTGATTATGTGTATAGGTGCATTTCTTTTTTCTGAGTTTTCTACATTGAACCTGAATTAATTTTGTAGTTGGAAAAAAGTAATTGAATTCTGAAAGTGTAGATCGCATTGATGCTGACATTTCATTCATATATTTAACTAGGATCTCCTGAGCATGTTCTAGTTTGATTAGGTGCTGGAGAGACAAATGTGTTTAAACAGACCTGACTTACCTTCAAAGGGCTCAGAAAGTGGGGGTGATTTTACTGTTTATCTAATGATGATGTAAAGTCAAATATTCATATGCTTTTTCATTTTGGCCTAGGACCCTTACTAGAAAAATGAGGAAAAATACTTTATTTCCTCCTTTGACGAACAATTCATTGTCAATTAGTCTGTGAGAATAATTGTATTTGAATTTAAACAGGCTTTAGCTTACTTGAGGTTGTTGCAAAACATGTAGTCTGGATTTTTCTTTACTTTTTTTTTTTTAAGATTTACTTATTTATTTGAGAGAGAGAGAGTGCCCGTATGCGTGAGAGTGGGAAGAGGGGCAGAGGGAGAGAATCTTCAAGCTATACTCCCAGCTAAGTGTGGAGCTCACTGCAGGGCTTGGTCTCATGACCCACGAGATCATGACCTGAACTGAAACCTAGAGTCTGTTGCTCAACTGACTGAGCCACCCAAATGCCCCTTTTACTTTTAATAAAACGTATTTTCTGATATGTCCTAGTCAGTATGTTTACAAATACTATGACTTTGACAGTCTGTTGCTCTGTTCAGTTGTAAGATTTCTCTGCATTTCTCAGTAGAGTGTTTGGATGAGAGAAAATTCTGGCCCTACCACAGTGGGCCCTATACATCCCATATGAAGGGGACAGTCAGATCCGAAGGAATGGGGTCATAAACCAGGACTGAATCCCCTTAAGAAGTGGGTTGCTTCTCTTTATGATGCACTGAATGGCAGATTTAGAATTCTAAATGACCTCAACCAGATAAAAAGCATTTCAAAAAGTCCTTGTATGTTCTACTCAAGAAAATATCAAGTAAAAAACAATGAGTATGTCCTGTACTGTTTTTTTTAGCCCCCTGCAGTTGAGGTTTATTTTGCAAGAACAGTTGATTAGTTGAGAACTGTCTCTCCGTGGCTCCTGACATTGTCTTAGCAGGGTGGGCAAGGAGAGGTTTGTCCATACTCAGGCTCTAAGACATCACTGACTCACTGACTCCCTAATTTATAATTGACAATGATGATAACTGCTGAAGTTTTCTAATTTGGAAAACTGAGCAGCAGTATACAATGTATTGTAAATTGTATATTTTAAGGGATAAAGTTGTCACAGTCTTGTAATCCCAGGGTCTAGTCCACTGATCACCATCTATAAGGTCCATTTCCTCACAGATTAAGGAAGGATTATCACATGGCAAATGGCCAGATGTCTCTGCCTACAAGAGGAGAACTTCCCAAAGGTTTCCTATACATACAGCAAAACCTTAGAGTCATGTGGGAACATGTTAAAGAGACTTTTTTCTTTACTTTTAACCCAAATATGAAGAGAAAATTGTATATTAATAAAGAAATTAACTATGGAGAGGAGAAAAATAGATGAGAGATATATGTTTAGCTGAAAGCCTCTTAAGACAGTGATTCTCAAACTTTATTATTTATTTATTTATTTATTTTAAAGATCTTATTCATTTATTTGTCAGAGAGAGCGTGAGCACAAGCAGGGAGAGTGGCAGGCAGAGGTAGAAGCAGGCTTCCCTCTGAGCAAGGAGCCTGATGCGGGGCTCGATCCCAGGACCCTGGGATTATGACCCAAGTTGAAGGCAGACACTTAACAAACTGAGCCACTCAGGCGTCCCGATTCTCAAACTCTAGTAGGAATGAGATTTAATTGGGTTCTTAATAAAAGGAAGATTACTGGATCCCAACCCACAATCTGATGCAGTTAAATTCCAATCTGGAAATGTACATTTTTAACAAATATATTGAATGATTCTGCCTGAAGATAAGACAATGAATCATATTTTGAGGGGAAAAAAGCTCTAGACAATGGTTTTAAATATATATACATATATATATATAGGACAAGTGCCCATAGACTATGAGAGACTCACCAGGAGCCCTTATTCAAGGTACAGTTTTGGGGGGTTGGCTTCCAGGGTGTCTGGATTGGGGCCCATAGGATCTGTACGTTTTAGATTCTCCCTAGGTGATTCTGGGCACGTAATATTTGGAAACCACTGTCCTAAGGTTTGTAGCGTTCTCCTTCTGTGAGACTAGGCCCTGGCAGACCCAAATTCCAAAACTTGGAAAGCCCTGCTATTAAGAAGGAATCTGAGAAGGGGCCACCTCTTTTCTATACGATCTGAGAGGAACATGGCTTTTCTTAATTTGTGTAGATAATAAGGAATATGGTTTTGCTTTTGTGAAAAGCTGATTTTTTTTTTTCCTTCTGAACCTTCCTAAAAGCATTAACGCTCACCATGTAATGAAATATGCTTTTATTTGGAGACAGAAAATGAAAGAAAGAAACAAACAATAATTAAATCCCCTAAATAGTGGGAGCTTTGTGGTTAAATTTCCATGCAACTCCTTGAAAATTTAATAAGGGTATAAAGGCTGTTTTCCATTTGTGTTATACAGTGTTGCATTTCTCTTCTCTATGAAATTGTCTCTGGCTAAAGAGTGTCTCACAATTTAGGTTGCTGAGTATCTAGCTTGAGAGAATTTTATGTGTCTATTTTTTAACTCAAGTCATTCATGTACAACCATATTATCTTACATCAAAGTAGGATATAAAACCAGGAGACTAGGTGAGGGGAAAAAAGTCAGGGATGAATGTCATATTATATGATCCAATTACACACAGTCCCTGACTTGCTTATGCCTGACTTATGAATGTCCTTGCATTTACAAATGGGTTCCCCAGAGAGGGTCAGCAGAATCTTCTCTTCCTCTCACCCCCTTCCCTTTCTGCTCATTCATAGGTTGAGCACTTTCAGAGCTGTGGCAAAGAGTGGGCTTCTCACTGCTGCTTTCCATCTTTGTACTTTATAATTTCTTAATACTAAGGTTAGAAGTAGTAATAAGTAGGAAAAGAAAGCAAAACTTTATGGGAAAAAAAAGAGTACAAACGTCATTCTAACTTTATTTCTTAATGCCTCATCCTCTTCCTCATCCCTCATAGTGCTTTTCTCTAAACAATTGGAATAATGGATTCACCTTTGCTAACTGCCTGCTTCTCATGTGTTTCTCACCCCAGAGTCTCTCTCTTAGACCATGGGCACTATGTTACTTATGGTCCAGAGTTGATGTGCCTCACTGCTGCACAAAACACACTGGGAGAGCAAGAAGGTGTAGTTTTTGCTCCCATTGGGGGAAAATATGCTCATGCTGGAACTTGAAATATATATATATACACATATTTTAGAGAAAGAGAGAGCACTAGAGGGGAGGGAGGGAGAGAGAGAGAATCTTAAGCAGGCTCCACGCCCAGTGCTGAGCCCTACAACATGGGGCTCTATCTCACGACCTGAACCGAATCCAAGAGTTAGACCCTTAACCGACTGAGCCACCTAGGCACCCCCCAATGTATTTTTCTATAGAAACAATGATTTGAATACTGGTTATCATTTATCCTATTTTGGGTGTTATTAATACATATTTTTATTTTAGTAAGATATTGATAGTTATCTTTGAGCCTAGCCACAATATATAAACCACCTCATG
This sequence comes from Leptonychotes weddellii, assembly GCF_054177405.1. Taxonomy (NCBI): domain Eukaryota; kingdom Metazoa; phylum Chordata; class Mammalia; order Carnivora; family Phocidae; genus Leptonychotes; species Leptonychotes weddellii. The sequence goes on from NC_138380.1 coordinate 57,508,826, forward strand.
AATAATAAGTTGCTTAGAGAATTGTGTGTGAATGAAATGAAATTAGAAATGAACATAAAGTTCCTATCACTGTGCTTAACTCACAGTAGACAATTGATTTTTGTTTGTTTTAAAGATTATTTCTCTTCCTTATTTTCTTGAGAAAAACTTGTACAAATTCCAAATGACTGACTCACAAATAAACTTTTTAAAAATTTTATTATGTTATGTTAATCACCATACGTTACATTAGTAGTTTTTGATGTAGTGTTCCATGATTCTCACAAATGAACTTTTGAAATATGTCAGACATATCCATCTGTTAGGTCTTTCTGTGGCCATAGTGCCTGCTAAGTGGATGTGGTCCACATGGAATAAGGACTGAACCATCAGTCTTCAGCCAGCCATTTTCCACAGGCTGACTAGGGGTTATAATGCATTGTCGTGCAAAAGGCTTTAATTAGCCAGCTGGGATAGGCAACCAGAATTTTTTTTTTTCCAGAAAAATTTGAACTAAGAAACCATTATTAATCAGTGAAATTTACTGGCAGTGAGGGCCATACTAAGGAGTTGAGGCTAACCACCATCTTGTGCCCTACCCAAGCTGAGTCAGCTGAGGGAACTGCTGAGAGAGGTTTGGGCAGGCACCATCCCAGAGAGAAGCACAGCTAGGAGACCAGGAGGCTGCTGCTGATAGGTTGAATAGCCTTGTTCAAGACTTTCCAGTACCCAGCTCCTATTTGCCTGAGATCTGATTACATTTTGATTCTGTTCTTTTGTGTGCCTTTTCTTTTCCTCCTTAGCCCTGTTCTTTGTGGCTTTACTCAAACAACTCTGACTCAGGCAACACCTGCTCGGTATTTTGTAGTGCTCTCAGTCTGCCACTTTTTCTGGAGTCTCCTGTTGTAACTTTGATAACTGTGGAAAGAGTATAGTGTGTGAATCCATGTTAATTATGTGGTTGACACAATGCCCAATATTAAAGCTTTAATATTTAATAGAAGGAATATATGTTTTCCTTTAACAATTTTGTTTTAATTGTCTCCATTCACTTAAGAAGTATCACTGTTCCAGAATGCACAATGGTTTTGCAGCTCTAGGCAAACTGTGTTCACTTACCCTTTGCACACCTATTGAATTATTAAAATCTGTTGTAGAAAACCTTTAGGTAGCTTTTGAAATTGGGAAAATCAGGACCAAAGTTGATAAAATGAAGGGGGCATCTCAAACTTGTAATGAGATTGAGTGAACAAAAATATTTATAAGAGCATATAGCAAAGGATATTAGCTTTTATTTAGTTTTTGTTGAAGCAGAAAATTTAACTTTCCTTCAGAACTCTTTCCATTTCCTTCTAGATTTGTTTTATCTTGAATGAACTGCTGGATCTCCAAGCATTACACTGAGTTTAAAGCAATAGCTTCTCCTGGGCTCCGAGTTGTGGAGTGCTCTAGAATTAGCCAGGGATCTCAGCTCAAGTTGACCACTCTCTAGTAGTGTCAGGGAGGGTCAATTCATTTAGTTATTTAAGAGCAATGAGTCTTTGTTTTTGTATATATAAAATACCCAGTTCCCTTTTTAAATGGATTTGTAAAAGTTACAAAACTAATACATATGGGTTACAACCTGTCAAAAAAAAAAAAAAAAAAGAAAAAAGAAACCCATGGAGGTGTATGACTTATTTACCCTTTCTCTTGTCAGTCCTGCCATTCTGATATAATTAACATCTAGATGGGAATCCTCGCTAATCTTCCTCTCTGCTACTATAAGTACACGCCAATATAGCATTAGAACACATCCTAGTGAGAGCTCAAAATATCTTTGTTAAGTGAATAAAATAAGTCATATATACATTATACATAAGTGTTTTGTGAAACCCGTATCTTTTTTTCTTACAAAAACAAGATCATATTGTAAACATTATTCTGTGACATGCTTTCACTGATGTGTGGTTTTTTTTGTTTTGTTTTGTTTTGTTTTTTGAGAGAGTGCGAGTTGGGGGTGGGGAGGGGCAGAGGGAGTGGAAGAGAATCCCAAGCAGACTCATGCTGAGCTGGGAGCCTGACGTGGGGCCCCATCCCATGACCTTGAGATCATGACCTGAGCTGAAATCAAGATTCGGACGCACAGGTGCCCCTCATTGATGTGATTTCTAATTGGTTCATTTTTTGCTACTAAAAGCAATAATGTAATAAACTCCCTTGTACACCTCATTATGTTGAGGTGCTTTCATTTTTAGAACATACATACCAAAGTAGGATTGCTGGTCTAAAGGTAGGCACTTTAAAATTTTCAATAGATATTGTCAGATTACTTTCCAAAAATGTTGTAGTAATTCACACATTCACTATCAATGTGTGGACTGCCTATTTATTAAAATGGGAATGTTAATATCTAAGTTATAGGGTTGTTAAGAATATAGAATTAATCTCTCACTTTCCCTCTCTCTCCATAGAAACAGTACTTGGTATGTAGTTGCACCAAAAAGCTTTCTTCTCCTCGCTTATTTTCCATGCTTTCTTGTTACTGAAAATGTCTTATGAAAACTGATAATTTTTTTATCTGCCTTTCTCAGTTGACTACTATTAGGAATATAAAACGTGTGGGAAATAGGATCCAATCTACAGTCAAATAGTTTCTGGTTATGTAAATGACTCTTCAGATTAACCTTAAAAATTAGGGGAGAAGCTTTCTTTGACCAAAAAGCAAACCCTTAGGCTAGGTGACATACTTCCCAGTTTTCCCAGTACAATCTCTATTTTGTTCACTGTTGCCCTGTTCTTTCTGTTTTGTGACACTTTTCACTTTCAAAAGTGCCTCGGTTTGAATCATAAATTATATGGCTACCTTACCTAAGGCTAAAAATTGTCTATTTAAGCCAGGAGGAAAAGTTGCAGAATAAAGCTTAAAGATGAAATTTTGAGGGGCAAAAACACTTAAAGATTTTACCGTAGAGGAACTAAGTCACCCAGAGTAGATAGCAAGATCTGAAGAGCCTAAAACATTAAGGAAGAAGAAAATGGAAATAATCAATTAAACTTTTTCTTCTTTTGGCTGGATGAGTGAAAACAAAAGCTTCCAGTTGAGTATGTCTGAGAGATTATCCTAGTAAATGTTAGGATGAAGATTTATATAGTGTGCACATTATTGCTTTGCCTTGGGAACTAGAAATGTGGAGTGTTTATTAAATAGATTTCTGTTTTTGTTGAACAGGTATTTTTCTCTTACAACTTGGTTCCACTATATGATCACATTTCTTTGCATAATTTGTATTTGATATATGTATGAGTCCCTGTTTTGAACAGACCATATGGAAAGCTCCACGAGTGCCCTGGGAACCAGGAGTATGTGGTGATTAACCATGGGTTCTGCTATTTGTGCAGCAGATGAGCAGAGCTGTGAAATAAAAGGCATCACACAATTGTTTCATTGCCCTTATTTTGTCCTTTGTTTGGTGATGCTTTACTAAGGCTAAGAAAGTAAAACAAAATAAGAAGTCCCACACAACACAGACTTGTACCTCTGAAACAAATAATACATTATATGTTTAAAAAAAAAAAAAGAAGAAGCTAGCAGGAAGGGAAAAATGAAGGGGGGGGAACCGGAGGGGGATATGACCCATGAGAGACTATGGACTCTGAGAAACAAACTGAGGGTTCTAGAGGGGAGGGGGTGGGGGGATGGGTTAGCCTGGTGATGGGTATTAAAGAGGGCACGTACTGAATGGAGCACTGGGTGTTATACGCAAACAATGAATCATGGAACACTACATCAGAAACTAATGATGTAATGTATGGCAATTAACATAACATAATTAAAAAAAAAAGAAAAAAGAAGTCCCACACAAGCCAGGAAGAGAAATGGCAAAGAGTTTTTCAGAGTACAATTGACAAAGATACAATTGACATTGTATGAACTTTGACAGCCTGAGGAGTAAACTGTTTCATGAAAATGAAACTGAAAATTAGGTTACTGGTTACTCAGGAACCCCATGGAACTTTTAACATGTGTGAGACAATGCCAGCAGTTGGCTTTGTAATTAAAGTTGGCGTAACATGTATTTGTTTAACAAGTATTTTATGTGCATATGTTATTGGAGGCACTTTTGTGGGGCATTCAAAAGAATGCAGATGCTTATCTTTATAAATATATGGTCTGTTTGTGGAACCATTCTGACACAGGAGTAAATATCTAGATGAAATAACAAGTTAAAATTAAATACAAAATATTTTACCTATATATCAATTTCAGAATTGGGTATTTGAAGTTCAGATTTTCTTTTTAATTTGTAACCACATCATTTAATGGACATTGAATGAAGATGAAACAGATTTCCTGGTCTTTGTAAGGCATGCTTTACCTTGTTAGTCCAGGGTTATACAAAATTGGCTAGTTTTCCCTCTATAGTGTTTTCTTAAATTTGGCTAAAAAATCAAAATTACCTGGAGGGCTTGTTAGCACAACAGTCCATCAGGTCCTTTAATTATGAATCTGCATTAGTGTGCTGAGATTCCAGGGTAGTGAAAAGCGGACAAATTTATTATTATTTTTTTATTCTTATGTTAATCCC
>NC_138380.1:57513872-57529903 GCF_054177405.1 Leptonychotes weddellii
CTGGTGAGCATATGTATTCTCCAACATTCTTCAGATTTATCCCACATCTTGTGATAATCTGAGACACCATCCAGAAAAGATGGGTTTGAGACTGTTAACCATGTCAGTGAGGGGTAGGGTGGGGGAGGTTGGCTCTAACTTTCCTCTCAGTGGTTCCATTTAGCTTTTTGTCCTTTCCTTATGAATGTGGGGCAAACGTGAAATTTGCCACTGTGAAAGTTTCAGTTAGATTCAGGGACTCCTGATTTTGGAACTTTTTCTTAAAGTAAATCAGGCACAATAAGTGGTGGAAAAGCAAAGATTGTGGTATTTTTGTGGACTGGTGTTCATGACCCTGTGGCGGGCGAAGGGCATTTTAAATACCAGCATGTAGCCTGCAGCTGTGTAAGGGATGGCTCATTTCCAGCCACTCAATGCTTTCTGGGTTAATACTATCAAACATATTCTGCTATCCTCCCCCAACACACAAACTCTACTTTTCCATGCAAGCCCAACTCTAGAAAACAGCCACTTGATGCTATTGTAATTATGTTTATCCACTTTTTCGGGACTGTTCATTTGCACTGCCTATTTCATTTGACCACTCTCATTTGAGTAGACTCTCACAAGTCTACTCAGGAATGCTCTCCCTGACATCCTAATATGACGTAGGACCCCTGTTGCTACTCTCCTAGATCATCCTGTGATTTCCCTCCATTTCACGGTCACAGTTTGTAAGACTACAAGACTTTCAGTTAGACATGAACAGGAACTACTCTGATTCTTCATTCTTTAGTGCATTATTCAAATCTTATACAGTGTCCAGGACAGTACACATTTAATATATGTTTATAAAGTGAATAAGGAGAATGAAATCCCACTGTGTGAAGTAGCGATCGAAACTGCTTCTACTTCACATCCTTGAAGAGCTGAGAGACATTCAGCAGCTAGACTTTTTTCACACTCTGCTTATCCAGTTATTCTTAGAGTAATGGTTTTTAAAAATAATTCTACATGTAGCTAAATAAGAATGGCCTATGAAGTCATCCTGCTTTTACTGAGAATCAGAAGAGTTTTCATTTTCTGGTCTAGGTAGAATGAAGGAGAACCTGGAAATTTTTTCATTGAAATGTTAAAAATATGACATAGTTTTGAATAAATGAATCGGTGAATGCTATCATAGTTTTAGTGGTTTAATACCTTTCTGTGAAGCCTCCAGCATGGGATTCTGTAAACTACATTATCCTTGCCAGGTAGTTCCAGTTTGGTGAAGATTATTCCTGTGTTTTCTTTTTAAGAAAACAAAGTAATTGAAAAAGAAACATCAATGAGAAGGCTAGAGAAAAACATTCTAGAGTAATGTCAATGATAAAGTGAATGAAATTGAGAGATAAGTGTATGGTTAGTAATAGAGTATGGATTGCGGAATAAAAGCAACTAAAACAAAGGGAAGGGAGGTGAGCAAAGCCAGGAGAAAAGACAGCTGTATGGAGGGTCTCATAGGGACGAATAGAAGCTATTTTTTAAAACAGAAATTAAATGTTATGTTGTGGGAACAGGCAGTTATTCCTTTCCTTTCTTCTAGAGGATAGACATACATTAGACTTGGCTTTAAGCATGATGGCTATATAGACGAACAACAGTTGTTAACTATCCATGGGGAAATAAGTTACAATACAAGTAGTACAAGTGCCTATTTAGTCTCTATTAAAGGATCTGATTGAAAATAATTGCCTGACTTAAGGTTGAAATTTAATTTGGTTACATCACAGAATTACCTCAACAACCTCTGAATAAAGGTCACTTATGACATTGAGAAGGTATAAATTGCTAATTAATACTTTATGTTGAAATTGAGTTACTTAAGATGTTGAAGAAATGTTCAATGAAATAGTAAGAGTGCTAAGATTTCAATTGCTCTGATTTCTGAAAACAAGAAAACTCAAGGAAGGAAATTTCAGCCACTAATTTTGAAAGTCTGCTTTATTTAATTTATTTTTTAAAGGATTTTATGTATTTGAGAGTGAGAAAGAGAGAGAGAGAGAGCACAAGCAGGGTGGAGGGGCAGAGGGAGAGGGAGAAGCAGACTCCCCGCTGAGCAAGGAGCCCGATGCGGGACTCGATCCCAGGACTCTGGGATCATGACCTGAGCCGAAGGCAGTCGCTTAACCGACTGAGCCACCCAGGCGTCCCTATTTATTTATTTATTTATTTATTTTTATTTTTATTTTTTTTAAAAGATTTTATTTATTTATTTGACAGAGAGAGACACAGCGAGAGAGGGAACACACGCAGGGGGAGTGGGGGAGGGAGAAGCAGACTCCCCGCTGAGCAAGGAGCCCGATGTGGGACTCGATCCCAGGACCCTGGGATCATGACCTGAGCCGAAGGCAGACGCTTAACCGACTGAGCCACCCAGGCGTGCGAAAGTCTGTTTTAGAGTAGTGAGTGTTAATTAGATCAAAAATTCTATTACTTTAGAGGTGTATTCTTTGATTATATACTAAGAACTGAAAACTTGGGGCTGTCATGCTTGGCTTTCCCTTCAGGAATTTTGAGTAAATTAAAGAAACGGAGAAATTAGAATTCTCTGGTTTTTATAATCTAAGAGTTTCAAATTCCTTTGCTGGTAGAGTGTTGGAGATCTAATCCTGGTTTGGGTTTGTAGCAAGGGCATGGCACTTGGCTATTGGCTGGCATGGAGGAGTGGTGGATTCCAGAAGCAGAGCCCTCTGGGCTTGAATCTTAGAACCACATTTTTATAGGGATCAGATCCAAATGAAGCCGAGCAGACAGAAAAGGGTGCTACAAAGGGGAGAAGAAAATGGGAACACTTTTTGATGCCTACTCTGTGCCAAGCTCTGTGACTTGAACTTCCATATATATTATCTATTTAATACGTGCAACAACCCTGAAAAGCAAGTGAGGAGACTGCCTATGAATCAGAAACTAATTTGCTAATTTGCTTGAGTTCAAGTGTTAGAGTCCAGATGTGCACTTCAGTGCTGTGTGACTGTAGAGTTGTACTGTTTTCCAGCTTATTATTCTGCCTTTCTTGGAGAAGTATGGGTGTCTGATATATGATGGAGAAAATTTAAGATGGCTCTTAAAAAGAGGTAATTTGAATATGGCTAATCTATAGTTGGAAGTTACTAACATTAGTGGAAATGATTTTCTGACATTGATTTATTAATTTTTCATCCATTCAACAAATCCATATTTATTGAATGTTTACTATGTACTGGACGCAGTGCTAAGCTCTGTCGTTAACAGAGCAGCTATGTCCCCTATTTAAACCAGTGCCATTACCTAGAGTAGAAAGCTGACTAGGAATAGAATTTCTTCTATTAAGAAAGGCATAAGAAAGTAGATGATAACTGTTAGACCTAAAGGAACAGTAATTTTAGATAATTAAAATTATTAGATAAGAACTTAAGAATTCTATAGATCGTAATCTCTGATTTGTTTATTTTATTTTATTTATTTATTTTTTTAAAGATTTTATTTATTTATTTGAGAGAGAGAGAATGAGAGACAGAGAGCACGAGAGGGAAGAGGGCAGAGGGAGAAGCAGACCCCCTGCTGAGCAGGGAGCCCGATGCGGGACTCGATCCCGGGACTCCAGGATCACGACCTGAGCTGAAGGCAGTCGCTTAACCAACTGAGCCACCCAGGCGCCCTGATTTGTTTATTTTAATTTAAACAGGCTGAGATTTAGTTACTAAATGATATTGAAGCCAGGTTTTAATTTCCTTCATTAGGCAAGTCTATGAATTTCATAAAAAATCTCCCAAGTGTGCGTAGTAGAAAGGTAACAATCAGAGACTCTTAGACTGGAGAAAAGTGTATCATCAGTCAATAAGTTGTCATTGATATTCTAGTTCAGTGGAATATTCAAATTTAAAGGCAATCAAAGATGATTATAACTCTCCCCAAGTATTCATTTGCAAAATTCTATGCATTCTTTGCTAATTCTTTTGGTTCACTTTCACTACCTTATATATATATATATATATATATATATATATATATATATCGTATCTATTTCCCCAAAGGCAGTGAGGGAAGGGTTCCTAAGGATCTGGCCAGGAGGCTTATTTTCTTGGCCCTTCTTTTTCCCTTTCAACTTCTAAGAGGTTCTTTGAAGCACAGTTTGAAAACCATCAATCTAGCCAAATGGCCCAACAGATAGGGGTTACACCAGGGTTGGCAAGGAAGAAATAATCATAGATAACAAGCCAAGCAAATAAATATTTGCCAAATATCTAGTACTTGCTTTGACATTGTGCTGGTTAAAGATGCTTGCCATCTAGTTCAGGAGACCAGCCATAAACCTATCTAAAATGGATAAAGAATAATAACAAAGATTAATTAAAAAAAAAAAAAACTTGACATAGACAAGTTTGGAAGATGCTAGAGAACCCAGGGAAAGCTTCACGGAGGAAAAGATCGTGATCGTGACTTTGAAGGATGGATCAGCTTTAAGTAGATGGGGAAGAACAGAGACAAAAGTCAGGAAACTAGCTTTTGTCCTAATGACCTATTGACTTTTATACTGCATTCGGAACTGCAAGGATATGGCCTACCATATAACACATGACGTAGATTTTTACTTGTTCGGTTGTCGCCTTGGAATGTTTAAGCCAGAATCTTTGTATAATGACTCTTCCAATGTTTAAACTTCCAGTCAGGTAATATCACAGCATCAATTATAAAGCACCAAGTTTTACTTAATGTCATTGTCTAGAATGGGAAATAAATGTTCCATAGGACCTATCTTAATTCCTCCCCATAATTTATAATTTGTAATTTTTATTCAAAAACTTTCTTCATAAGTCTTAAGTCCATCTGCAATAATTTAAATAAAGGATGAAAATAGGCAGAGAAACTCCATAAATGTAAATAGTTTAGAGATTTTGCTGACTTCTTATGATGCCCTGACCTTGAGGTAATGATTCTCTAGAGCCAATGGCACTGTCAGTTGAAAGGAAGTAGTTTCTGATTGCAGCTCAATAGGTTTTTTAAAGATATGTATATTTTAGGGGAAACTTTAGAGAAATAATTTTTTTGTTGTAACTATTTGTGTGGGCTTCTGAATTCTTAAAACTAAAAAGTAAATTAGTGGCTCTCAAAGTTGCACTTTAGAAATGTTATAAAGTTATCTTTATAATTTTATTTTGAGTCATTTATGGGAAATTGTGGATTGTGACAATTTCCCTGGATCCATCACTATTAATGCTCAGTAGGGACCCCAGGATATTTCCAATGTGGAGGGAAGGATGATTTTGCCATCCGTTGTTAAAGAACAACAATAAAAAAAGATTACTCTGCAATCTATTTATATAAAAAAATGTCAGAATTTCTTTTCAGATATGAAGATTGAGCTATCTCCATTTTATCATAGATATTCTTCTGAGGCTGCAAAAAATATTTTTTTAAAATTATCTTTTCCCTTTAAGACTGCTGTTGATGTTCTTGTTCATGAAGGAAGAATCAGTTTACATTGCACATTGATGGAGAACATGTGTGATTTGCATCAAGGTTGCACCTTGCTGGGAATGGCGCTACCCACACAACTCTTTAGCTTCAGTTACCTCAAGCTACTCTTTTGTAGCCCCCAAATACTATTTTAGGATGCCTTCTAGGCCTGTTCTTGCCAGAGGTGGTTCTTCCTCTACCTTTATTGTTTTATAATTTTTTCCTGTCAGAATGTTCCCAAACAATTTCCCCTGGCATATTAATGGGAAGGCAATCTGTTTGAGATAGTTCATAGCAAGTTATGAATTCCTGATAGCCCCCGAGTCTTTCCAGAAGTGTTCATGCTTTAAACATTAAATACAAATAAATCTCATTGGTGGAATTGTAGCTAATCCCCAAAGGAGTTTACTTTTCATCCAAGGAGAGCTATCATTGGTATTCCTTTTAAAAAGTCCTAAATAGAATGACAAGTCATTCTGCCTATACTTGACCCACCTTGATGACATCACATCAAAACTTCAAGTCCATCAACTCCATCTAGATACACTTTTCCCTTACCAACTAGCATTGGACACTAGAGTCTCTTCATCTCGTCCATTCCTCATTCCTCATGTCCTCTGTAGGATGATCTTTTCAAAACAGAGATAGCCTGTGGTGACTTGCATCTGATAGCTCCTTTGTTTATACAGCACCGTTTAGGGCACGTACCAATCTTCCTTTCCAGCCTCATCATCCATAGCATCCTCTTTCTCTTTCCATCAGAATGAATTGCCACCTTCCTTTGGACGCTACTGTAAAGAACACAATTTCTATACTTTAAATTTTGTTACGTAATTTTTAATTTTTATTTTGCCTTCTTATAAGCACTAAACTCTCTGAGGACAAGAACTGTCTTACTCATTTTTGTTTCCCATCACCCAATAATATTTTAGGTAACTCAAAAACGATGTTGTGAATTCATTATTTTTTTATGAACTGAAGTCTTGTTGTAGATATGAAAAGACTGGTATGCAAAAATGCATTTAGGGCTTTGAGGATAGATGAAGTCCTGTTTGGGGAATCTTCTTTGTGTTGATTATAAAATGATGGGACAAGAAGAAAGGAAGTGTTGGAAGTATTTAAACAATTATATTTGGGTTGGGAGTGTTTAAGGAAGGGGCACCTGGGTGGCTCAGTCAATTAAGCGTCTGCTTTGGGCTCAGATCATGATCCCAGGGTCCTGGGATCAAGTCCCACACTGGGCTCCCTGTTCAGCAGGGAGCCTGCTTCTCCTCTCCCTCTGCTGCTCCCCCTGCTTGTGTGCTCACTCCCTCTCTCTCAAATAAATAAATAAAATCTTAAAAAAAAAAAAGGGAGTATTTAAGGAAGATAGCCAAAGTAGACTGACCTAGTGAGCACATTATGGGGGGGGAAGAAGAAATTGGGCTCTGTTCAGGCCAGAGAACAGTGACCATGGACAAACCCAGAGATGGTGGAATGGGAACTGAAAGAGTGAAATCCAAAGCAAGACAGGTTCTAATTTATGATGTGACACCATGCTTACTTGATTGATGAACACTTTTTGTGTATTTAGGTGAGTTTAGGAATGAATTCTTTCTTCAGCCTATTTTTAGATAGAATTTATAGTATGGCCTTAATTGTTCTCAACTCTATGCTAATGAGAAAGATAATTATTCCTGGTTGTTGGAGTAAATCTCCACTGTGTGCTTTGCCTTCAAACTTGACTGCAAGTCTTTGAGGTCTCAGACATGATTTTTGTCTAATGTAACTAAGGATATAAAGTTGGGAGCCATTCTTAGGCTGCTTTGCCAGTGAGATTTGCCTTTTTCTGAGAGAAATAAATGTTTCATCAGGGTCACAATAATCAGTGAAATACATATTTATTAATACCATCTTAAATGTTGTTGATTAGAACTTGGTTTTCTAGAATTGAAGAGCTTTCAAAGAGCCAGTCTTAAAAAAAATGACTATTAAATCCCTCTAAATCTTTGTTTGAGTTAAGATTTAGCACTACTGATTTGTATAAATACTGGGTTAATCCTTTTGCCCCTGGGAGGCCTAGGCTGAGAAAGTGAAGGGAAATGTAACCCAGAGCATAATTAAGAGAGCCAACATCAAAGAATGCGTTGAAGTTCAATGTTGATGCTATAGACAGATGTATGATTATTTTCTTTCTAAAGTATAAAGTCAAAAAGCTAGTTTGACCTCTTTACCAAAGGAAACTGCCCACAAGTCATCTGCCCTTTGCTCATTGGTACTAACTTCAGAGACACATTTCCATTACCTGATTTGAAATGTTTCTCCCTAATTGGCTCTTAGTTACACAGTAACTAAATGGGAAAGGAACAAAAGAGTTGGATCCTTGAATTATGTTCTTATCCTCTCTTTTGACAATCTGTAGTATATTTTTCTAGTTCCTTTATTTTTTTAATTTTTTTTTATTTTTTGGTTCTTTTTCTTTTTCTTTTTTTTTTAAATTATTATGTTATGTTAATCACCATACAACATTAGTTTTTGATGTAGTGTTCCATGATTCATTGTTTGCAAATAACACCCAGTGCTCCATGCAGTATGTGCCCTCTTTAATACCCATCACCAGGCTAACCCATCCCCCCACCCTCCTGCCCTCTAGAACCCTCAGTTTGTTTCTCAGAGTCCATAGTCCAATTTCCAATTTCCCCCCCTTCATTCCTCCCTTCCTGCTATCTTCTTTTTCTTCTTCTTCTTCTTTTTTTTTTTTTTTTAACATATAATGTATTATTTGTTTCAGAGGTACAGGTCTGTGATTCAACAGTCTTAAACAATTCACAGCGCTCACCATAGCACATACCCTCCCCAGTGTCTATCACTCAGCCACCCCATCCCTCCCACCCCCCACCACGGGTTAAGATTGGTATATTTTCTGGTTAGAAATATCATTTAAAAATAAGGCGTTAAAATATAAATAGGCAGTTGTTTAAAATATCTCTTTTTAATTGACTTTTCTTTATTTTCTCATAATTTGAAAATTCTCAGAAAGAGTAGAAGTTTGAACTGGAATTAGGTAGAGGACATGGAAAATTGCAGTTGATAGTAATAGAAGGTAAGTAAATATCATCCTCATTTGGATATTTCTTTTGTTTTTCCTTTCTCAGATTAAAATAGTGATAGAAACTCTTAGAGATACATGGATGGAAAATTTTTTAGAAATATTCTGTGATGATATGGGATTGGTGGAGCTGAGAAGAATATATATATGAAAATCCCTACTGCACAGCAATAAAATTGGCTAGAATATCTTTTAATCTATAAATGGTGAGACTTGCTTACATTTTGTCAATTTTTTTTGATGAGTTGTATCTGGACAGCAAGAAGAGCAGTATTTATTGACTTTTTTCTTTTGTGTATTTTATAAGTTTGTATTGAAGTGGTAATGTGATGATGAGTTAGGAGTTTGGACATCTGCAAGTGACTTTCTCCATAGGAAATCTGAATTTCTCATAGTTCCTGTTGACTGGGGTAATGGGCTTGTACATTTTCCCAGACAAGAAAGGAACATCACCACATCAATAATCCCCAAAACTTATGAAGCTTCAGAGTGAGAAAGGTTGAGAATTATTCAAGGGCTGTGAAATGCTTCATCCTCCGTGAGATTCCCTGCTATTCTCTCTGGCCCTTCATTCCCAGGATGTGTTATTTTGTAACATGAACAAGTTTGTTCTTTTCATAGCTCCAGTGGCATATATATTCTGCCTTATCCTATAAAATACTTACCTTTGTATTTGTCTTTTGCTTATCACCTAGACTTTGAGCCTTTAAAAGAGACATTGTGTCTTAGGGAAATTTGAGCCCAAATGAAATTATAATTATGAAAAGGTCTCAGGTAGAATAAATACCGTTTCAAATTTGAGTATTTGTTGTTGTTGTTGTTGTTTTGGTTTGGTTTGGTTTGGTTTGGTTTGGTTTGGTTTTGGTGGGGATTATAGGCTCCCAATCCTGGTTTTCAAATTTAGCATATTAAAAAATATCTTCATAGAATTTCTTCTATGAAAGATTTAACAGTTTTATGTTATAGTTGTGACCAAATGTTTTTTCAGTATTGATATAGCAAAGCATGTGGTTAAAAACTTACTACTGATAATTTCTTGTGATTAAATATATCATTTACTGGTATAGAAAGTTCAAGAAATATACACAGGTGTAAAAAAGAAAATAAAAATAAAATTACTCCCGTTTTCCATAGGTAGTAATAGCTGTTAATTTTTAAATGAACATCCTCTCTTTATACAAACACATAAATAATTTTAATCATATGGGCTATGCTATACATTTTAATCTGCAAACTTCTTTTTCACTTAAAATTATGTATAGATTTTATTCTCTTATTTCCTTTCTCCCTTGTATTCTGATTTCTTCCTATGTATCTTAAAGGAAGGACTATAAAGCTAGAATTTGTAAACACACACATACACACACCAGGATATACTTTACCTCTATTCTCAGCAGTATCTGTTCTTGTCAGTCTGTATAACAGAAAGCAAACAACTTTTAAGAAATCATTTATTATTTTTAATGAAGAAAAGAAAACAAAATGAATCATATTTCCAAAAAATCAGTTTGGCAACTAAAAAATGGGCATGCGCATGATTAGAAAGTTTAGACATCACAAAAGGACATAAATAGAAGTTTAAAGACTTCTCTCCACTCTCAGAACTTCTTCCCAAAGAAAACTTCTGGGAACAGTTTCTTGCAAATTTTCCAGAAAATTAAGATATATATATATATTTATATATATGCACATATATATGTATCTCCTTTATTTAATTTTTTTACAAAAACATATACCAATGTTACTATAGTTCTGCACTTTATATTTTTCACTAAATATATTTGGGTATAATTCTATATTAATAACTATCTAATTCTTTAAAATGCTGACATTGATTTCTGCTATATATCATCTCATTTATATAAACTGTCTTTCATCAGGGGCATTTAAAGTGTTTCTAGTTATTTTATTTTATTTTATTTTTGATTATTTTATTTTTACTGTGATAAACATCCTTTTATATATCTTAAGATACATGTGTTAAGTTTTTATAGGGTAATTTCCTAGCTGCAGAACTGTAGGGTCAAAAGTACATATATTTACAATTTTGAGAGACACTGACAATTTTCTTTCCAAAAGTATTTTACCAATTTATTAATTTTCCTCACACCTTGGCTATAAACAGTATATAAGCTACCTTTTCAATTAGTTAGTGGGATAGATGAAAACAGAATCTTATTGTAGTTTTCCTCTGTTTTTTAAAATTAGAAGTAAAATTGAACTTACTTTTTATGACCTATCCCTACCTCTATCTGTTAATTGCCTTTTCTTCTTTTTTGTCTTCTACTTCTTCTTTTTTTTTTTTAAGTTGTATTACTTCTTCATTCCTTATTAGTTCTTTTGGATTGCTTTAACTAAGAACAAAAGTTTTTATCCTTAAAATATGCATTAATGAATTTCCTCTAATTTGTCACTTGATTCAATGATATTTTTCACCATACACAAATACTGAATTTATCCAAATTTATCAATCCATTTCTCCACAGCATCCTGATTTTGTTTCCTCTTCACAAATGCCTACTCTATACCAAGCTTACAAATATATTTATTATTTAATCTTTTTACTTTATATTGTTTTTTGATGCATTTAGGCATTATTTTGGTGAGTGGCATAAAGAAGAAATCTAGATTTATTTTTTCCAAATAGCTAACCAGTTGTCTCAAGATGATTTATTGAATAATTCCCTTTCCTTCTAACTGAAAACCCACCTTTTTAAGGTCAACAGTATTTTCATGTTATTTTAAATATTTATTCTGTTCAATATTTTGTCTGTATAATATTTCCCTATTACCAAAGTAAACTACTTATTGGAGCTTCACAATATATTTTAATATCTGGTAGAACTTGTTCTTATTAACATTCTTATTCAATATTTTCCTGCATATTCCCATTATTTTCCTAGATGAACTTCAGTACTACTTTGCAAGAATTTAAAAAATAATCCTTCAGTGTATATTGAATCTTTCCAATTTTGAGTATTACTATCCAAGAATATTTTTAAAAATATTTCAGTAAATTTAATATTTAATTTTTTAAAAAGTTTAAAAGTTTGTTCATTTTTAAAAATAATCTCTATACTCATCATGAGGCTTGAACTCATGACCCTGAAATCAAGAGTTGCATGCTCTTCCTCCTGAGCCAGCCAGGTACCCCTCAGTAAATTTATACATAAGTTCTTCACATTTGAAAAAAGTTTTTTTTTCTAGGTATTTTATCTTTTTTTTGCTCTTGTAAATGAGATCTGTTCTTCCATGATATTTTTCAGCTAGTCATTGGTTGCACATGGGAATTAAATATTTTTGAGTATTAATTTTAAAACCAGACATGTTACTGAATTTTCTTATTATTTATTATACTTTTTATTGATTTCTTGAGATTTTCTAGGCATATAAAATTTCATCTGCAAGTCATGGTAATTTTACCTTTTCCTTTTAATGTAGAGTTCTTTCTTTCCTTTCATTAACTGGTACTTCCAGAGAATATTAAATAATAATGGCAAAAGTAGATCTTCTTCTTGTATGAACGTTGAAGTTCTTCAAGTGCTTTTACTTGATATCTATTGAAATAGACATATTTTACTCTCTTTTAGCCTATTAATATGGTGTACTATATTAATAGATTTTCTGATATGAAATCATTTTAAGGCAAATGGATTTTAATGAAGCCAATTTAAAGGGCACGTAACCAGTATCATATCTTAGAAAATGAAAAGAAAATGTTTTATTTTAAGAACACTATCCCAGGCGAGGTAGAAATGGCATTCCCAGTAATTTAAATTTTAAGCATCCCTAGAGCTCTCTGTGTGATGATCATTTTTCTCTTGTTTGTTGCCTTAAGAGGCATTATTATCAAATCCTGGCCAATTAGCTTTCTTTTCTTTCTTTTTCCTAAAGCATTTCATACTACATATTTAAGGAATAAATTATATATTTTCTTATTTGGGTCAGTTTGCAAACTAAATAACTATTTTTAATTTCTCTGTCATGGCTTTGCCACTCTGTAATTTAAATAAAAGCTCTGAATAAAAAGGTTTCACACATCACAAAACATAATCAAAAGAGGCTCGTTTCTAGTTTGTTTATTGTGGTAAAGGGATTCTACTTTACTATGCCATTATCTTCCTTCTTTCAAGTGAGATATCAAAAGAATTTTATACAAATAAGAATGCAAATTTGGGTCAAATTTCACATAAAAAGAATGAAAATAATGCCAAATAATGTGTTATTCAGGGGGAGAAAAACCCTTTCAAATGTCTGAATATTTTAATATCAGACCAACCCATTTTCCACAATAGGCTCTCAGAGTTGCAAGCTCTAGTGTATGTTCATTTTGATGCAGAGATTTATTAGAATAACAAATTTCAGGGTTTTTGATTTGAAGTAAAATATCTTTATTTTATCAATTATTATTTTCACCCTACTTTTGGTAGGTACAAAGTAAAGTAAAATAGCATGGTATGTCGGGGCGCCTGGGTGGCTCAGTCGTTAAGCGTCTGCCTTCGGCTCAGGTCATGGTCCCAGGGTCCTGGGATCGAGCCCCACATCGGGCTCCCTGCTCGGCAGGAAGCCTGCTTCTCCCTCTCCCACTCCCGCTGCTTGTGTTCCCTCTCTCGCTGTATCTCTCTCTGTCAAATAAATAAAAAATCTTTAAAAAAAAAATAGCATGGTATGTCAAGGTGTTATTTTACAAAACATGTCAAAGTTATATCTATTCTGAATATGTGGGGAAAAATAACATAGTCTTTCCTTTCATCTAATTTTAGTTTGTCACATGCTTTTTTCAGATTTCCTAATTTATCTAGTCAAAAGATGCCTGCACCAAAAGAAAAAAAGAAAAAGAATATACACAAAATCTAAGATATAGGTCCCAGAAGAGTTCAGTTCATGGATCTGAGTTTCATTACTGGTTGAAACTTTTGTGCAGATTATTGGAGGGTTTCTATGATTCTCTCTTAAACTTCTTGTTTGGCTCTAATTTGTAGTCTTGCCTTCCAGTAATTTGTCTCATACCCTCCTTTATATTGTGAGCTCTTGGGAGATCTGTATTTTATAGATATTTGTGTCTCCCACATTGCGTGGTTCAGAATATTTTTCATTATAAATACTTGAGGGGTAGTTATATGGCCACTTTATGCTTCATAAGTACTTTTTTTCTAGGACTTCAGGTCAGGTTTCATTGGCAGTAAAAGCAACCACTTAGATAAAGTAAATAGAAAGTAATTTACAAAATTTGATAACCAAGTTATTGACGTCTTTAGTGGTCCCAAATATATTTAGGAAAAAATATGTAGGGCTTAAAGATTTAGCATCAATAGCCTTATCCCATAAGCTGCATTTTTTTTTAATGATCATCTGAATACAAGGGAAAAATTGAGTGATGCAAACACCCATCAGCCACAGAAAGTTTTCATTTCTAAATTCTCCTCTTTCAAAACAAACAAGGTTTATAGAAGTTCCTGTCATGTAACCTTCCAAAGTTGCTTTCTTTGGAACGTTGCATGTATGTATGTGTGTGTGTGTGTGTGTGTGTGTGTATGAATATATATATATATATACATATTTTAAAGTAAACTCTATGCCCCAACTGGGGGCTTGAACTCATGACCCTGAGATCAGGAGTTGCATGTCTACTGACTGAGCCAGTCAGGTGCCCTTAATACTTTATATCACATTTTAATTTTTTTAAAGATTTTATTTATTTATTTGACAGAGAGAGACACAGCGAGAGAGGGAACACAAGCAGGGGGAGTGGGAGAGGGAGAAGTAGGCTTCCCGCGGAGCACAGGGAACCCAATGTGGGGCTCAGTCCCAGGACTCTGGGATCATGACCTGAGCAGAAGGCAGACGCTTAACAACTGAGCCACCCAGGTGCCCCACATTTTAACTTTTGTTTATATGCATCTTAACTTTGTTGCTAATGTTTATTTAACTTTGTATTTGGTTTGGATTGTATGTGTAGATGATCCTTTAAGGACAGTTTGAAGGTTGGTTAACATTTTAAATGGTAACCAATGGCAATCTGTCAACACTGGCCATATTTAATAAATAACCTTCTGAAATACCAAAATGGTTGCTTATGTATAGTAAATTGTTTGGATCTACATGGGATATTTGAAATGATCACTAACCCTGAATCTGACTATTAAAGCTGTCATTTTATATGATAAAGTTAGATAAAATGTCCCAATTTTATTTAGCCGATATTATTTATTAGTGTTCTCTAAGTCCAAATGGCAGAAGAGAAAGTTTATTTATTAAAGAAGTTTTATGCATTTATTGTAGGTTAAGTACTGTATGAGGGACTAAACAAGATCTAACATTAAAATCTAAACAAATCTAACACGTTTTTGTCTAAAAGGAAGAAAAACCTATTTGAGGAGTCAAGATGTAGACATTCTATAGTGGTTATCACAATTCCTGGGCTTTAATAACTAATTGAATGAGTGAATGAATGAAAGCAAAAGCACAAGACAGAAACAGCATATCATAAAATGTATTTATTCCACTCTAATATTTGACTGATAATTTATTTGGGAGGGAATAATGTTCTGGTTTATATGGTTGTGTTTTTTCTATAGTGTTTTGGAGTTCTTTTGTCAAATTTTTAAATTCCTAGAGCCATGTTTTGTTCTCTGAATGTTTTGTCTTGTAGTATCATGTCTTTGCTTTGTGGATACAAAAGAAATTCAGTATTTTTGATTATAAGGTTTATTGGCCACTTTGGCTTAAACAATTGTACAATTTCACAATCTAAGCTTTATTTGAAAATAATTGTCTAATTTAGTCAAAGAATCTAGCTAATCTTTGTCTTGAAATATTTTTAATAGCTAATACTTGAATTGTGTAGTATCATTCCCTTAAATGTTTTGGTGTGAGTATGAACATACTGGGAATTTTAATTACATTTTGCCTAAATTATAAATTAAAACTATAAATACATAACCTTAATCTGCTGAACATAGATTCCTATACATTTATCAGCAATTTATAATCAGTGAATTAGTATACACTTCTGTTGTCTTATTTACATTTTATTGTGTAGTAATACTTTTTTTTTCTTTTGTTTTTGTTGATTTTTGTGAATTCTGCCAAGTTTCCTTTTATGGAATACAACTATGTGATGTATTTTCCTCCCTTCTCAGGACTTCAGGAAATAACTAAAACCAAAGGCAGAACTCTGTAATACAAAGTTATGTTACTAAATTCATTTAACAGATCTGAATCTATACATAGCACGTATCAATTACATAACATATTCATCATTAAGTGTAAGAAATTGCGTATAGATGATGTATAACCAGTAAGCCCACAGGACGCGCTCACTCTTCCCAGGGGACACCTGCAGTCATGTCCTGCTTTATAGTCCAGGCTTTGAAGCTTTTTGGTATCACAGACTCTGTTAAGTGCACTTACTTTGTTACCCTGTAAGAAATAGCTATTTCTCAGACATGTATCATATGATCTCACTGATATGAGGAATTCTTAA